>NC_084494.1:33882245-34190285 GCF_030035675.1 Rhineura floridana
CCCATGCAAAGCATCCCTGTGCTCTACCACTGAGCTACGGACCTGTGCTGCTATACAGCAGCCCTGCAAATAAGTCCAGAAAAATGAGTAGCCCGCAGCAATTTCTGCCACCAGCTCATAAACAGCTATGCCTGTCATTTGAGGCCTAAAACAAATGAACAACCTTCCCTGCTCCCATAGACTTTATGAAGCTCCTTTTGACAATTGCCTGGAGAAGAAAATGCAGTGTGGAGAAGTGGTTAGAGTATCAATGTAGGAGTGGGGAGCCCCAGGTTCCAGTCCTCACTCATCCATGAAGTTGGAGTGCTTGGGGGCAGTCACCTTTTCTCTCAGCCTAACCTACCCAACAGGATTGTTATGGGGAAAAAATAGAAAGTGGGGAGTCCTGCAGTTTACTCTGAGCTTCTTGGAGAAAGCAGGCCAGTGGCTGTTTGCAACCTGGGACAGAGTTTCCCCAAGATGCTCTACCAATCTGTACTATCGTTGTCTTAATGTCTGCAGGATTGTGACCTAATTTCATCTACCACCCCCATTTTTTAAAGAACCTTTTCAAATTGTTTTGAATTTCAGGTAATGCACCCTTGTAATCCCGCCCCTCCTTTTATCTTCCCTCTTTCACTCTCCCCCCTTCCAACCTCCCCAAAGCCATCCAGTGCTGTCCAACACTCGGATACTTTATCATAAATTACAGGCGTGCTAGTCCATAAAATCAACAGGACCCAGAGTGTTTATGTTGCTGTGTTAAACCAGCCCCTCCATTATAGACAAGAAAACACGCCAGGAATGGCGCTTTTGAAATGCCCCACCACGTAAAATATATTTATTGCATGACAGCTGTGAATTTAAAGGTGCAGTACTCACATTTATGACCTCTTGTTACATACAATTTTCAGTTAAAAGAAATCTTTTCTCTGCTCCCCCCCCCTTCTGCCCATCCAATAATTCATTCTTGGGCTGAAAGCAGGGGGTGAAGGCACCTCCTTCCCCCCTCCTCCTGCCTTACGAATCACTTTTCTGTCCAGATAAATTAAATACAAGGGGGAGAGTGTTGCGGTGCGGCTGTTGTTGTTTTAAAAGGGGGGGAGTTTCATCGTTCCCTTGCAACAGAAAAATGGGGATGAAATTTTGTAGACATTATACAGGGCTGTCTGATTGGGATGACAAGATCAAAACCGCAGAAAAGGAGCACAAAACAAAAGGAAAGCATTGTTTATTAGCAAGTTAAATGATTAGAAAATTAAGAAGCAGGGGGTGTGGGAGAAGAAAGAAGACAGGCAGAGGTTATCTCAGCCCTTTATAACTGGCTTGGCTCCTGTGTTGTGAACAGCCGCCTAATATGCAGTCATTTAATGGGCAAAAATTTCCAGACATGGAGATAATGGCTGGGATTGAACATCATGATAAACCGTGTTTATTGTGATAGGAATGAGCTCCAGCAAGCACTGGACTTTTGTACTCCCACCCTCTGTGGCTGGAAGGAGGAGTTTGGAAGGTTTTGTTTTCCAGTTCCAATTAACTGCAGATTGCTGTGTCATCCAAACCCAACAAACTGTGGTTAATGTTAACTATGGTTTGTTGAAACAAGCCAAACCATAAGTTGTGAAGCTGGCTTGTTTCAACAAACTAAAGCTGAGATTAACCAGGCTTGCCCGAAGACTGCTGCTTGAGATGGTGCCTTTCCTCATTTCCATTTATATAAGCTGACTTGACTGACACTTGAGTCTTCCTTCAGTGTTGGGAATGGGATAGTTTCTTCCACTGCATCTGAGGGTAGCAGTTAGGCCACATGGCACACACAGCCCTGCCCTTCAACACTTTGTTGCTGCTCCCTGCCCCCCAGAGTCTGCTACCTCAGGCAGTCACTTCATAATGCCTAATGATAGGACTGGTGTTGAAATTAACCACAGTTTAGGGTTGGATGTAACACTAAACTGTGGTTAACTGAAATTAAAAGCTAAAGCTTCCCAACTCCTCCTCATTGCCATGCTGGAGGAAAGGGGATGGGAGAGCACTAGCCCAGGGTAGGTTAGGGCCATTTCTTTCTGTGATTGTGACTTTCAAATTCATCCAACATTCACTTAATTTCTGTGAGTCAGGCTGCTATTCGTAGTACAAGCTCTTGTGAAAAAAGGTGACACCGCTATGAATAGATGATACATTATATTTGATTAAGGATGCAACATTTCTTCGATTAATCAGTTAGATTAATAGATTTAAAACTACTCAATGGATTAAAAAGGTGCCCCCAATTAATTGGGCAGCCAATTTGATAAAAGATTAATCTACTTGGATTGCAGATGCAATTCCATGTGTGCAGTGGTGCATCCCCACCTCAGCCTCCTACACCCAATGAAAAACCTCTTGTGAAGAGTGGCACATGATACGGAGGAGGGGGCTGCATCAAGAGTAGGGTTGCCAGGTCCATTGCCTGAGACTGATCCTGTATCTTTAGGAGAAGAGAAAGTCAGCCAAGTGCAGGTGTTCTTGCAACACTGTAATGAGAAAAACCACAAGATGGAATTCTCCCTCCCCCCTGCACAACTTTTAAAGATACAGAAGACCCCTTGGTGGCCAGGCCTGCCAACCAAGAGGTCTTCTGTATCTTTAAAAGTAGTGCAGGGGGAAGGGAGAATTCCACCTTGTGGTTTTTCCCATTACAGAGTTCCAAGAACACCTGCACTTGGCTGACTTTCTCTTCTCCTAAAGATACAGGATCAGTCTCAGGCCAAGAACTAGTGGAAAGTAGAGACCCCACTAATGTGGGCAGAAACATCTTTTACTCACATGAGGACCTATTTAGACACGAGCCATTATTTATAATGCAAGTGTTTACAAAATCCACATGTGGTTGGGGCCATCCAAGAAGCAGGAAGTCCCCCTTTCTCTCCCTCCTAGAAATGAAATCCTCTTCCAGGATGGCACGTGCTGCTACATTGTCTGGTATTCAATTGACTCTTACTCAGAGTAGACCCACTGAAATTAATGGACCTTAGTCCTGTTCATTAATTTCAGTGGGTCTACTCTGAGTAAACAATAGTTGAATACCAGACAATGTTGCATGCATGGTATAAAAACCAATATCGTCGTCGTCCCCCCCCCCCCACACTTAATATGCAGATATATGCTGCTTGGTTGAGATTTCTTTAATCAGGTAACAGCCCCATATTGCTAGGAAAAGGAATTTTTGGAGACAGGAACAGGCTTGGAGGTTCTAATGCCTGTTTTGCATTCCAGGAATTTATCTCTCTTAAATCAATAGAAGGATTTGTTTTTTAAAAGGGAGAGAGTAAAGGAAGATAATATGCAGTTCTGCATGATGTTTTTTTTTCATTTTTGAGCCAATCACCCCCATTTCCAGTTACATATGGAACTGTCTAACATTCCCCCCATATCATAAACTTTACAAAAATGGAAATTGTGGTACTAAGCCTTTGCCAAAGAGGCTCTATAAGGCTGTTAGTGATTAAACGTTTTTGTAGCTGAACAACCTCTGCAATTCAAACTGATTCATCAGCTAATTTGCCAGTTCAAGTAAATGTTAACATTATCTCCATAGGGGTGATCCTCTGATGAAAATTTATGATTTCAACAGGGTTTTAAAAATAATTATTATTGATAGATTTAAGTGATCTCAAGGCATCTTTGGTTTGTTTGGGGAAATAGTTTTGAAGGGAGAAAAGTTTTAAAATGGTACTTGTTTTGGTCAGAAAAACTGAACCCGCGCAATGGATCCCTTTGCAGAAAGGTGCATCATTCAAAACTGCATGGAAGCCTCTATGTTTCATTTGCAAGGAAAACACCAGTCAGGTGCTGACTCCTTGCATCCCAGTTTTATGCAGGTAAAGCTGATGTACGTTAGGAGGCTATTGCCATTTGTTTGCTTACTTACTTGTTTTCAAAGCAGGAATATCATGCCAGGTGATTGCTTGTGAGACCTAGCCTGCCCACTCATTAAATAATTTCAGCCAATTAATTTTCAGCCCTTCATGAATTGATTATAGATAGTGTTTAAATAAACATGCATATTGCACAAACCTCAGTACAGACACCTTTTTGACATATTGCCGACGGTGTGAAATTTTAACCTGCATTCTAAGAAGCTACCCACTCAGTTTGAGAGGGGAGGCTATCATAAATATTTTGTTTTCATTCCCTATTGTGGTAATGCAGAAGAACAAAATAAAAATAAGAATGTGTGCCCTTAACATATCTATAACTGATTTTGTGGACAAATTCTTTTAGCTTGTTGCTTTCTTTTAAAAGGAAATGTTTGTTACACCCTGCATTTTTGTATTTTTCTAATCTGAAAGCAGGATTATCTGTCAGTTCCAGTTCTCTCGGTGTTTCATTTTTCTAATCTGAAATTCAGTTCTTCAGGTTTCTGTAGCAATTTGCGAATTTTTTTTGTCATGACATTTTTCCAGCATTTCAGAGTTAATTTCTCCTAATACATTTTTGTCTGCAGTTTTAACTAATGAACACATCTTTCAAGCAACCTAATATAATGCATTTCTGTATATTATTTTCATCTGTTCATTTTTGTGCACACTTTCCCCCAATACTCACATTTTTGTAAACACTGTTTGCTTGGCAAACTGCACTGCAAAATTCATAGAAGTGGGAATTTTGGAGGATGGTGTGTTTTGGTTCTCATATTGTTTCAGAAAGTGCACATTTGATAAATTCAGCTTTAAATGTGAACTGAATCAAATTTCTCTCCATCTCTATTTGTAAGTCACTTCAAAACTCTTCCTTGGCTATTGGAAGAGAGGAATAAATGTATTAAACTAAACTAACTTAACTCAAAAGGCAGCTCCACCAATCAATCAACTAAATATTTAGTAGACAAACCTTCAAAAATTAAAGGTTGCAGCAACTCCAGATGTTGTCAAATGTGGATGTTTTATGATGTGACAGTTCAAAAAGAACTTTGACTGATAATTTTCATCTGTATTGGAATTATTACTGTTTTCTATTTTTTATGGAGGGGTGCAACTTGGAGGATTATTTTATATCCTGATATATTATTTTGTATATTATGGCCTGTTAGCTGCCTTGACTTCCTTGGAAAGTAGGCAGGATGTAAGTTCTGAAACGGAACTAACTAAACAAAAATATGTGTGTGAACGCAAATATTCCTCTTTCACTTCAGCCTTATTATTTATTATTACTCTGTAATGGATTTCTATCATGCCTTTACGGTGTATATGTATACCATCCCAGGGCAGGTTACAACAAATCATTGCAATGCAACATTCAAATTCTAAAGAACAGTGACAGTAAAAGCAACAGAGGGTGCTTGCAGGCAACCTGTTTACTGAGCATTTGTTTGCACAAAGTCTGCATGGAAGCTAGATATGGCTGTTTATTTGGGCATTCCTTCTGATTGATTTGCAGGGAGGTTAGGCTCCTGCTGGGAGGGTGGAATATATATATATATATATATATATATATATATATATATATATATATATATATATATATATATATATATATATATATATATATATAAATAAATAAATGTTATGTCAAACAATTGTTAACTCCACACTCCCTGAGCAATTTTCTTCTCATTTTCCTTATTGTAAAAGGTCCAATTTTGGGGGAAGTAAGCACCAGATCATGACAGCCAGTGTGGTGCAGTGGTTAAGGTGTTGGACAACGACCTGGGAGACCAGGGTTCGAATCCCCACATAGCCATGAATCTCACCGGGTGCCCTTGGGCCAGTCACTGCCTCTCAGCCTCATGAAAACCCTCTTCATAGGGTCGCCATAAGTCGGAATCAACTTGAAGGCAGTACATTTACATTTTTAAGCACCAGATCAGCTTTAATTGCACGGCCAGTATGTGGTGGAGTCCCATCCGAAAATAGTGACATCCTGGAACAGCCCAGAGACTGATCTCTATTTTGTCAGTCACATATTTGCTTTTGGGGGGATTGGCTGCATCTTCCTACCACTCAGAATCCTCATTGTGTACCCTTTCCTTGTGTAATTTGCAAAGCTGTAGCTATGGCAGGGCAAGAGGAATATTCACAGCTGCTACCTAGAGAGGTAAACAGAGTTGCCTACTGGCCAGAAAACCCCCATCATGGACTGCTGTTGTGCCTTTAACAGCAGCTCTGTCTGCAGATTTGAGGAAGTGATCTCTCTCTCTCTCTCTCTCTCTCTCTCTCTCTCTCTCTCTCTCTCTCTCACTCTCACTCACTCACTCACTCACTCACACACAGCATAGAGATAAATATTATCCCATGCTCCTCTGTGGCCACTGAGATGCTATTAAATCCATAGTTACTGTGGCCAGTTGAAAAGCTGGCAATCTGGAATGGGCGGACAGCAGAAGGTGAGGAAGAAAAGTGAGGAGAACAGGGGTTTCCTACCAATCAGCACCCTTAACAAACTATACTTCCCAAAATTCTTTGGGGGGAGTCATGACTGTTTAAAGTGGTATAATACTGCTTTAAATGTAAGGTAAAGGTAAATATGGGTTTGTATTTATGGGTATTGGGGGTGGGGAGTAATGCAGGTAGGTGTTCCCTGGGAAGAGCAGGGAGCTCCAGGGGTGGGGTGGTCAGGATGGAAAGATCTGTCAGTTTCAGTTCTCTCTCATTTTTCCAATCTTAAATTCAGTTCTCTGCATTTCTGCAGGAATTTGTGGTGTTGGGTTTTTTTTAAAAAAATCCTCATGAAAACTCTCCAGCAGTTTAGTGTGAATATCTCCTCATAAATACATTTTATAAGCAGTTTTGATTAATGTACACATTTTGCAAACAATTTCTCTTCACATAATGAAGTTTTTATATTATTTTCAATAATATATGCATTTTTATGCACATGATCCCACAAAATGTGCTTGGTTGGAGAACTGCATTGCTAAATCCAGATAAGTGTGAATTTCAAACGATGGCTGTGTTTCGGTCCTCATGTTGTTGCTAAATCCAGATAAGTGTGAATTTCAAACGATGGCTGTGTTTCGGTCCTCATGTTGTTTCAGAAAGTGTGAATTTGATAAATTTGGCTTTAAATGTGAACTGAATGCCTCCACATCCCTACTGTGTGTGTGTGTCTGTGTACATAAACGCACATGGGATGAAAAGATCTGTTAATTTTGGTTCTCTCCATATCTCAGTTTTCTGGTCTTAAATTCAGTTCTCCACATTTCTGCAGCAATTTGCAAATATTTTAAATTTAAAAAATCTTCATGATTTTCACTTATATATATATTATGCACACGTTCCCTAACATATGCATTTTTGTATACATTTTTTGGTTGATGAACTGTACTGCAAAATTCAGATAAGTGTGAATTTTGAAGGATGGCTGTGCTTCACTTTGCATTGGTCTGCTCACTCTTTTATGTTTTGTTCTTTCAGTCAGTGTTTTTTCAGAGCCTCTTAGAATATGAATATATATTAGGGATGGGACACAAATTCAATTTGGTATGCATTTAAAGCCAAATTTATCAAATTTATCAAATTCTCCAACCAATGTTTACAAAAATGAATACATATGGGGCAAATGTGCATAAAAATAAATATATTAGTGAAAATATCATACAAAAATGCATTATAGTAGGAGAATTTGCTTGCAAAAATGTGTTTATTAGGAGAAATGTGCACTAAAATTGTGAAGAATGTTCATGAGGATTTTTTTAAACAAAAATTCGCGAATTGCTGCAGAAATCTGCAGAACTGAATTTCAAATTGGAAAAATGAGAAACTCAGATGAGTGAAACTGACAGGTCCTTCCATCCCTAATATATATAATATATTCTACGGAATATATATATGCCAGATCTCTATCTTTTTTTGTCTGCATCAGAAGAACCTAAGAGCCCTGCTGGATCAGGCCAATGGCCCATCTAGTCCAGCATCCTGTTATCATAGTGGACAACCAGATGCCCCAATGGGTAGTCCACAAGCAGCACCTGAGTGCAACAGCCCTCCCCCCCTTGTGATTCCCAACAAATGACATTCAGAGGAATACTGTCTCCAAAAGTGGAGGGAGGACATTTGAATATGGAGATCTATTTTTCTCTGTAGAATATCCTCATAGAATGCACGGATGTGTTTACATGTGGTCTTGTATCTCACACTGCACAAGTCTCACCTATCCAAATCAGATGGAGAGAACTTCATGGAAACTGTAGCTATTTTGGGGGGGGTATAATGTTGCTTAAAGCAATTTTCCCCTTGTGTGCCACGTAGGGGAGGGGGGGAGAGAGAAGAAACTCCAGAAAGCTAGAAATTAAGCCCACCACCACTCCCTGTCCCTGCTCAACATCTTTCTTAAAGTAAATCTCTAGAGGAAGGTCTTTTGAGTATTTTAAGGATTGGATTCCAAAAAAGAAAAGAAAAAAGTCAGCCTTGGTATTGGATAATAAAAGTTCAAAGGCTCCTGTCTTTCGTATGGTAAATAGATCATGCAAAGGCCAGCGAGTGATAATCACCCTTCCTTGGAGAACAAGGCCTTTTGGGAAGAAGGAGGGGGAGGGGAGGGGAAGATGTCTGGGGTGGAATTTCATGATCAAACATGCTTCCCATCATGATATCTCTCTGGCCTTAGCTCCCTTGTCTTCCTCCTCCTGCTCTTAAGCACATTTACTTTTAAGTAAGTCCCATGGATTTTCAATTATCATTCAATTATTTACGTGGCGCCACCAGTGTCCCATGGCATGTGATGGACGTACATCAGCAAAAGGGCAGGTCCCTGTCCTGAGGAGCCTCCAGTGTTAATTCTGGCAAGGAGGAAAAGAATGAAGGGAAGGGAGGGAGGGAGGGAGAGTTGGAGGCAGTATGCTTTTGAGTATCAGTTGCTGGAGACTGCTGGAGGGGAGAGTATCTTACACTCAGGTCCTGCTTGTGGGCTTCCCACAAGCATTTGGTTGGCCACTCTGAAAACAGGATGCTGGACTAGATGGGCCACTGTCCTGATCCAGCAGGCGATGATGATGATGATGAAATGACTTAACTGCACCACTGGCAACTGGGCCTCATCCATTTCCCCCCAAATGAGCTGAGTGTGCAACCCCAAACACCCACACACATGCTCCTGCATCTTTATATTAAGGAGTGGTGGTGCAGAAATCAGCAACACTGTGCAAGTTGCCCCTCGCAGCTTCTTCTCACTGAGAGATTCCAGATAAACTCCACAGGAATCCTTGAAAATCACCACCTTGCCCAAACATTTAGAATCAGATTCAAAGTAAAATCTCACTTAACTTTAGCTTTGATAGCAGAGAGAGAAAAAAATGAAAGAATGAAAGATGGGGCAGGGAGAATGTGTTTCATATTCTTTTGAAAACAGTTGTTTCATTCTTCAACGCGCTGAGGTTTTATACCGCAAGGAACACGAAAATGGGGAACAGGCCTATCTTTTTTTGGTGAGATTTTGTCTCATTTACCATGGGGATGGGAGTGGGAGGAAACATTACAGAATCCTTAAGAAAAGGGTCTCTGGAAGATCAGCAGTATTTCATGTACACTCTTTGGGGGGGAAAAGGAGGGAAACCCTTTACCCAGCAGGAAAGGAGTTTTTAATTTTCAAACACCAGGGGTGGCACACATTGATATTTCCCCCATTCTATTATTTCCTAGGGATTCTGATCCGCTCACATTTTTGTTATTCGAGACCTTGGGAGCTTAATATTCATTTTCCCCAACAATGTTGCCCTCTAAACTAAACCTTAATCAGAGTTTACAGCTGCTATGTGAAACCCAGTTGAGAGGAAGCTATGGTAACAATTATAATGGTGACACTGATGATGGATGCAGCAGCGGCATCAGTGGAATATTGCCCCAAAGGATTACATAGGCACAAAAGACAGCTCTCAGCCCCAAAGAGCATACGGTGTAAAACAGACAGTGGGGAAGACAAACAAGAGGACAAGGGTGCAGCAGAGGACGCAAGCAGGCAACTCTCAAAGGCAGGATGCTTCTGAATTCCAGTGGCTGGAAACCTCAAGAGATCCTGCTTGTGGGCTTCCCAGAAGAAGCATCTGGCTGGCCACTGTGAAAGCAGGATGCTGGACTAGATGGACCATTAGCCTGATCCAGTTACAAGGCTCTTCTTATGTTCTTACAGGTCAAGGACGAACACGTCCAAGGAGTCGGGGTGCACAGCTTCAGAAGTAAACAAATAAGAAGTGGAACAGACAGACACAACATGATTTGTATGTTGCCCTGGGCTCCTTCTGGAGGAAGGGCGGGATATACATTTAATTAATAAATAAACAAAATGTGTATAAATGCAGGATATGCATCTAAACTTACATGGATGCTGCAGAGCCCAGGAGTATATTATATTTCTGGAACAAACTGCAGATATGTAGCATCATCACATTTGGGTCTGTGTTTTCTTGTGAATAGAAAGCTAATTAACAGTACACAAGTTGGGGAAAGGACCCTCGTTCCTCACGAGCGGATTTTAGGGATGCCACTTGAGCACAGTCAATGTAGGGCCAGTGGGGGCTGGGGTCCAGTGAGGCTGGTGGGGCGGAAGGCAGGAAGCCCAAACATTAGGGGGAGACAGAGCCAATGACAGGCGGAGCCAAAGAATTCTACTTTTTCTCCCTGTCCTCCTCCCTGCTGAGTTCTTCATCTCATACTAAGACTTAAGGTGGAGGAAGCCAGCGGGCAGTTTTTACCCCCTAGACTGTTTGTAAGTAAGGCGGCAGGCAGGTTGGGGGCTGGCTGGCTGAGAGCAGAATGAAGCTGGTGGGGCAATGCCCAATTCTCCCTAACTAGGGATGGAGGAGAATATCTGCTAAATCGGACTTGGTACCAGATTCCAACTGAACTCGGCAGTCCGCTATCTTTTCATACCAGCACAGATTTTTTGCAGTGAGCCACAGCTGTAATTGGCACAGATTTGTTTTCCATTCCACCCCCCAATTTTACATAATTATCTTCATAATTTCCTCTGAGTTGATGCACTCATAACGGTGTGTAAGTGTGATAAATAGGAAAAAATAAACTACATGGAACACCATGATCATGTAAATAGGCATTTATGTTAAAAATTCCACAATATTTTTTTTGCAACCAAAAAAAACCCCACACCAGCGGATTGAATTGGCAAGAAACAAAAAAGGGCAGATTGGGATGGAATGATGGATTATTGGAATACAAGCAGATCAGAACCAGTAATGCTGTGGCAAATTCAGAACTGCAGGGTCCTTTCATGATAGTCACAGCCACACACACACACCTTTTTTTTGCTATGGGTTGAGAATGAGATACTTGTTAATGCCCTCTCCCACAACAACAGGAGCAAATAAGCATGAAAGGGGAGGGTGTTAGCTTCTGAAAAGAGTCTTCTCAGTGGCTGACTCACCTCCTTTCACTCTGATTGGCTCCAATCAGCAGGAAAGGACAAGGAAGCATGTTAAAGGACTCTTCTTAGTGGCTAACACACTCCCCTTTCATGCTGATTGGCTCATAGGACGCTGGAGATATTGGGACCCTGCTCGCAAAAAATAAAGGGTCTAAGATCTCCCAAGACCCCAGATGACTACAAACTAGGCAGTGAACCCCATCCCTAGCCCTAAGGCACCAGCTTCCACTGTGTAGGGCAGGTGCTGAGCAGCAGGGAAATCAAACCATCTTTTTTGCTCACCTTTCACAACTTCTTCCAGCAAGCTTGGTCCCAACTGGCCTCTGTCCCCCCCTTTTAAAGGTAGCTGCCCCTCCATGAGTTATGAAACAGTACATTTCCAAGGTCCTCTTGGCACTGGGCCATAAGTAGCCAAAGCAGAGTCAGATTTCAGGACCTGCAGGATCAGGGGCATACAGGGCAGCATTGCCAGACAGCGCCAGAGGAAGAGTCAAGACATTGTGACAAAATGGGCTCTTCAAAACTAAGTTATTCAGTGGCTGGGGTCAAAGCTATAATGCAGGGATGGGAAACCTTTTTCAGCTTGAGGGCTGCATTCCGTCACGGGCAACCTCCTGGGGGCCATATGCGAGTGGTGGGCAGGGCCAGACGGGAGAAAGCAGAACAATGGATGTGACTCTTATCCTTGCACAGTAGGCTAAACAGTTCACATTATACATTTAAAGCACATCCAACACACATTTAAAGCACATGGCTTCCCCCAAAGAATCAAGGGAACTGTGGTTTGTTAAGGGTGCTTGGAATTTGTAGCTCTGTAAAGAGAAAACCACAGTTCTCTTGATTCTTTGGGGGAAGTTGTGTGCTTTAAACGTGTGTTGGATGTTCTTTCAATACATGATGTGGAACTGCCCTACATTTCAGCCAGGCAAAAGTCTGATGTTTTGGACTACACAACTCCCAGCAGCCCTAGCCAGCGAGAGGCTCTATCCCCGCTTCTGAATAAGCAAGACAAATGATCACGGTCCGAGGACATATTCCATCCAGGCAACATCATGTGAGGAAGCTGCAGAGCAGGGACAGTGAGGGTGTGGCCTAAGAAGAGGGGTGTGGCCAGGGAAGGGTTGTAGCCTCAGAGAGTCCCAAGGGCTGAGTAGAGAGTGGATGACTCCATTTGAACCCTGAGGTTGCCACCACTGCAGTAGTGAATTCCATACATGAACTGGGCTTTCCTCCATCTTCCAATCAGGCCACATCCACACCAGACATTTAAAGAACACTTATACCACTTTAACTGTCATGGCTTCTCCCAAAGAACCCTGGGAACTGTCCTTTGTTAGAGGTGCTGGGATTGCAGCTCTGAGAGGGGTCTCCTAATGACTCTCTGCACCTTAGCAAAGTGGAGTTGCCAGGATTCTTTGAGGGATGCCATGGCTGTTAAAGTTATATAAAGCTGCTTGAAATGTATGGTTGTAGATTAGGGATGGGGGAGAAATTTGATTCTGTTTACATTTAAAGCCAAATCTTTCAAATTCACACATCCCAGAACAATAAGAGAACTGAAAGACAGCAGTCCTTCGAAATTGGGTCTTATCTGAATTTTGCAATGTAGTTCTACATCTAAACAGTGTTTCTCAAAATGCTTATATTACAGGGAAATGTTCATATATTAGTGAAAATAACATACAAAGGTGCATTACATTAGAAGAAATTGCTTGCAAAAATGGGTCAAAACTGTATTGAAAAATGTGTTTATTCAGAGAAATTTGCATTAAAATGCTGAAGAATTTTAATGAGGATTTTTTTAAAAAAAACACAAATTGCTTCATGAATGTGAGAAATGAATTTAAGATTTCCATTCTAAATTGGGACCAACTCCTTAAATCAATTTTGATTGAGCGAGCTGCCACTTAGATTTAAGGAGAGGCATTTGCCTTAACAATCAAGTTTTTTCATAACATCATACAAAAGAAAATATTGTTAATCCAGCCTCTTGGCAGAGCAGGCAGGAACTCTGTCTCCCATATACACGGACACTTCCCAATTCTATCCATTTCACAACTGCTTTGGTGAGCCCTCAGTTCCCTCTCCTTGTGTTTATTTCTGGGGAAAACTGAGCCAAGTGGCTTTTGTTGTCGGAAGAAAGAGGTTGACTTCTGTTACCTTAACTTTTGTTTTTCTGTTTATACAGTGCATGCCTTTTCTTTGCCAGGTTGGAGTTGGGGGGATCAATCTGCAGCCAGATCTTATCAGAGGCCTCTTGAAGACCCTAAAAAGATCAGTCTGGATATGCTTCTGTAAAAAGGAGGTGACAATCTGTGAGCCTAAGCCAACCTTTGCCAACCTGGTGCCCTGGTGCTCCCAGCTGGAGCTGATGGGAGTTGTCGTCTAACACATCTGCAGGGCACCACGTTGGTGAAGGCTACATCAGAAGGAATGTTAGCCAGAACTAGAATGGTTGGGGTGGGGGAGAGAGAGAGACAGCTTAAGACAGCACCAGTAGTGTAGTGGCAAATTCAGAAGTGCAGGTTCCCTTCATGATAGTCACATCACAGCTCCTCACAGCCATGCCCCCTTTCCCACTTCTCCCTTGCTCTCCTTGTCCTTGTCATCTTGCGAGTCAACTCTCCACTACAACAGATGTGCTTAGGAGGCAGCATGAAAGGAAGGCTGTGTGTTAGCTACTGAGAAGAGTCTCCTTTCACTCTTGATTGACTCCAATCAGCATGAAATGGCAAGGACTCTTCTCAAGGACCCTTGTCATGCTGATTGCCTCGTACATAGGGACTTGG
Source organism: Rhineura floridana (assembly GCF_030035675.1). Lineage (NCBI taxonomy): Eukaryota > Metazoa > Chordata > Lepidosauria > Squamata > Rhineuridae > Rhineura > Rhineura floridana. Next base: position 33,896,369 of record NC_084494.1, read on the forward strand.
CTAAGACCAGATCTATGAACCTCTGCGACCCCAGACGACTACACCCCTGGACAGCACCAACAGTGTGTCACACAAGCAAGGTCAGGATCCAGCTGCTGCCATGGCAAAGGCCTACCTCTGGAAGCATCCATAGGAGGCCAGGCTGGAAACAGCAATGGGGTCCTCGAGGGAGAAGTTGCATGTTACAACCATGGCTGGAATCTGAAAGGAAGGAAGGAATATAATTTATTTACGGTCCTCTGACCAAAAAATGAAGTTAATGAATATAACAGAAATAAAACGTTACAGAATGTAAAATACATAAATTGTTAAAGGGGGGGGGACACCACAACCCAGAAAGCTGTTTTGGCTGGGGTCGATGGGAGCTGTAGTCCAAAACATCTGGAAGGCACAAGGTTGGAAAATGGTATTGGTGTGTTTAGGCTCAGGGACTATTGCCTCCTTTCTATAGAAGTATCCAGACAGATCTTTTTGGGATCTTCAAGAGGTCTCTGATAAGATGGAAGATAGGCTATTACTGGCTACTAGCTGTGATAGTTATGTTCCACCTCCACTTTGGAGGCAGGATGCCTCTGAATGCCAGTTGCTGGAAAGCACAGGAGGGGAGAGAGCTCTTGCACTCAGGTTGTGCTTGCGGGCTTCCCGTTGGGGCATCTGGTTGGCCACTGTGAGAAGAGGATGCAGGACTTAGATGGGCCTTTGGCCTCCATCCAGCAGCGAGGCTTTTCTAATGTTCTAAGCAAATCATATATTAGTCTATGGGAAATTGCAATATTTAGAAACTGTGCAGCTTGCTTAGTACTTAAAAAGTTAGATCTTCCAGTAAAATGATTCCTCTGAAGGTCTTCTTGGGGTATAGCAAAGGTTCTCTAGCCCATGATAAAAACTGCATTTAAAAAGAACATGCAGCACTGACTCCACTTCTTCAAACTTGGAAGGACAATCCCACCCAATCTCCTCCTCTCCACAACCTCAAGAGGATCACCACAAGGGGTGTCTGTGTACAATGACTAAGCAGACTTCTGGTTCAAATCCACATCCTGGGTCTCCCCAACACAGATTGCGTTGTCACCCTATCACAGCCATTGTAGGCTCATCCGCCTCATCTTTGCAGATCCAAGAACCACTAGCGCCTTGGCTCAGAACAGGAATTTTCTCCTCTAGAAGACAGATGAATTCCCCCTCTAAGCTTCTACCTTATCAAACGCATCTTTGCTTCAGAAAAGAAAGGAATATTAATATAGCAGATCCTCATATGCACGAACTGTAAGCCCCATACGAATGGCTTCATTACAGAATGTGTTACAGAGCTGCATGCAGAAAGGCTGAAAAAATAATGTGTGTTTTTTTAACATCCCGATGCAAGAAAATAACAGCTATGCAGACAGAAGAGCAAGAAATATACAGATAAAAAATGCTACACCATTGAAATATGTATACAATCCAGTCTGTGTCTTATGGACTGCCAGCCCAACTGTTATATCCCTGCCAGTGATTGATGGTGGGGTTCAGAGAGATCTGTAACTCTTAGTCTCTGACCTATGGGATCCAGTTCCTGTTTAACGTGGTGAGTTGAGTAGTAAGGGAAACTCTGCACATGCTCAGGTCCCATCTGTTCCTTATTATAACTTGGGCCGCAAGCTTAAATGGGTTTAATGGGTATATTAATCAGCTCAGGCTTTAGTTAAATCAACTGGTGGGGGCCGGTTTTAATTATTTTTAATTAATTCATTAAAATTGCAATTCATCAGTGGGGCTGCAAATCAAAAGAGCAGTCTTGTTTGGTGAAGTTACTCTGGTCTTCTTGTATTACTGCAAAAGGGGGAGAAAAAGAAACATGGAAGACTTTGAACTGCAAAATTATCTCCATCTTCCACCAACAATCTCAAAAAGGTGCCTGCATTTGGGGTGTGGTCACATACACGTGTATTTAAAAGCAAGCAACAAAAACAGACATGATTAATTAAAAAAACGGAATGAGTCAACTGCTATAATTATTATTATTCCTGTTGCAGGAATGATGCCCGGGATCGAAAATAAGTTTGGGGGGGCTTGATTTTTTGACACCCCCCTCAAGTTTAGGGGCTGTCTCTTTCAATAGGACTGGAGAGGGTTTCTGTTCTATAGGCTCATCTGTCCTGTGAAGTTAAGCCTAAGAAATGTACTGAAAAAGAAAGAGATTAGAGGGAACTTTTTAAAAAAAAAAATGAGGTGGAACAATTTCTGACAGAAACCCTGGCATAGAAAAAAACATACACATGCTGTAATCAGTCACTTCATCAGATCAGAGGTTTTTTATTTACAATGTGGCTCCGTCCAAACTGGTATCTTTTCCCTCACCCCCCCCCCGATCTCCTTTGAAACCCATGACAAGTTCTAAGTTTCAAAGAACTAGGAGTAGAAACGGGTGGGGTGACCCCTTCCCCCACAACACCAAGAGAGAGAGAGAGAGAGACGGACAAGCTACATCAACGCTGCTTTACCAAATGGCCCCCTTACGGCCTCATTCACACATCACGGCCCCTTTGTTCACACAGTATCAGCTCTTTAACACTCCTGTGCTAAAGAGTTGGTCCTCGACCTAGCTCGGTGGCCAGGGATGCCTCCTTCCACTGAAGAGCTCTTTCTCACATCTGGGCTAAGGAGCCCTGCTGGAGCCTGAGATCCCTGAGGAATATTCCACTCCAGACCCCTTCCTTGAATTTTCAGGTTAAGGTTGTTGTTTTTAAGTAAACTATCAGATGCTAGTTCCTTGACTTAATGGCGCTTCAAGGGGGAAGATGCAAGCAGGGTTTTCTCTCTCTACAGCCAGTGTGGTGTACTGGTTAAAGTGTTGGACTACAACCTGGGAGACCAGGGTTCGAATCCCCACACAGCCATGAAGCTACCTGGGTGACCTTGGGCCAGTCACTGCCTCTCAGTCTCAGAGGAAGGCAATGGCAAACCCCCTCTGAATACTGCTTACCGTGAAAACCCTCTTCATAAGTCGGAATCGATTTGAAGGCAGTCCATTTCCATTTTCCTCAGTAAACATGACACATTGAAAGTTTAGGCATACAAAAATAACATTTATGTGTTTGTTTCAGTTCTGCTCCATCTTCTCCTCCAAGTAGCTCAAGGTGGTTCTTCCCCTTCCCATTTTATCCTCACAACAGCCCTGTGAGGTAGGTTAGGCTGAGAGTTGGTGACTAGCCCACAGTCACCCAATGAGCTTCATGTCTGAATGGGAGATTTGAACCCTGGTGACCCAGGTCCTGGCCCAACACTCTAAGCACTACGCCAAGGGCTCCCATACTTTTGTCGGTGAACCACCATTGCGTGGTCTGCAATGTGCTTGTGGATTTGTGGTTGAAGACAGGAGGTAGCACATCCATTGCATTAAATAGTCATATTGAGTTTTAACTGTATTTGCACTATTTCTCTTTTTACCTTATAACATACTTTCATGTACTACAGTTTAAATTCTTTGGAATGCAAGAAATAGAAGTGATACAGATACAATAAATTACCATACAGCATCCAGCACAGCACATTACAATTGTTACAACAGGCAGAAAAGTGGCCTGCCAAAACCTTCCACAGTTTTCAAATGCTCCATGGATAGGAAAAAGTCTGGGAACCATTGCTCTAACCACTACCCCACACTGGCTCTTCCTGAACAAGGTAACGCTTGAGCAAAGCACACGTGTATCAGTTATTTATTTTATGTACTTATGACAGGATATAATTTTTTTATACCACTCTTCAAACACAACCCCGTGATTGTCAGGAACACTGCCCAGGGCCAAAAAGATAAGGGATGGCATTTCACCCATTCAAATTCATGGACCTAACTTCATTAATGTTCATTAATGTCAGTGGGTCAACTCTAAGAAAAACTTAGTTATTAGTTATCATTATTAGAATCAGAGAATAGTAAAGTTGGAAGGGGCCGATAAAACCATTGAGTCCAACCCTCTGCTCAATGCAAGCATCCAACCTAAAGCATCCTCACAGGTGGCTGTCCAGCTGCCTCTTGAATGCCTCCAGCGTCAGAGAGACCACCACCTCCCCAGGTATAGAATTAAATTATTAAATTATTAAACTATTATTATTATTAAATTAATTTTTATTTTTAATTATTTATTATTAAATTTATTACCCACCCTTCACCAGTAGTCCCATAGCAGGTCACAACATTATAAAACACAGTACTAAAAACAGTTTTTTAAAAATTACGTTCACTGCTAGAAAGGTTCTTAAAATATATATACCACCCATGATGTTTAATGCATGAATGCATTTAACGTGCCTGTTTCTGATGTTGTTAGTCTCAGGAGACGAAGGTGGATTTGTTACCAGCATAACGCGCGCCACAACACCACTGCATCCCAGCATTCTGGCCAACGAGTGCAAAGGCACTGGAATGGAGCAGAAATTTGATTGTTTGCACTTATCTGCACTTTCCAAAGTAACACACAAACCAAGACGCAGCCATCCTTTCCAATTTTGCAGTGCAGTTCTTCAGCCAAGGAATGTGTACAAAAATGCATATAATAGGGTAAACTGTGCATAAAAGTGCATAGATTTTAGTGAAAATAACATACAATTCATTATATTAGGGGGAACCACTTGGCAAAAATGTGTATATTAGGCAAAACTGCATACCAATATATGTGTATAAGGAGAAATTTGCTGATGAATTTTCATGAGGATTTTTTTAAAAAATCACAAACCAAGATTGTGCAATACTGAAACAGAGACTGACAGATTTTCCCATTAATATTGGGATGACTGACAAACAACTGGACACTTATTTAAATTTTTTGAGGCTGCAGCCCTATACACTCTTCCCTGGAAATAGGTCCCACTGCACTCAGTGGGGCTTGCTTCTGAACAAGGATTTCTAGGATTGCACAGTCAATTAAGAATGCAATCCTACAAATCTCTGTTCAGAAGTAAGCCCCGCTGAGTTCAGTCCATTTGAGTAAAAAAAATTTCCTCAAAATGATTTGCAACAGCAAGATTGCCATTGGGCACGGTCTAAAAATCATATAGATCCTCCAAATGCAGAGGTTGTCTACCTCGGAATAAATGATGCTGGGTATAGAGAAGGGATGCCCATTAATTTATATACCCCACTAGTAAGCTTTCTAGAGTCACCTGGGCTGACCAAAAAATGCTGGGCAAGTTTGGCCTAATCCAGTAGAGCTCTTTGCATGTTCATATGTGCACGGTTTTCATTGATGTGAACCCAGACTGTGTGTTGTAACGTAGATTCCCTCTGCCTTTTTCCTCTTTACTGCTGCACCGTTATTTTTCCCCACTGCAACCCCCCAATTCCACCCCTCCTTGCTCTTTTCCAAGTCAGGGGAGACATTTCCAGCTAATGTAGAGATAATTACCGCCTCTCAGCCAGGCCAAGGCAATTAGTGGAGAGATTTGGGGGCCTCGTTTGTTCAAAGATAAAATGCGTTAACACTCAATTAATTCCTTCAGATCCGGGGCTGATAAGGCGATGGGAAGTTACAGACTAGCAATTAAACAAACAAGTCCATGTACTTTGAATTGGGGGGGAGCTGGGAAAGGGGGGCAGGAATCTGAAAGACAGAATGAGAGAGAGAAAGATTTAGGGGAAATATAGAGATGAATATAGAGAGATATTTTAGAACAAAGAGTAGGGGTGAGATAGATAGATAGATAGATAGATAGATAGATAGATAGATAATCATGGCTAATACCTGCAGATAGATCTCTCTCTTCTATGAGTAGCAGCCATTATCACATCATGTGGCAGCCAATTCCACAAGCTCATTGTGGGTCATATGCCAACCCAGCCCTACCATTGGGTAGAGTGAGGCAGCCTCCTCAGGCAGCAAATGCTGGGAAGTGGAGAGCGGCAGCAAAGTGCTGGAGGGCAGGGCTGTGTGGGAGAAGAAGGAAAGAAGGTGCTCCTTTGGGAGGCACAGGAGGGGGTGCCCACAGTGTCAAGAAGGTGCTGGGATACAATGCTGGGGTGGCCACCGGCCTATTGCCAAAGGACAAATGATGACGCTGATTAGCATAATATTTGCATTACATTGGCATGCAGTGCTTTATATGTATAGATGCAGATTTAGAAAAAGTCTGGTAGGAGGCAACTTCAAGCTCTTCCCTACCTTGCAGGCCTCCTGTTAAAGGTCTTTTGGACCAACAGGCAGCCTTTAAGTTAGGGATGGAAAGTTCTGTCAATTTCAGTTCTCTCAGCTTCTCATACTTCCAATCTTAAATTCAGTTCTTCACATTTCTGCAGCAATTTGTGATTTTTTAAAAAATCCTTATGAAAATTATCCAGTATATTAGTATGACTTTCTCTTAATAAACACATCTTTGTAAGTAGTTTTGACTAAGGGATACATTTTTGCATGTAACTTCTCACCACAGAATGCATTTTTGTATGTTATTTTCACTTATATATTCATTTTTATGCACACTTTCCTCTAACACATGCATTTTTTAAACATGGATTGGCGAACTGCATTGCAAAATTCAAATAAGTGCAGATTTCAAAGGATGGCTATGTTTTGGTTCTCATATTGCTTCAGAAAGTGCGAATTTGATAGATTTTGCTTGAAATGTGAACCGAATCGAATTAGTCGCCCATCCCTACTTTAAACAGAGGACTCCTTGAAAGAGAGGGCCACCCTCTGGCAGCCTCCGGACAGTCCTCTGTAACATTACGTAGGATACACAAACACCCTGCGTAGGCACAGAGGACGATCCTTCTTAGATCCTCCAAATAATATTTCTGCTTCAAACAACCACTTTGGCTACTTTGGCACTTGGGCCAGTTCTGGAAACCAGTATCAGGGTGGGGCTGGGGACTGGTTTTCTCTTCTTATTATAAAGACATGAAGGTTTCTTTTTTCTTTTCTTTGTTAAGGGCTGGATTTAAGATGCCACTTTCTTGCAGAAAGATGTGAGTGTTTCCCCCTCGAGTGGCCTCTGCGTAGCAAGAGACGAATAAGCAAACGCAAGCAGGAGGAAGAGAATGGAGAATTCAGTAAATAAATCACAGCTAAATGTCGACACAGCGAAGAGGCAGAAGGCAATGAGAGAATGCAGAGCAGAAGGTGGAGGAGGAGAGGGAGACTCAGAGGTCTGCCCCAGGGAGGCTGATGGCCACAGGTCTGAAGAAGAGAAATCCGGGTCAGTGTGGATATCCGCCATCCAGGAGTGTTGTTGGCTACACTTTTGCATGCAGCTGGTAGGAAACATTGAAGAATCATCTGCATTTAAAGATCAATAAATATTATAAATCCAGATATTCTCCTCCCCTCTTCAAGGAGGTTGGATAACTAACTTCTAATGATGATCAGCCACCAAATGACCCATATGGTTAGAAAATTCAGTTCCCCAAAGGCAAGACTTTGGAATGGGCATTGGTCATATTTCTTTGTAGAAGAAGAAAAAGAAAGGGGGGGGGTCAGACCAGGACATTTTCAATATAGCAAATAAATTTGGTTATTTTCTTTGTGAAAACTGAGGGGCCTTTTTGGGTGCTCTGTCCTTTTGAAAATTTTGATTTTTTCCCTCTAAATAATGATGCAGTCTATTAATTGGGGGGAAAACAAATTGTCACAAGCCCAGTCTAAAATGCAACAGATTGCTCCAAAACAATAATTAAAAAGAGGTATTGCCTGAAAATATATTGAACCTGCCTAGCACCAAAGATAAGGAGGTGGAAAAAAACCACTTTGAGCTGTTGATTTTGTTTAAGTTCAAAAATGGCACGCCAGCTATTGTAAGAAAGAAAGCCAGGCAGGCACACAATCCCCCAGGGCATTCTCCTGAGCGAGCTTTATTACAATGAGTGGTAATCCATTCATTTCAATGAGGCTTACACAGGAGTAGTGCTCCTGCACAGATCCTATTCATTTCACTTGTGCACTTGAAACACAGCACAAATGTGTGTTTCTGAGCCAAGGAGGGGAGTATGGAACAAAGGGAAAGAGCCAAAATTCTTCATGCCAACATTCAGACAGAATTTAGCAAGTTGATTAGCAAGAAGGACTCTGTCTGATCTCTCCCCCCCCCTTTAAAGTTAAACATAAAGAAACACCTACCCACACAATGGGATAGGCAAAGGATATTTTTAACCCCCTATCAGCAAAACATGATTCATTTATTTTGCTTGGCTGCTATGATGACTGGAGTGTACTGCTTTACCGCCTTCTACGTTTTCTCCACTGCACTGTTAAATATTTATCAGACCCGTTTATTTAGGAAGACAATTAGTGTCAGGGTTCCTTTAGGAAAATAAACTCTTGCAAAGATGGATAGAACTGCAGAGAGAGAGAGAGAGAGAGAGAGAGAGAGGTGGCAGTGAAGAGATGGAAAAGGGCACAGCTAAACACATACAAAGGATCTTCATTCTTACAAAATTATTTTTATTGCTGTAGGGGAGAAATTGCAGTAATTCTCCTCCCCAATTGCAAAATTTCTTCCCCCACCGTCACTCTTTCAAAGGAGGAGAGAAAGGAGTTTGTTGGTTCCGTTTTGGGAGCAGAGTATACAGGTGTGATGCAACCCAAAGATCTGCTGGAATGAATGAACACACCATTGGTGTGTGCTGCTTGCTTTGGTGGGTGCTGGCATATAATATGTACAAATTTCTATTATCCTGTCCCATTCCCTGTCGGATAGAGTTCAGAGGATTTCCCCACTGAAAATTGTCTTTTTATAAGTGGGAAGAAACTGGAGCAGCCTCCTGCTCTTTCCATATTATTAATTAAGACTGTTTTAAAAGGCTACGCCTTAACAGAAGCTTGACAACACACACACACAAGATTAGTTCAAAGTTTATGAGGATAGGATGATTAGGAGTAGGCAAGGTTTATCCTGTGGCATACGAAAGGTCACATTACACAACAGTAGCCACCCAGAAGTTCACAAGCAGCAGGTGATGGTTCCGCTGCTTCTCTCCAGCAACTGGGGCTCAGAGGTATACTGCTCCTGTGGAAGATTTCTTCTTGGCTATCATGGCTAATCACCACTGGTAGATTAGTTCAGAGCTAAAGTGTCCCTATGGAGGTTCCTTTATTTTTGCTCTCATGGCTAATCACCATTGGTAGATTTATCGCAAAGGCACAAGAAAGGGCCCTGCTGGATAAGACTGAAGGCCTGTCTAGTCCAATATCCTGTTTCCCATAATGGCCAACTGGCTTATGGGACTTCATGATTTAAGCAAACTTATGTCCGAACAGAAACTCAAACTCAGGTCTCCCTATCATCATCATCATCATCATCATCATCATCACTGTTTATTTGTATGCCGCCTTTCCATAACAATTTCTGAACAAGGCGGCTCACAACAGGAACAGAAAAAAAGTTACACAATTCACTGTAAGAAATACATTTCCTTTCTAGCATGTCTAGTGCTCCTTTGAAAGTTTCACAACGGTACTCCTAAAAGTGAAATAAGAGAGAAAAAGACTTCACAGAACAGTTTAACAACATAAGTAGAATCTTTCTGGATCAGGTCAAAGGCACATCTAATCTAGCATCCTGTTCTCACAGTGGCCAACCACATATTCATTGGAAGCCCACAAGCAGGACCTGAGTGCAACAGCACTTATCCCACTTGCAATTCCCAGCAACTGGTATTCAGAGGTATACTGCCTCCAACCGTGGAGGTGGGACACAGCCATCATAACTAGTAGACTAGCCACCGATAGCTTTATCCTCCATGAACCTGTCCAATCACCTTTGAAAGCCACCCAAGTTGGTGGCCGCCACTATCTCTTGTGGGACTGAATTCCATAGAAGAAATGGTGCAGCCCAACATGTTTGAGGGAGAACCCATTATTCACGGGTGATTGTCAAAAGAACATCCACATGAACACTGATTGGGTCAAGAGGAGCCTATCGAAAGCATGTCAACATAGAAATGCACCATTCTACAAACACAAATACATCTTTTATTATTACAAATTAAATTGCTTGCATCCTGTTGAATGCAATCTGAAAACCCCTTTTAAAAATAATAGTTAAAATAATAATGAGAGGAACATGTCTTAGTGTTTTTCTATCTCATTTAAGGGAAAACTTCTCATTTTAAAGAATGAGGTCTGTGAGGGGTAATGCCAAAAATGGCAGGCCGTTGTCAGGCCTCCCCTTTCCCTCTCTGGCAACTACCTCATGTCCTATCTTGAGAAATAAATAATACAAGCCTCCCAGGAGCCCAAAATACCTGCCCAAAGAGGAATCTGCCTGCTGTAACACTGTATGATGCCCTGATCTGCACTCACCTCCTTCCCGACAGCCTCTGCTGGGAGTAGGCAATGCTACCACTTCTCTGCATAAAATTTGATTCAACTATCCAGTCACCATCACTGCAGAGATGTGACAGAATTGCCCATCCTCAAAGGAGGCTGTCCATTGTATCTCTGTGTGATTCTCTACTCTAGGCTTGCCTCCTTCCCATTACCCTCTGCTGGAAGCAGATAATTATGTTGCACCACTGCATTGGGTGTGATTGGAGCACTGTATCATTTGCAGATCAGAGACCCAGCAAAATTACCCCATATCAGAAAGGACTGCCTGTTGCATCCCAGCATTAGTCACTGTTCTATCCTTGCCTCCTTCCACTCACATCCACAGTAGTTGCTGACTCATACAGGCTCCTCTGAAAGCAGGCAATCCTTCCTCTTTAAAAAATTGACCTCTTCTGCTGAATGTGCTGGTCATGCCTTTGGTTTTAATTTAAAAAAAGAAGTTTGGGGCACACTCATCCCCGCACATATACACACTTCAGATGAACGGCAGGCTTCTTACCACCTGAGTTACATCATCCGCACACATTCATTCCAAGCCTTTTCTGTTTTACATTATCTTTCCCCTCCCACTTTCTTTCTTTCGAAACTTTTCTTCTTCCTCAGAATGCAAGAGACATTTTGAACAAGAAAAGCTGAATGTTTTAAATCCACATTTTGTCCATTTTGGACTTGCTGCTCCATCGCTTCCCAAATCCAGGTGCTCTTTGACCCCAGCCAGTGGGGGTCTGTTTTGTGATCCTTGGACATCATCCGAAGGCAAAAACCACAGGAAGTCTGGTTTCTGTACATTTCAACAAAAGGACAAAAACGCCCCCAGCTGTGTCAAATTTATCACTCGCTCCCTAATTGATAATAGGGTAGATGGAGTGTTGGAAGTAGCAGATTTTTTTCCTCCCCATATGCCAAGTGGCTCTGCCAAAAGGAGAAAGGGTGGAGCAGAGGGTGAAACCAGAATCCAGGAGAAATGCGATGAAATGTTAAACCCACAGCAACAACTGGCAGATGGACCAGTTTAATTCAATGGCATCCCAGTTTTGCTAAGGTGTTAAAGAGAAAAGCCTTTGAAAATGTGCTGGAAACAAGATGGGGTCAGAGCCAAGGCATTAAATGATTCACCTGCAACCTGCATTCTCAAGAACAAAGATTAACCGCTTCGGGCACCCCTTGTCTTCCCTATACCTTACTTGATCCAAGAGTGTGGGATTCCCAGAGCCCACCTATAAATGTTGTATAACTAGGAAATAAAGCGTGGACCGTACCATTCCAGATTGCAGGTGGGGATGAGGGTTACCTGTCTGAAATTTCCATTACAGGAACATATAATCCTTGCAACAGAAAAACAGCAAAGCAGAAAGAAAGATTCAGGTTAGCCTCGCCCACGACATGCTAGTTCTCTACAATTTTTATCCACAGGAGGGGTGAGCTTCAGACATGCAAGACCCCACCGACAGCCTGAGGTGGTGTGGCTCAGGAACAGCTTCCCCACTGGATTGTACTGTCCTAAGCTGCATTCACAGGAAAACAATGAAATCCATTGGGTGTGGTCATCGTTCGGTGGTGCAGAGCTTGGAAAAGTTACTTTTTTGAACTACAACTCCCATCAGCCCAATCCAGTGGCCATGCTGGCTGGGGCTGATGGGAGTTGTAGTTCAAAAAAAAGCACACTTGCTTTGCATGTAGAATGTGGGCAGGCAACCTTTTCGGCTCCAAGGGCAGAGGTTGGGCTGTCAGGGGCTGCATGTCAGTGGGTGTGGCCAAAGCCAGCAGTGGACAGGGCCTTGCACACATACACACACTTGTGATGTTGCAGAATGTGTGCACAGAGTCAACTCCATGCGTCGCCTCCTCATTACCCTCTCTAGTAATTTGTTTTTTGTTATTTTTCATAATGTATTTTATATTGTTGTGACATGCCCAGGGAAATACTGGTGAAGGGCGGGAAATAATAATAATAATAATAATAATAATAATAATAATAATAATAGTGCTTTCCCCAACCCGTTAAACAGCATGATTGACACAGGGAGGAAGCCATGTGGGGATTGCCCTCCCCAAATGCCTTCTTCTCCATCACAACGCACAGTGGCAGCAACACACAGCGGCAGATGCATGGCATAAGAACATAAGAACATAAGAAGAGCCTGCTGGGTCAGGCCAGTGGCCCATCTAGTCCAGCATCCTGTTCTCACAGTGGCCAACCAGGTGCCTGGGGGAAGCCCGCAAGCAGGACCCGAGTGCAAGAACACTCGCCCCTCCTGAGGCTTCCGGCAACTGGTTTTCAGAAGCATGCTGCCTCTGACTAGGGTGGCAGAGCACAGCCATCACGGCTAGTAGCCATTGATAGCCCTGTCCTCCATGAATTTGTCTAATCTTCTTTTAAAGCCGTCCAAGCTGGTGGCCATTACTGCATCTTGTGGGAGCAAATTCCATAGTTTAACTACGCGCTGAGTAAAGAAGTACTTCCTTTTGTCTGTCCTGAATCTTCCAACATTCAGCTTCTTTGAATGTCCACGAGTTCTAGTATTATGAGAGAGGGAGAAGAACTTTTCTCTATCCACTTTCTCAATGCCATGCATAATTTTATACACTTCTATCATGTCTCCTCTGACCCGCCTTTTCTCTAAACTAAAAAGCCCCAAATGCTGCAACCTTTCCTCGTAAGGGAGTTGCTCCATCCCCTTGATCATTCTGGTTGCCCTCTTCTGAACCTTTTCCAACTCTAGAATATCCTTTTTGAGATGAGGCGACCAGAACTGTACACAGTATTCCAAATGCGGTCGCACCATAGATTTATACAACGGCATTATGATATTGGCTGTTTTATTTTCAATACCTTTCCTAATTATCGCTAGCATGGAATTTGCCTTTTTCACAGCTGCCGCACACTGGGTCGACATTTTCATAGTGCTGTCCATTACAAGTCTCTCTCCTGGTCGGTCACCGCCAGTTCAGACCCCATGAGCGTATATGTGAAATTAAGATTTTTTGCTCCAATATGCATAATTTTACACTTGTTTATATTGAATTGCATTTGCCATTTTTCTGCCCATTCACTCAGTTTGGAGAGGTCTTTTTGGAGCTCTTCGCAATCCCTTTTTGTTTTAACAACCCTGAACAATTTAGTGTCATCAGCAAACTTGGCCACTTCACTGCTCACTCCTAATTCTAGGTCATTAATGAACAAGTTGAAAAGTACAGGTCCCAATACCGATCCTTGAGGGACTCCACTTTCTACAGCCCTCCATTGGGAGAACTGTCCGTTTATTCCTACTCTCTGCTTTCTGCTTCTTAACCAATTTCTTATCCACAAGAGGACCTCTCCTCTTATTCCATGACTGCTAAGCTTCCTCAGAAGCCTTTGGTGAGGTACCTTGTCAAACGCTTTTTGAAAGTCTAAGTACACTATGTCCACTGGATCACCTCTATCTATATGCTTGTTGACACTCTCAAAGAATTCTAATAGGTTACTGAGACAGGACTTTCCCTTGCAGAAGCCATGCTGGCTCTGCTTCAGCAAGGCTTGTTCTTCTATGTGCTTAGTTAATCTAGCTTTAATAATAGTTTCTACCAGTTTTCCAGGGACAGAAGTTAAGCTAACTGGCCTGTAATTTCCGGGATCCCCTCTGGATCCCTTTTTGAAGATTGGCGTTACATTTGCCACTTTCCAGTCCTCAGGCACGGAGGAGGACCCAAGGGACAAGTTACATATTTTAGTTAGCAGATCAGCAATTTCACATTTGAGTTCTTTGAGAACTCTCGGGTGGATGCCATCCGGGCCCGGTGATTTGTCAGTTTTTATATTGTCCATTAAGCTTAGAATTTCCTCTCTCGTTACCACTATTTGTCTCAGTTCCTCAGAATCCCTTCCTGCAAATGTTAGTTCAGGTTCAGGGATCTGCCCTATATCTTCCACTGTGAAGACAGATGCAAAGAATTCATTTAGCTTCTCTGCAATCTCCTGATCGTTCTTTAGTACACCTTTGACTCCCTTATCATCCAAGGGTCCAATTGTCTCCCTAGATGGTCTCCTGCTTTGAATGTATTTATTGAATTTTTTGTTGTTGGTTTTTATGTTCTTAGCAATGTGCTCCTCAAATTCTTTTTTAGCATCCCTTATTGTCTTCTTGCATTTCTTTTGCCAGAGTTTGTGTTCTTTTTTATTTTCTTCATTGGGACAAGACTTCCATTTTTTGAAGGAAGACTTTTTGCCTCTAAGAGCTTCCTTGACTTTGCTCGTTAACCATGCTGGCATCTTCTTGGCCCTGGCGGTACCTTTTCTGATCTGCGGTATGCACTCCAGTTGAGCTTCTAATATAGTGTTTTTAAACAACTTCCAAGCATTTTCGAGTGATGTGACCCTCTGGACTTTGTTTTTCAGCTTTCTTTTTACCAATCTCCTCATTTTTGTGAAGTTTCCTCTTTTGAAGTCAAATGTGACCGTGTTGGATTTTCTTGGCAATTGGCCAGTTACATGTATGTTTAATTTAATAGCACTGTGGTCACTGCTCCCAATCGGTTCAACAACACTTACATCTCGCACCAGGTCCCAGTCCCCACTGAGGATTAAGTCCAGGGTTGCCGTCCCTCTGGTCGGTTCCATGACCAACTGGTCTAGGGAATAGTCATTTAGAATATCTAGAAACTTTGCTTCTTTGTCATGACTGGAACACATATGCAGCCAGTCTATGTCCGGGTAGTTGAAGTCACCCATTACTACCACATTTCCTAGTTTGGATGCTTCCTCAATTTCATATCTCATCTCAAGGTCTCCCTGAGCATTTTGATCAGGGGGACGATAGATCGTTCCCAGTATTAAGTCCCTCCTGGGGCATGGTATCACCACCCACAACGATTCTGTGGAGGAGTCTGCCTCTTTTGGGGTTTCGAGCTTGCTGGATTCAATGCCTTCTTTCACGTATAGAGCGACTCCGCCACCAATACGTCCTTCCCTGTCCTTCCGATATAGTTTATATCCAGGGATAACCGTATCCCACTGGTTTTCTCCATTCCACCAGGTCTCCGTTATGCTCACTATATCAATGCTCTCCTCTAAGACCAAGCACTCCAGTTCTCCCATCTTGGTTTGCAGGCTCCTAGCATTAGCGTACAGGCACTTGTAAGCAGTGTCTCTCTTCAAGTGTCTTTGGCACTTGTGGTTAGGCCTGTGGTAATTTTGCTCTTCTGAATTTATATCCCGTGCCCCTGCTCTCACAATGCCTACTTCTAGGCCTACCCCTTTTAAAATTTCATCATTTCTTTGGTTTTTATCCCAGGGGGGAGGTTTATTCCGAACCGGACCATTCTCAGCTCCTGTCGGGTTTCCCCCCTCAGTCAGTTTAAAAGCTGCTCTGCCACCTTTTTAATTTTAAGTGCCAGCAGTCTGGTTCCATTCTGGTTCAAGTGGAGCCCGTCCCTTTTGTACAGGCCCGGCTTGTCCCAAAATGTTCCCCATTGCCTAACAAATCCAAACCCTTCCACCCGACACCATCGTCTCATCCACGCATTGAGACTGCGAAGCTGGGCCTGTCTGGCTGGTCCTGCGCGTGAAACCGGTAGCATTTCAGAGAAAGCCACCTTGGAGGTCCTGGCTTTCAGCATCCTACCTAGCAACCTAAATTTTGCTTCCAGGACCTCACGGCTGCATTTCCCCATGTCGTTGGTGCCAACGTGCACCACGACCACTGACTCCTTCCCAGCACTGTCTACCAAACTATCTAAACGATGGGCGATATGCACAACCTTCGCACCAGGCAGGCAAAACACCTTGTGGTCTACACGCCCATCACACACCCCACTGTCTATGTTCCTAATGATCGAATCACCCACTGCAAGGATCCCTCCACCCCCTGGAGATATATCCTTGGCACGAGAGGATAGCTGCTCATCCCCCAAGGAATGGGTCCCTTCTAAGGGATCGTTTCCCTCTTCCTCAGCTGGATGCTCTCCTTCCCCGAGACCATCGTTGTCCATGATAGCAGGAGAGCTATCATCGTTGGAGTGGGACACAGCTATAACGTCCCTGAAGGCCTCCTCCACACACCTCTCTGCCTCTCTCAGCTTTTCCAGGTCCGCCACCTTGGCCTCAAGGAAATGAAGTCGTTCCCGGAGAGCCAGGAGCTCATTGCACCGAGAGCATACCCACGACTTCTGTCCAACAGGCAGATAGTCGTACATGCTGCAGGCGGTGCAAAACACTGGAAAGCCCCCACACCCCTGCTGGCTTCTTACCTGCATAGTTTTGTTTAAGGTTTATTACGTCAATGGGTTGGAGACTGCGGTTTAGTTGAGGTCAGGGAACAGACGGGCAGAGTGGGGGGCCCTGGCCTCCTCGCCCTGCTGCCGAACTCGCTCTGCTGCTTAACTCGCCTTGACGCTTTGTCAGCTGGGGCCTTGACTCCTCATCAGCTGGGGCTCCCTCTAGCTCTTGGAGCAGGCTCCAAGATGGCAGGAGGTAGCAGTAGGGAAACAGCTTGGATGCTGAAGGCCTGTGGGGGGCCCATGTGTCCCACGGACTTTGGGCTGCCCACATGTGATGTAGAAGGTCCTCAGTTCAGTTCCTTGCATCTCCACTGAAAAGGAACCTCAGAAACATGTGACTGGGGAGAGTTTTCTCTGGAGCCTTGATGAGCTGCAAGGCAGGGCCATAGCTCAGTGGTAGAGCATCTGCCTTGCATGCAGAAGGTCCCGAGTTCACTCACTGGCATCATCTCCAGATAGGATTGGGAAAGCAGGGCTGGTCCCAAGGGGTGGCCAGGTGCACACACAGGACTGCCATTAACAAAGATGGCAGCTGAGGCTTCCCTAAGGGGCTGAAGCCTCCAGCGCCATCTTGATTGATGGCACCGATGCGCACACACAGCAGCCCGCGCAGCCGCAAAAGACAGGAGAGACGGAGCCAGCGAACGGGTGGGCGGAAGAAGCTCCCTCCCTGTGAGAGACAGGTAGGCATGTGTGTGCATGGTGTGTGCCGGTGCCCAGGGCAAGCTGGTGTCTAAGGGCCCCAGCATGTCTGGAGCCAGCCCTGTGGGAAAGACTACCCATCTGAAATAAGGGAGAGCCACTGCCAGTCAGTGCAGACATTGCTGAGCTAGATGGGCCAATGCTGTGGCAAATGGTATATAGGCTGCTTCCTGTAGCCTTCTGCCAGGGGAGGGCTGGATCTCTCAGGTTTGGTTCTCTTAGTCTCTACTGTAAAACCAACCACTTACTTACTTGATCCTTGCCCTTCATGGCTCGTTATGAGCTGTAAAGAGAGACTGGGCAATGGGATCAAGGCAATGGTAAATGCATCCTTGGAGGAGGGTGTAATGCCATTGCCCCTCAAGGAGGCAGTGATAAGACCTATTCTGAAAAAGCCCTCCTTGGATCCCCAAGATTTAAACAACTTTCGCCTAGTCTCCAATTTACCGTTCTTGGGCAAGGTAATTGAGCGTGTGGTGGCAAAGCAGCTACAGACACACTTGGAGGAAGCAGATTATTTAGATCCTTTCCAGTCGGGCTTCAGGACTGGACACGGAACTGAAACAGCCTTGGTCGCTCTGGTGGATGATATGAGGAGGGCGTTGGATAGGGGAGAACATACCTTCCTCGTCCTCCTGGACCTCTCAGCGGCTTTCGATACCGTCGACCACGGTATCCTGTTGAGTCGCCTGGAGGGACTGGGAATTGGAGGCACTGTTTTACAGTGGTTCCGTTCCTATCTCTCCGGTAGATATCAATGGGTAGTGTTGGGGGATGAGGTTTCAGACCCTTGGCCCCTCAACTGTGGTGTGCCACAGGGTTCTATCCTCTCTCCCATGCTATTTAACATTTATATGAAACCGCTGGGAGCCATCATCAGGAGTTTTGGGCTGCAGTGTCACCAATATGCGGATGACACGCAGCTCTATCTCTCATTTAAATCTTCACCAGAGTTGGCTGTGGATACCTTGTCCAAGTGCCTGGAGTCCGTAAGTGGATGGATGGGAGAGAACAGGCTGAAGCTGAACCCCGATAAGACTGAGGTATTACTAGTGGGGGACAAGGGAAGGTTGGGTGATTTTGACCTGATACTTAATGGGGTGAGTTTGCCCCTGAAGGACCAGGTCCACAGTCTCGGGGTCATTTTGGACTCCCAGCTGTCTATGGAGGCTCAGGTTTCTGCAGTGAGCTGGGCAGCTTGGTACCAACTTCATCTAGTACAGAGGCTGCGACCCTATCTTCCCATACATCTGCTCCCACGAGTGATACATGCCCTGATCTCCTCTCGATTAGACTACTGTAATGCGCTCTACGTGGGGTTACCCTTGAAGACGGTCCGGAAACTCCAGCTGGTACAAAACGCGGCGGCACGCTTAATAAAGCAGACCCGCCGCCGCGATCATATCACCCCAGTGTTGATTGAATTACACTGGTTGCCAGTTGTATACCGGGCCCAATTCAAGGTGTTGGTTTTAACCTTTAAAACTCTATACGGTTCCGGCCCAGTTTATCTGAAGGAGCGCCTCCAGTATCACCAAATATGCCGCCAAACAAGATCAGCCTCACAGGACCTTCTCTCGGTCCCACCGACTAAGACAGCTAGGTTGGTGCGGACCAGGGAGAGGGCTTTTTCGATCGTGGCCCCCACCCTCTGGAACTTACTTCCCTTTGACCTTCGGCATGCCCCCTCCCTGTTGACTTTTCGCCGAGCCTTGAAGACCTGGCTCTTCAGGCAGGCCTATGGGATCTCTGGGGTGGGTTAGGTTTTACACTGTATTAATGTAAGATGGTCTTCAGATGAGATGTTATGATATTAATAATGTGATGATTATGTATATGAGCAGATTGTATTTTATATTGTATTTTCAATTGTACGTCGCCCAGAGGGTCCGTTCAGTCGGACAGACGGGCGTCTGCTAAATAAAATTTTATTATTATCATTATTATTATTCTCATTTATTTTCCAGTCTTAAATTCAATACTCCACACTTCTACATCAGTCCCCAAAAAATTCATCAGCATTTTAGTTAAAATTTCTCCTTACACACACATTTTTATATTTATTTATTATTTTATTTATTTATTAGATTTATATCCCGCCCTTCCTCCCAGTAGGAGCCCAGGGTGGCAAACAAACGCACCATAAACAGTCTAAAACATCATAAAAAGACTTTAAACTCTATTACAACAAAACATCTTTAAAAACATCTTTTTAAAAAAGAAAAGCTTCAAAAACTTCTTAAAAAAAAACCTTTAAAAACATATCAAAAAGTAATTCCAACACAGACACAGGTCTCTACTTTTATATGCAATTTTCCCTAATACACACACTCTTGAAAAGCAATTTTCCCTAATATAATGTATTTGCATATTATTTTCACAAATATATGCATTGATATGCACACTTTACTCTAGCATCTGTATTTTTGTACATATTACTTGACTGGGGAACTGCATTGCAAAGTTTTGAGAAGTGCAGATTTTGTAAGATGGCTGTGTTCGGTTCACATATTCTTTTGGGAAGTCCAAATTAGGTAGGTTTGCCTTTAAATGTTGATCTGAATCAAATTTCTTCTTAGGCTTAGGTAGCACATAGCTGGGGCCAGGATTAGGGCCTTTTGAGTGGCCAACCCCAGGCTTGGGAACCTCCTCTGGAAGCTCTTCTCACCCCTTCCTTAATGACCTTCCTCTCAATGACAAAAATCTTCCTGTTTCCAAAGGTTCTGGGGATATATATGATTTAAAGTTGTGGGGAGAGGGACAGAAGCTAGATCAGGAGGAACTAGTAGCAGACCTCTGGGTGATTCAAACTGGATTGGCAAAGATTTCTGACTCCCAGTTGTTAAACAATGTCAACAACAAAATTACTTCCCCTGCTAAATTATTCTGCTGAAATGATGAAAGTGTTTGTAGGTGTGACTAGGACCACATCTGCACCTTACATTTATACACCTTTGTCAGTCATGGCTTCACCAGAAGAATCCTGAAAACAGTAGCTTATTAAGGGTGCTGAGAGTAGTTAAGAGACCTACAGTTCTCAGTGATTCAACAATCAATCTCTCTTTCCAGGAAATGATGGGAATTGTAACTCTGGAAGAAAGCTAGGAGTCTCCTAACAACTTTCAGCACCATAACAAACTACAGTTCCCAGGATTCTTTCAGGGAAGCCATGATCACTTAAAGTGATATAATGGTGCTCTAAATGTATGGTGCAGATGTGGCTCATGGGTAAGGATGGAAAGATCTGTCAATTTTGGTTCTCCCAGTTTCTCACTTTTCTGTTAAATTCAGTCCTCTACATTTCTGCAGCAATCTGCAATGTTTTTTTTAATCCTCATGAAAATTATCCACCATTTTAGTACGAATTTCTCCAAATAAACACATTTTTGTAGGCATGTTTATAAAGGTACACATTTTTGCAAGCAATATCTCATCATAGAGAGCTTCAGCTATGGGGCAGTATACAAATACAATAAATAAATAAATAAATAAATATTATGCATTTCTGCATGTTATTCTCACTGATATATTCATTTTTATGCACACTTTCCCCTAATATATGCATTTTTGTAAATATTCTTTAGTTGGCGAACTGCATCCCAAAATTCTAATAAATGCAGATTTTGAAGGATGTCTGGGGTTTTTTTTGTTCTCATAGTTTCGGAAAGTGCAAATTTGATAAATTCTGCTTGAAATGCAAACTGAATAGAAATTCTCACCCATCCCTACTCATGAGGGAATGTTGTTTGTGTGTGGAAATTCTTGGGCTCAACATTCTTGACGTTTTCTTAGTGTATGGCAGGTTCCAATTGGTGGATCTTGGGGTTCTAGTAAAAAAACAAACAAAGTACATCCCGCAAGCCTTAAGTCTGCCCAGCCCTGGCTTAAAACTCCTGCTCTAAAGTAGTATATTAACTTGCTTCATGTGCCTGAACCATCCACTGCCCTCTCTGCTCTCCCCTCCCTGATGATTTTCAGTGGCAAGCAGTGGGCTGCTTTTGAACAGGAGCCAACTTCAGTTCCCATCCACAGTGGCCACCTGCCATTTTAAGTTATCTAAAATGTCCTGGCTCATAGATCTATGAAGTCTTTCGGTCTCATAGATCTATAGTCCAATTAGGACTATTTGCCCAGATTTTGGGGGGGGGGATGAGTGATGCTGCAGCTGTTGCCAAAGTGGTGATAGCAGTGGCAGAAAAAGCATGCCACCTCTCTCCTCCAGTTGCTTGTTCATGATGATGATGATGATGATTTAAGGATGGGTGAATCTGTGAATTCTGGGTTCTCTCAGATTCTCATTTTTCCAACCTGAACTTTAGTTCTCCATATTTGCAGATTTGTTTATTTTAAAACAGTCCTCATGAACTCATGTTTGTATGCAATGTTGCCTAATATAGAAATTTTTGAACCATAGAATTGTAGAGATGGAAGGGGCCTCTAAGGCCATCGAGGCCAACCCTCTGCTCAGTGCAGGAATCCAATTTAAAGCACGCCTGAACAGGTGGCTGTCCAGCTGCCTCTTGAATGCCTCCAGTGAGTGCTTTCAATTGAAGAGCAATTCCTCCTTATGTAACCAATTTTAATATGTTATTTTTATTTTATATGCATTTTTATGCACACTTTTACGCCAATATATGCATTTTTACACACGTTATTTGGTTGGAGACCTGTGTTGCAAAATTTGGAGGAGTGTGAATCTCAAAGAATGGCTGTGTTTTGGTGCTTGTATTGCAGGGGTGGTGACCCTTTGCTTCCCCTCCCAAATATTGCTGAACTACAATTCCCATCAGCCCCAGCAAGCACAGCCAATGGCCGGGGATGATGAGAGTTGTAGTTCAGCAACAACTGGAGGGTGAAAGGTTCCTCACTCCTGTTGTAGTGTTTCGGAAAATATGAA
Source organism: Rhineura floridana (assembly GCF_030035675.1). Lineage (NCBI taxonomy): Eukaryota > Metazoa > Chordata > Lepidosauria > Squamata > Rhineuridae > Rhineura > Rhineura floridana. The sequence goes on from NC_084494.1 coordinate 33,918,521, forward strand.
TTAGGTAAGTTTTCCTTTAAATGTGTCCTGAATCAAAGTTCTCCTCCATCCCTATAATTACTACATTTCTATCCCACCTTTCTTCCAAGGAGCTCAAGGTGGCATTTGGGGGCATTTGGGGTTTATCTTATTTATTTATTATTTGATTTATATCCCACCCTTCGTCCTAGCAGGAGCCCAGGGTGGCAAACAAAAGCACTAAAGACACTTTAAAACATCATAGAAAGATGTTAAAATACATTAAAACAAAAATACTTTAAAAACATTTTTTAAAAAGCTTTGAAGATATTTTTTAAAGGTTAAAAAGCATATTGTTTAAGGTTTAAAAGCATATTAAAAAGCAATTCCAACAATCTCCAATGTCCAATGACTCCGCCACAAGGCCAGGTCAGTTTTCAGCTCATAGTGATGCATGTAAGAAAAGTTAGTCACCTGATCAGGGTGGGATGTAAAATACAAATGTATCAAATAAATACATTTCTCTCTTTAAAAAAAAAGAAGAAGAGAGAGAGCACGGATATTATTAAGCTGGGCTCCAAGTTTCTCTGCTCACTGACCAACAGCGGCACTTGCTGGGAAGAAGTTATTCGGAAACACGGATTGTTTGGTTGGCTCCCCCCAACCCCCATTTAAGTAAACTTTAGACATTTCCTCTCCTACAATAATCAAAATAAAATAGCATTGGAATTGCTCAACACCCAGCAGTGGGAGTTTGATCCCATTCCAACCACCTACCAGTTGAAGGATGCCTCCCTAGATCTATTAATAATACAGTTGGCGGCAACGGTTATCCATCACGGTGATTGATTTATTATTAGGTAAGAGGGCCATTGAGATGGATTGTGAAAATTACATGTCTGCCAATACAGTCTCCTGGCCTGAATTTGGGTCTTGCTTACAGTGGTTTTACATCTGTTGAGGCTCCCGTTACTGCAGTGGAGTTACTACCAAGGCATGGGAGGTGGAGAGAGGAAAGGCAGGTAAACTGACTACCTAAGAAAAACCCTGTTGGATCAGACTAAAGGCCCATCTAGTCCAGCACCCTCCTGTTCACACAGTGGCCAGTCAGAGGTTGGGAAAGGGCCATAGTTCAGTGGCAGACAGGGAGAGGGGAGAAATTCATATCAGTTCACACGCAAAGCCAAATTTATCATACTTGCACTTTCCAAAACAATATGAGAACTGAAATATAGCCATCCTTTGACATTTGCACTTATCCAAATTTTGCAGCGCAGTTCTCCAACCAAGCAGTGTTTACAAAAATGCATATATTAGGGGAAAGTGTGTGTGAAATGAACTTATTGGTGAAAATAAAGCACAAAAACACATTATACTAGGATATATTGCTTGCAAAATGTGTACATTACTCAAAACTGCCTACAAAAATGTATTTATTAGGAGAAAATGCTACAAAAAAATCACAAATTACTGCATAAATATGGAAAGCCAAATTTAAGATTAGAAAAATGAGAAACTGAGAGAACCAACATTGATGGATCCTTCCATCTTAAGTGACTGGGCACCTGCTTTGTCTTCAGAAGGCCCCAGGTTTGATCCTCGGCTGCATCTTCCTAACTGTTAGAGCCACACGACAATGGAACCAATGACCTAGAGAGGTAGTGGGCTCTCCGACACTGGAGGCATTCAAGAGGCAGCTGGAGAGCCATCTGTCAGGAATGCTTTGATTTGTATTCCTGCATCGCGCAGGGGGTTGGACTTGATGGCCTTATAGGCCCCTTCCAATTCTACTATTCTATTATTCTATGGTCTCCAGATAGGGCTGGGACAGACCCCTGTCTGAAACCCTGGACTGCCACTGCCAGTCAGTGTAGGCAATACTGAGCTAGATGAACCAGTGGTCTAACTCAGTGCAAGGCACTTTCCTATCTTCCTATGTGTTTCCACGCCTACGGGAAGCCTACAAGCAGAACCAAGGCACAGCAGCACTCTCCAAACTTGTGGTTCTCAGCAAGTGGTATTCAGAGGCATTAGTGCTTTTGTAGATCACAGTCCACGTGTGTGCACCAATAAGGAGGAAGATATTGAGGAGTGGAGGCGGGCACATCAGCAGTCATTGGGTCCCAGTACATGCCCAAACCCACCCACCGATGATGCCATCCTAATTTGCTTACTTCCCTTCTCTCACACACAAACACACACACACACTCTTTCTACAGCAAACTGAGCTAGGGGCAAAGCCCACATTGATCCTCTCCAATTGACTTGTTCCCTGTTTCCCTCAGAATGAATTGACAACCAAGTCAGTGGCGTCCTTGCAAGGGACTGCATCACGAGTGCAGCAAGCCGGGTGGCCCTTTTCAAAGGAAACGTCTCATTACGAGCTTGAGGATCAATACGCTAATTAGGAACCGATGAAAGCCACCTGTCTGTTATAAACAAGTCCTGGAAGGTGTTCATTGGGATTTAATTACAATCGATACATTCCCGATACCCAGAGGTGAAGGGTGTGCTTTAGAAGAGATTAAGAACATATCAGAATCACTGCCTGAGCCCATAGGGGTCACGTCTAGGACACACAAAACACACTGGGGGCAGCATACAGCAGTTCGCTCTGGGATTTTTATGTTGTTGGAGTTATTCCTCCTGGGAAGCCCAGCTAGGCAAATGGTGCAATCTACAGAAATGTCATGGATGTGCTTAAATCCCATTGAAATCTATGGAGAAGGTGACACAATTATGCCAGTAATTCCCAAACTGCATGTCATAAAAAGTAACTGGATCAAACACTGAACGGCCCCTGTGACCTGCTACACATAAAGGGGTCTTGCTGCAATATCTCTGAACAATTCAGTGCTCTGCCCCTCCAATCAGCTTCCACTTGGGAGTTGGGAAATACTCCCACCTCTAGATCGTTTAGTCACTTCCGATGCAGAAGCACAAAGGACTCTCCCTAGAATCAGAGGAGGGTGCCTGTTGTGTCTCTCCATGAGTTACTGCCCCCAGCTTGCCTCTTTCCAAATAGGAGGAATAACGACAATAGTGACTCATACACAAATACAGGAGATGTGTTCCTCCACTGCAGGTTCTCAGTTCTTACTCTTTCCCACTCTTAATGTAAAGCATTTTTTAGAGATGTAAGAATAGAATGTGCCTCCCATTTTAATTCAGGGGAGGGAAGGGAAAGGTTGGCTATCAGAAGTTTGTGAAATGCGAAATTATACATTGTGATCCCAGTTATTCCATTGGAGTTTCAACAGTGGTTGCTCTTCACTATTTCTTCTTTAAATGTAGTCGTAAAATACTCCTCTAGCCCATCCAGGCTCCTTGGATGAGGATGGCTAGAAAAAGTCAGCAAATTATTATTATTATTAAAAACCTACTGTTTTAATTGGTGCACACTTAAACATGACTAATGCAAAATGCCAGCTTCATTCTTTGAAAAGTAGAATCAGAAGACTCCTAAAGGACATCATTATCCAGTCTCTAAGCTAGAAACAACAGATCAAATAATAGGGAGAGCAATCAGCACTTCCCTCCCCAGCTTGGACTGAACATTGTCCATCAGTCAAGGGTGGTGCTCCAGTTGGGGGCCCCCATCCCCCACCAAGAGGGCGTGCTCTCTTGGTGATCCTGAGGATCTGACCTCCACTGTGCCTTTCTCTTGTGCTAGCAGAAAAATTTAAAAGGAGTGGTCTCCATAAACAAATCAAAGCCAAAACAGAGTGGAGAGGAGAGGGCTGGTACCAACACACACACACAAACAAGAGAGAGAGAGAGAGAGCTATGGTACATTTAAAAGCCTTTGAAAACCTTTTGTTTTCAAGAAGGATGCCATCATGTGTGTGTGTATATTTATGCTCTCCCTCTTGTGCATTTCCCACACCTTCTCCTACATCAGAAATCCTCAAATTGTGGTCCGTGGACCACTGGTGGTCCATGAGCTCCATTCATGTGGTCCACGGAAAAGTTGTGGTATCTGTACTTGATTAGCTTTTTTCTGACAACAGAGATAAAGGCCATTTTGACCAGGGCTGGATTTATTGAGCAGATTAACATGGCCCTAGCATGGGGCCCCGTGGTTTTCATAATATAACACTGGTGCAATCCACAATATTTAAAGTTTGCCAGTTATTAAGGGCCTTTCTCAGCAGTGCGGCCTACAGCCCATGATATTCATAATATAGTGCTGGTTTTGACAATGATGCCAGCATCAAAGGGGGAAAAAGTTTATTAAGGGGTCCACTGAGACCAGCAGAAATGTTCAAGTGGTCCACAGGAAACAGTTTGTGAACCACTTCGTCTTGTACCCCAAATTTGCAAGTTAGTCAACACTGCAGAGTAAATAATAAAAACTAGCAGGGATGGAACAGTTGGCTGGGCCAAGGAAGTGATAAATGCCTCTTTACGAGAGGGAGTGGTCCCTGGCTGTCTGAAAGAGGCGGTGGTGAGACCACTTCTGAAAAAACCTTCCTTGGACCCAGAAAATTTCAGCAGCTACAGACCAGTAGCGAACATTCCATTCCTGGGCAAGATCTTGGAACAAGTGGTTGCTGGCCAGCTCCAGACGCTATTGGATGAAACCGATTATCTAGATCCATTTCAGTCGGGTTTTAGGCCTGGTTTTGGCACTGAGATGGCCTTGGTCGCCCTGTATGATGACCTATGTCGGGAGAGAGACAGAGGGAGTGTAACTCTGTTGATTCTCCTTGATCTCTCAGCGGCTTTTGATACCATCGACCATGGTATCCTTCGCGGAGTTGGGAGTTGGAGGTACTGCTTGGCAGTGGTTCCGCTCCTACTTGGCGGGCCGTCTCCAGAAGGTAGTGCTGGGGGAACATTGCTTGACACCGTGGGCTCTCCAATGTGGGGTCCCGCAGGGGTCGGTTTTGTCTCCTATGCTTTATAACATCTACATGAAGCCATTGGGTGCGGTCATCAGGAGTTTTGGAGTGCGTTGTCATCTCCTTTTCATCCTCGACAGGTGAGGCTATCGATGTGCTGAACCGTTGCCTGGCCGCGACAATGGACTGGATGAGAGCTAACAAACTGAGGCTCAATCCTGACAAGACTGAGATGCTGTTGGTGGATGGTTTCTCTGATCGGATGGTGGATATATACCCTGTCCTGGGTGGGATTACACTCCCCCTAAAGGAGCAGGTTCGTAGTCTGGGAGTCTTCTTAGACTCTTCCCTCTCACTTGAGGCTCAAGTAGCCTCAGTGGCTCGGAATGCGTTCTACCAACTTTGATTGGTAACTCAGCTACGTCCCTATCTGAGTAAGGAGGACCTTACATCAGTTGTACATGCTCTGGTAACCTCGTGTTTGGACTACTGCAATGCGCTTTACGTAGGGCTACCTTTGAAGACAGCTCGGAAGCTACAGCTAGTGCAAAATGCGGCGGCCAGATTGTTAACAAGGACCAAGCGGTCCGAGCACATAACACCTGTTCTGGCTCGCCTGCACTGGTTGCCAATATGCTTCCGGGCCAGATTCAAAGTGTTGGTATTAACCTATAAAGCCTTATACGGCGCAGGACCATGATACCTGTCGGAACATCCCGATATGAACCGACCCGTACACCACGGTCTACTACGAAGGCCCTCCTCCGGGTTCCGACTTATAGGGAGGCCCGGAGGGTGGTGACAAGATCTAGGGCCTTCTCAGTGGTGGCCCCCGAATTGTGGAATAGTCTCCCCAAGGAGGTGCGCTTGGTGCCAACATTGTTATCCTTTCGGCACCAAGTTAAAACCTTCCTCTTCTCTGAGGCATTTTAATTTAAGTTACTTAGTTTTAAATGCGTTGTAACTGTTCTTAGATTGTTTTATTTTTATATGCTTTGTTGTATTATATTGTGTGATTTTATTGTATTTCTGTTGTTCACCGCCCAGAGAGCTATTGCTAGTCGGGCGGTATAAAAATCTAATAAATAATAAAATAATAATTATAATAAAAACTCAACAATTCCACAATTCCACAATGAGCAGAGAATTGGGTTAAGTACAGAGGTGGGAAACCTTTAGCCTTCCAAATGTTGTTGGACTCCAACTCCCATCTGCCCTAGCCAGCATGGCCAATGTTCAGAGATGCTGGGACTTGTAGTTAGGGATGGAGTTTTCCTGAAAATCTAGGTGACAAGCTCATCTGTTTGGATTCTTTCTAATTCCTGTCTCATTCCTTAATCTTAACAAAAGGTGGGCTCCCTATTCCCTAGTTCTACTAAAAATACGATTCTATATATTATATGCATTATTTTACGTATGATATTATATGCATACAGTAGGGCCCCGCTTTACAGCACTTCACTAATGCGGCGGTTTTGAATTGTGTCCCTGTCCCATATGTTCGGTGCTTGTTCCGTTTTTGCAGTGATTTTGCAGTATGATGCAATTGATAGTGCCCAACGCCCAGAGTGCGTCGTCAGAGCGTCGGGCGCCATTTTACAGCGAGAGAAGCAGCGGAGAGTGAGCGAGCAGGCAGGGGGGGAAGGAACATCGATCAGCTGTTGTGGGGGGAGCTTCAGGGGCGAAGCCCTGTCAGCTGGAGCTCCCTGCACTACAGCTGATCGATATTCCGCTTTACGGCAATTTTCATTTTACAGCGGGGGTCTGGTCCCTAACCTGCCGTATAAGCGGGGCCCTACTGTATTATGCATATACCAGGTTTCCTAAAGTAACCAGCACGTAAACAGATACATACATGTACACACACACACTATTATAAAATTACACTGCAGAAATACAGAACATGGGGAGTAACTCTTTCTTCCTATATTATATCTATTATATATGTTTTTAAAGCTTTTTTGTAAAGATGTTTTGTTTTAAGGGCTTTTGTTTTTAAGATATTTTAGAGTGTTTTTGTTTGCACCCCCTGGGCTCCTTCTAGGAGGAAGAGCATTATATATATGTAATAAAATAAATAAATAAATAGTTGGGCTTTTTTAAGAAAAAAAGATCACATATGAGCAGCTAGGGCATGCATTCAATACAAGGAGCAGTCCATTGTGAGGAAACTTTGGTTGGGTCAGAACTGCCAAATTCTGTGTATAAACCCATTTAAAAGAGATTTCTCCTCTATGCCTAGTTGTAGTCCAGCAACATCTGGAGGGCAGCAATTTACCCACAGCTGGAGTACAACTCAGTTTCAAGCAGGGATGGGAAAGAAATTCGATTCAGTTTGCATTTAAAGGTGAACCTACTAAATTCACAGTTTTCGAAACAATATATGAACTGGAATGCAGCCTTTGAAATTTTCCCCTCTCCAAATTTTGCAATGCAGTTCTCCAGCCAAATGTACAAAAATGCATAAGAGAAATTGGGGTGCCACAGCATCTGATTGTCCGGATGTGCAAACTGTACTCTGGACAAGAGGCTACTGTAAGGATAGAATACGGAGAAACCTATTGGTTCCCAATAGAAAAGGGTGTGAGACAGGGGTGTATTTTATCACCCTATTTATTTAATCTATACGCAGAACAAATCTTAACAAAAGCAGGACTGGACCAAGATGAGGAGGTGTGAAAACTGGAGGGAAAAATATCAATAATTTAAGATATGCAGATGATACCATAGTACTAGCAGAAACCAGTAATGATTTGAAATGAATGCTTATGAAAGTTAAAGAGGAAAGCACAAAAGTAGGACTATAGCTGAATGTCAAGAAGACTAAAGTAATGATAATAGAAGATTTATTTAACTTTAAAGTTGACAACGAGGACATTGAACTTGTCAAGAATTATCAATACCTCGGCACAGTCATTAACCAAAATGGAGACAATAGTCAAGAAATCAGAAGGCTAGGACTGGGGAGGGCAGCTATGAGAGAACTAGAAAAGGTCCTCAAATGCAAAGATGTATCACCAAACACTAAAGTCAGGATCATTCAGACCATGGTATTCCTGATCTCTGTGTATGGATGTGAAAGTTGGACAGTGAAAAAAGCAGGTAAGAAAAAAATCAAGTCATTTGAAATGTGGTGTTGGAGGAGAGCTTTGCTGGTACCATGGACCATGAAAAAGACGAATAATTGGGTGTTAGAACAAATTAAACCAGAACTATCCCTAGAACCTAAAATACGAAACTGAGGTTATCATACTTTGGACACATAATGAGAAGACATGATTCACTAGAAAAGACAATAATGCTGGGAAAAACAGAAGGGAGTAGAAAAAGAGGAAGGCCAAACAAGAGATGGATTGATTCCATAGAGGAAGCCACAGACCTGAACTTACAAGATCTGAGCAGGGTGGTTCATGACAGATGCTCTTGGAGGTCGCTGATTCATAGGGTCGCCATAAGTCGTGATCAACTTGAAGGCACATAACAACAAATGCATTTTTGTGTGTTCTTTCCCCACTATATTCATTTTGTGCACACTTTCCCCTAATGTATGGATTTTTGTAAACATTGCTGGGTTGGAGAACTGCATCACAAAATTTGGACTACTGCGAATTTCAAAGGATGGCTGTGTCTCAGTTCTCAGAAAGTGTGAATTTGATTAATTCGGCTTTGAATGTGAACTGAATCGAATTTCTCCCTCAGCCCTACTTGAAAGTGAGTTCAATATATTATATGCAAACTGCTGCCTTCCAGATGTTGCTGGACAAAAACTAGGGATAAATGAGATTGTGATGGGGATTGCTGCAGCAGGCAAAGTCATCCTGCCATCAGGGCAACTCTGGCAGTCCAATCCTATATGCCAAGGATGGAGGACCTCAGGGCCAGGGGCCAAATGTAGTCACCTAAACATTTCTCCCTGGCCCTTTGGACTTTCTCCAGGCCACACCCCTTCTCCAGGCCACACTCCTCACCAGCTCTGCTTTGTGCTCCCTCCTTAAGTGATCTTGCCTGGCTGAAAAGTTTCCTTGAGCTCTGATAATGCCTCTTGGATTGTTTGGATGGATGGAGAATAGAAAGGGAGGGAGTGTGAGCATGTGTGGAAATTATACAAAGCTAAAAGGTACATTCATCTACAGTCTCTCATGCATTGTGGAGCTTTGAAGGGATGCATACTGAGACTGTTGGTAAGTGCCATAGGAGGTACTGACGGCCATATTGACACCTGCCAGCTTCACGTTGGCAACTCCTAATCAATAAATGAGAAGATGTACACAAGGCAGCACTCATACAAATCCCAGAAACCCTCTTAGATTATGGATTAAAAAACGCCCCCAACTTGTTCCTAATATTTCCTTTTCTAATCTCTGTCAACTCCCCCTTTCATGTCATGCAAATCTTTTTTTCCCACCCCCCACCATCCCGACACTTATGGGCAAAGCAGTAGCTGCCAAGCCAGGCGAAGGGGATTCTTCTGCTGCAATAGCAACCCCTATTTTTAAATTTAATGCAAACTCCCCCCTCCCACCCCTCATCTCCCAGTGCAGCCTTGATTAATGTTCAGAGCTTGGGAGAGAGAGAGGAAAAAAACAAAAACTCAGAGAGAGGGAAATCTAGTGGGTGAATAGAGAACACTGGGGCATGAATAGAGGTTTTTAACCCATGGCTAGATGCACAGAAGCCACAGAAATGGAATCTCCTTGACTGGCTCAGGAAATATATTTAATGGGGGGGGAGTGGAGTTCCTCTGAGATCCACTGTGCTATGATTTTGACCACTTGCTTCTCTTTATTGCAGGTTGCATTTATTTATTTATTTATTTTTGTAAATATTTTTTTCCAGAAAAGGAGGCCGGGTCTGACAACCAAGAGGTCGTTTGTATCTTTAAAAGTTGTACAGGGGGAAGGGAGAATTCCACCTTGTGGTTTTTCCCATTACAGGGTTGCAAGAACACCTTCACTTGGCTGACTTTCTCTTCTCCTAAAGATACAGGATCAGTCTCAGCGATTGAACCTGGCAACCCTATGCACACCACAGCTTGGGAATCCCTGGCTTAGAACTCTGTTATGCCATTAAGTGACATGAAAAATGAAATGAAATGGGCTGCCTTCAAGTCAGTCCCGCCTAGGAATAGGGTTTTCATGGTAAGTGGTATTCAGAGGTGGTTTACCATTGCCTTCCTCTGAGGCTGAGAGGAAGTGACTGGCCCAAGGTCACCCAGTGAGCTTCATGGCTATGTGGGGATTCGAACCCTGGTCTCCCAGGTTGTTGTCCAACACGCTATACCACACTGGCTCTCATACAAATTAATAAATTATCATCGTTACTATTATTACTATTTTGGGGATTAAGGTGGGCAAAATATTCCCCCCTTCCCCCCTTCAAAAATCCTTGGTCAGCTTTTTTTGCTGCCTCTTTATTCCTCAGTTATATCACCATGCTTCCCTTTTAACTGCATCTTCTTGCTGAGAATAGTGATCCCAGGCAATCAGGAATTTGTAGTGAGCATGATATTTGCCATGATGCCAGCCACGTAGCCAGTCAGGTTTCATTATGCAATGACATTACAAAGCCAATTGAGAGTAAGGGCAATGCTTCCTGGATCAGGATTGACCTCACTCAGAACTGATGGACACTTTCAATCCCTTTTTGCAGTACCCTGTTTATTTATGTAAAGTGAAACACGAGGCAGTTTTCACAGCATGTGAAACTATCTAGGAAAAGCCGCTCCCACATTTGGCTTTGTCCTAGATTGAAGGTGCTTCGGTTAGGCCTCTTCCCTGGAACGTGCAGAGCAGGAAATGCCTATGTACTTGTTTTCTCAAGGCAGGCTCCCATTTATTTAGCAAGACACGAGTTGGATAAATTAAATTTCCCTTCATAAACAAGAGTGAAGGTCCAGTTACATTGCTGGAGAAACTGCATACAAAGAAAGCAGGAGGATAAGACATTTTTAGGCTACAGTATACGGCGGATTGTCAGGGGTCAATTAAAACAATGCTAACTTGCAAAGCACTTAATTCATTTTTCAGTGTTTGTGAGGTGCTTTGCAAAGCAACCTAAACAAAACAAAACAAGGCCCTGGTTGAAGGATCTTACAGTCTTCATCCCCAGAACAAACTAGTGATGACCCAAATAGACCAGGCTGGCCCCTGTACTGTTAAGTGCAGCTTGATTTGCAGAAATTAGCAGTCGTTGACAGAACTGGTGATCAGCATTGTCAGCTGTTAATGCCTGCAGATGAAACTAGGTGAAAAGCACAGGGGCAGGTAAAAAGGTGGCAACCCTGGAACTAGGGTAATTAATGCATACCACTTAGAGAGCTCTTTGGTTAAGTGGGTTATAAATCTTTCTAAATAAAATTAAATAAAATATTATATTGTTTATTTATTTATTGAATGTTTATCCTGCCTTTCCTCCTAAAATTGCCCAGGGTGGCAAACATATCAACAAAAACAACTGAACAACAAGAAAAAAGAAAAGCATTCTAAAAACAGTTAAAATCATTCTAAACTTTCTAAAACACAATCACAGTTAAAAACATTCTTTCAACAGTGGACCTTCAGGTCACCAGGAACAGTCCCCTTCAGCCATTAAATGCCTGGGTAAACAGGAATGTTTTCAGATTCCTCCATAGCAATGGAGAGAGACACACCTCACTAGGGATGGCATTACACAAACAGAGAGCAACCACTTAAAAGGCCCTGTCACAGGTCAGCACCAACTCATTCCCATTTTAAAAACTGGGAAAGGAGGCTTCCCCAAGGCTACACCAAAGAAAGATTCACCTGCTTTTTTTTATAAGTTCAGGTACTTTAAAAGTATACAACCACAATAAATAGGACACTCAGCCTGGTGCAAACAAAGCACTATCTCCACCAGTCAGCAGAGTGAATAGCACTATCTTCGGCAAATCCCAAGAGACTTCCCTGCATTATTACTTCTCTGTGTTATAAGCAGCTCTTCCAACTGCTGCATCATCTGTTAATTTAACAGTAGGGAAATCCATGCATATTCAGGTCTCTCCACACCCACTACAAACTGGATGTTCAGGACTAACTGCAGAATTCTCATAAAAGAGTGTACCGATGCTATGTTGCTGCTCCCTCACTCCCATCCCCTTTTAAGAGCTTCAGTAGGGATAAATTTAAAGCACAGAAGTGGCAAGGGGGGTGGAGTGAAAAGTGGTGTATGGGGAGCTGTGATTAAGAGCACAGACGTAATTCATCGGGGCCCTGACAGTTCTCTGCTCCAAATTCCCCATTCACAAATGGCATTTCTTTTCTCCCCCCCCACTTTTAAATAGTTATCTGGGCCCTGTAACAAGAATTTGCATAATTAGGCATTAAGTGAGGTGCAAACAGATCACTATCTCCTAAAATCAGCAGGGTGCGATATCTGATCACCTTTTTGCAAGACCCTCCCCAAAGCACCCCAGCTTTAAACTAGCCCTGGCCCTGTAAATCAGACTATCCAAGCTAGGTATGTAGTTACCAAAGCCATACCATTAGGCATCACTGTCGTTCAAAACAATGCTAGAGTGTTGGGGAAAGAAAGCGGGGAGTGGGGTGCACGCCAGACCAAAGACCAATGAAAGATGGGAGAGGGTGGTGGTGAAAGTTGTTATGCATCTGCTGGATAAACTCTTGCAGAGAAAGGGTTAAGGTAGGATTTAATCAACAGCCACTAATTAATCCCTTGGATGACATTAGATTGTGGGCTACATTGCTGGGGGGGGGAGATGGGGGGCAGTCTAATTCACTCTAGTGATTTCTCCAGGGATTCTTGGGCTGTTGTGGCAGACAACATTCATAAATCACCATTTAAGGGCGGGGGGGTGAAGAGGAGGAGGAAGGGGTGGTTGGGGGTGCTGTGTTTGTCAGGATATCAGGAGTCCTTGCTGCTAGGTTGCAAACACACTCCAAGGGGGTTTCCAGGGGGTGGGGGAGGCAGTTGATCTTGGGAATACCACAGAACGGCCAAGCACAAGCCAAAGGCCTTAGACTAAGAAGACTAAAGACTTCAGTCTTGATCTCTTCTGCCTGCACCTTTCAAGCCTGAAGAGAATGATGATCCACATTTTATCGAAGTAACCACTATAGAAAAGGTTGCCATCTTTTCTTCCTAGCCCAGCTCCCATGCTTGTAGGATCAGCCTGGCACAAAGAAATTGAGCAGATTGTCCTTTCCCCTTCACTCCATTTCTGTGCCAAGAAATGGGTTCGCCTGCTTAATTTCTGCTTTTGGGGCTCATAGGAGCAGGGTCATTAAAAAAAAAAAGTTGGCAACTTTATAGGTGTGAGGAGTAGAAAGCTTAATGGGCTTCCTCCTTTTCCAGGCAAAGCTCCTTGGCTTTCAGCAGGTGCCTGGTTGGCAGAAATTCAACAAGTGGGGGCAAAGCCTCGCCTGTTGAATTCTTCCACGTGGCACTGCAACTCTTAAAGGCGCAGGCCGCAATTGGGTTGGGAAGAGGAGAGGTGGCAACATGGAAAAAAGGAGTCTAGGGCCACGTTCCAAAACCAAGAAACCAAGAAAGAAAAACCTCAAAAGGTGCCAAGGAAACAATTAATTGGAGCACTCTAAAAAGCTTATGTCTTTCCGATACATTTCAAGTCTAATGTAACTCTTCATCTCAAAATACTTAGAGTTAATAACAACACTTAGTATTTATATAGTGCTTTTAGAGTGTACAAAGCATTTCATGTACATTATCTTGTAATCTTTACAACATCCCTCCTACTGGGCTCCTACTGGGAAGAAGGGCGGGATATAAATCTAATAAATAAATAAATAATAAAACATCCCTGTAAGTTAGGTCAGTGTTATTATCCACACATTGCAAATGGCAGGGCTCTTCGGGAGTGTGAATTCGTGGCAACAGTGAGATTTAAACGGGGAATTTCCTACTTTAATTTATTTTGTTATTTGTCTTTTTATCAGCATTTGTAACCCACCTTTCACCACACCATCCCAGGACAGCTCAATGCTGTGTAACATTTTCCGCCGCCAAAAGGCCTGTGCAAACGGTTATGTCTTGACCTAACGTCAAAATGTATACAGTGATGAGGCAGATGCACCTCAGAGAGGAGAGCATTCCACAAACTGGGGGCCACCACAGAAAAGGCCCACTCAGATAAGGATGGGGAAGAAATTTGGTAAAGTTCATATTTTGATGTGAACCTATCCAATTTGCACCTTCTGAAACAATACTCAAACTGAAGCTCAGCTGTCCTTCGAAATTCACACTTCTCTGAATTTTGTAATGCAGTTCTCCAGCCAACACATAATGTGTGTGTTAGGGGAAAGTGTGCATAAAATGCATATATTGGTGAAACCTACATACAGGAATGCATTATATTAGGCAGAATTGCTTGCAAAATGTTTATATTAGGGAAAATTGCAAACAAAAAGGTATAATAGGAGAAATTTGCAGTTAATTCTGATGAATTTTCATGAGAACTTTTTTAAAATCACAAACTGATGCAGAAATGTGGAAAATGGGACTTAAAACTGCAAAAATTATAAATGGTGAAAAACCAAAATTGACAGACTCTGCCATCCCTATTTCCACACATCACCACATCCTGAACTTCACAGCATGGCGGAACTGCCAGGAGAACCTCACCTGTAATCCTGGGCAGGTCTCTAAGGAGGAAGTGCTCCTTCAAATATTTGGAGCCCAAATCATTTAGGGCTTTGTTCACAGAAGCACCTTGGATTAGGTTGCTCTGGTGTAATATGTGCCAGGTAGGAATGAACAAATCGGTTCATTTCAGTTTCTCATTTTTTCCCAGTCTTAAGTTCTGTTCTCCATATTTCCACATCAGTCGCCAATTTTAAAAAATCCTCATGAAAATTCATCAGTATTTTAGTGCTAATTTCACCCAATACATACGTTTTTGTATGCAGTTTGGCCTAACATACACATTTTTTTGCCAAACAATCTTTCCTAATATAATGCATTTTTGTGTGCTATTTTCACTATTTTTGTATTTTTATGCATGTGGCTAGAGAACTGCATTGCAAAATTCAGAGAAGTGCAAATTTTGGAGGATGGTTGTGTTTCGGTTTGTTTATTGTTACAGAAAGTGCAAATTAAGTAAGTCCACCTTTAAATTTGAACTGAATTGAATTTCTCTTCCCATCTTTTGTGCCAGCCATTCTCTTGGCCTCTTTGTCGTACCAGCCCACACTTCTTGCACAAGACATTTTCTCCTAGAGAGTTTCTTTTTTCAACAATACAGCATGTTAGCAACCTTTCAGATTTGCCCCACTTTGTAGGAGAAGCCACCCCTCTTTCTGTAACTAACCTAGCATGAAGCAAACCACCTTGAGGTGGCAGAATTTAAGGCAGTCTTCGCCAGCCTGGCACTCTCCAGAGGTTTTGACCTACAACTCCCTTCAGCCTCAGCCAACATGCTGTGCTGGGTGGGGCTGATGAGAATTGTAGGCCAAAATGTCTGGAGGGTGTCAGGATGGTGAAAGCCGATTTAAGGGGATAAATGAAGGCAAGATCTGGTGTGTGAAAGGCGCCATGAGACTTTTTTAAAAAGTGCCTTTTCACGGACAGGAGGCACCACTTGGGTTTTAGTTGTTGTTGTTCCAAGCAGCAAAATTCCTTGATCCAGCATCATCCATAATTCATAATCTATATTAAGAGTGGGGAGTCTGTGACCCATCCAATGTTACTAGGCCATCTCTATAGGCCATGCTGGCTGAGACTGATGGGAACTGTATCCTATCAAAATCTGGAGGACCACAGATTCTCCATCCCTGACCTACATATTCTACCATTACTTCTAAGATTTAACTGTCATTTACGGACAACTGCTGTATTTTAATGTGAGCAGTATCTCCAGTTTGGAAACCAAACAATTGTTTGATGCTAACTATTTAAATTTCAGAATGATGAAGCTATTCCCGTTCCATTAGAGAAACTGTGGCAGAGCGCAGGAACCAGTCCAAGACTTTATAAAAGTCTTTTTCAGTTTTTTCCCTCCTCTGTCTAATTTTAAACTCTGCAAGAGTTGAGCTGCACATCACTTTATCTGCAAGACAAACTTGCAAGGCACTTTGGACATGATAGATAGCTGGAGATGTGTGTGTGTTCATGTGTTTTACCTAAGGCTTAATCTTGATGTGCAACTCAACTCTTGCAAAGTTTTCCTTCACTGCAAGATAAACAAACTTGCAAGGCATCTTGGACATGATAGATGAGTAGAGATTTGTGTGTGAGTTTCACGTGAGACAGAGGCCTAATAAACACCTCCCCTTGTCCAGCAACTGGAGATGGAACCCAGTAATATTAGCTCCAGGAAGCAGAAATATTGGCTTCTAATGGGTATCCATTTTACTCTCAGAAGAGCATCCAAATAGCTACCTCACTGGGTGTTAAATCTACTAAAATACATCAGTTCAACCATTTTACACTACAGAACCAGGCAATAAGGGAACCTGTAATGGTTCAGCTGAATGCACATGATCTTCTGTTGCCCTTCTTTTAGGGCTGTTTCACACAGCAACTAACAGCAACTAACCCAGGCTTGTTATGAAGCGCACAAATAACAAGGAGTTGTAGCCAGCCTCTGATAAGCGTACTTGATAACACATGTTTTCAAACACCTGTTTTGTCACATTCATTTTTTAGGTGTATAGTGGGGTAGGGGGTGGGGAACTTGCATCTACATCAAAAATGCTGTCATGTGTAATGAGATCCTTAAACTATAAAAGGGACTGGTCAGGGGCATCACCAGAAATGGCATGTGCTCTCTCTCCCTCCACTGCCCTCCCTTCCCAGAGTTCTGGTTCCTTTCTATTTAAGATTTATGGGTAGCTTCTTATCATCTACGAACAGCCCACGTTCCACCTGGAGAGAGCATAGAGGGATCCCATCCATCATGGGGGGGAAGACTGTCACTGCAGGAGCTGGGTGAACAGGGGGAGGAGGGAGGTACTACTCCCAGCTACCCTGCCTTAAAAGGGGTTTCAGCATCGCATCTCCCTTGCTGCACACATTCTTTCTGCTGTCCCTTCCCCTCCCAGTTTATTCTGCAGCACTGGAAGACCTAGAGCCAAAACTCCATCCATTATCAGGCTCAGCCATGAGAGGCCAAGCCAACTATCTCTTGGAAAATAAATCTCCACAGAGGGGCAGGCCTCCTTGTTGGAACAAGCCTCCTCAGTTTAACCCCTGCTCTTGGCTCCCACAATAATTTAACCACTAGTCCTTACTTCTGTGTCAGCTGATGATATAAACAGCAAATCCTGGAGTATTTCTTGTTTTGTGTTCATTTGACTAGCAAGATAAGTGAATTCATGTACACGCCCATCTACCCCCACTCACTATAAACAGAATGTTGGCTGCGGTGCAGACAAAGCACTATCTTCTCCAACCAGCAGAGTGCAAGCAAAGCACTAGCTTCTATAGTGACTCAGAAGTGTGCATGTTCACAGCCATTCAGACCTGCTTAGTACACACCAAACCATAACATGGGCATGAAGCAATCAAGGAAAGGGTCAGTTTTGGCATACACATACAAGTCCCACCTTCAAATAAATGATTGTGGCAAATAGTCTACATCTATATGCCCTACTAGCAGTGTGCTTTTTCAAACCTGCCGCTAACACCTGGTTCTATATTCACAGCAGTTAACACACATTAGAATCCCTATAAGCATGTACTAAAATTGTGGGGGCAAATCAGTCTCTTTGAACCACTCCTTAGCAATGGACTGTGAGTAAAGTTGGGGGATACTGCAAAGCAAATTGAGGCATGACTAATCTACATTGATGTGAGTGTGAATATTCACCCTTGAAGATGCTTAGCAAAGTGTTCTCAGAGACTCAGCCTCAGTCTTCCTGCCTGTGTAATAGGGAGAAGCACTGAGGCCCTTGGGTGTTGCCCCATGAATGACAGAGAGAAATACAGGATGGGGGTGGAACCGCAAGAGAAAACAGGCCATCGTCCTCGCGATGTTCAAGCTATAAAACGTTTCCTCCCCTCCTTTCCTTGCTGGGCATCCAGCCAGGGTCTGCATTTAGCTGTAAAATCATTGTAAGGAGTGCCAGGGGAACAGCCCATTCCCAACCCTCTCAGCCAGAGTCATTAAAAGCTTTCAGAACACTGTCCCCAACCCATTGCACAGCCGCCCACGCAGTGGCTAAGACGATGTCCTTGCTGGGCTCTGCCCTTGGCGAAAGCCACTTCCATTCCCGCTGCACATTTTTGAAAAGGCAAACTTTAATTTGTTCCCTTAACTGGACCTCTAGCCCTTTTTAGACTGTAAACTCCTTGGTGACAGGGAACCAATTTCTTTACATTTATACATCCTGCCTTTCCTCAAAGGAGCACAAAGTGGCATATATCTGGTTCTGCCCCTTCCTATTTTATCCTCACAACAACCTTGTGGGGTAGGTTTATCTGAGAAGGGATGAAAACCCAGATCTCGTATCTCCACTCACTCCTCTGAAACACTATAAGGCACCTGGGGTACTTCCAGAAATGGAAATGGACTGCCTTCAAGTTGATTCCAACTTATGGCGACCCTATGAATAGGGTTTTCGCGGTAAGCAGTGTGCAGAGGGGCTTTACCACTGCCTTCCTATGAGGCTGAGAGGTAGTGACTAGCCCAAGGTCACCCAGTGAGCTTCATGGCTGTGTGGGGATTCAAACCCTGGCCTCCCAAGTCGTGGTGCAGCACCTTAACCACTATACCACACTGGCTCTTCCAGATGGGGGCTCAAATATTATAAACGGGTTGTTCAGGTGTCATAAATGGATTGTTGGCAACAAAATGGGTGGGGGTTGTATGTTATCTGATTTTCTCTGGAAAGGGTAATTCTGGATTAAATAGAGAGAAACATATGGGCTGGCATTTTGATGACAATGATGTTGTGTAGATGCTACCAAAAGAAAGTATGCATGAAGCACACCCTTCCACAACCAACATCCACATGTAAGGACTCTAAATACATCATAAATGTGGACTTGCCTTATTCTGACTCAGACAAATGGCCCATCTAGCCTTGAATAATCTACTCTGACTGGCAGCTCTCTAGGGTCTGGGAGAAGAAGCGTTTCCATTTCTCCTACCTAAGACCTTTTTTAACTGGAGGTGCCGGGGATTAAATCTGAAACCTTGTGTTTGCAAAGCATATACTCTTACACCACTGAGCTATGTCTCCATCACACTCTGCATACTCTCAGAGACATTTTTTGCTCTTGGGGTCTTCAAAAAAGCAAAGCAATGTTTGCTCCCCTCGAGGGGCTGAGCACTGCACTTCCCTAAAGGGACTCGGCCTGAGGTGCTGGGATTTTTGTAAACCAAAGTCAAACCCTTCAAAGGA
Organism: Rhineura floridana; assembly: GCF_030035675.1. NCBI lineage: Eukaryota > Metazoa > Chordata > Lepidosauria > Squamata > Rhineuridae > Rhineura > Rhineura floridana. The sequence continues at coordinate 33,937,662 of NC_084494.1, forward strand.
CTTAGTAGGGACATACTCCTCGTATATAGTCAGTCCTTCTGACGCAAATTCTCATACAAGTGGGATTCCCCCCCTAATTTCCTTTAAAACGGGGTGGTGGAATTGTACAACACCAGAATCTGACAGCCAGAGGAGGAGGGACCCATTAAGGAATTAGCACTCAAAAGCTGTCAAGGTCCCCCCCTTCCCTTTCCCTTAATGAGATGGCTCAATTAACCGCCTGGAGGAATCCAGGCATGAAACACAGGGGGGCCCGCCCCCCACCCACCCTTGCCAAGTCTCTGTTGACGGCTTAATTGCCCCCTCCTCTTTTCCCAGTCATCCTCTGTCATTTTCACAGGCCCCTCATTATGGGAGGGATGGTTGATGGCAAAAAGCTCCTCTGCATGTTTCCACTCTCTTCTCCCACCCCGACCCAACCAACAATTTCAGGCCCTCTCTCCCTTCTTGAGGTCGGTCCTTCCCTCCCTCCACTTCCATTCCTACTTTGTTTACCACTATTCCCCCTTCCCTTCCAGAATTGCCACCGAAACCCAGCTGGCAAAAATATTTGTGAAAGGGCTATGGCTCAGTGAGAAGGGGTGTTGCTCAGTGCTTTCCATGCAGAAGGTCTTAAGGTTCAGTCCCTGCCGTTTCCAGGAAGGACTAGGGGGAGATCCTGCCTGAAGTCCCGGAGAGCCCCTGCCACTCAGTGTAGACACAGTACCAAGCATCTAGCTAGTAGTCTGCTGTGGAATAAGGCAGCTTTCTATGTTCCTGTATGTGGAGGCCATATACCTCCCCATCTTGCAACATCTGCTGTGGGGGTGGGGCACACACTCAAGACCACATAAGGCAGACTAGTTAGCCATAAGTCCTCATTGATCATCAGCCCATAGTATGCTCCACCAGGATGGCAAAAAGTGTGACCATCCACATTTGAGTGGGACATAGGTTCCAATCTCTGCTAGAAACCATGGCCAAGAGTATGGCATTTCCTCTGGATTCATAAACACCTGGGGTGTAAAGCCAAAACAAAGATCCAAAATGAAGATCTACTGTATGTAGCAAACTCCCTGGTCGCCCACGGTAAGTAACGGTCACTTCCAAGAGACCAGAAGCAGCAATATCCATCAATGAGTTTTCAACTATCACTACACTTTCAGTTCAGGATCTCCTAAGTGGGCAGCTAACTCCATCTGTGTCCTCAAATTTGCAATGGTAGACAGGGTGCATTTCAGCCAGACGGATTGTCAGTCAGAAATTTCTACATAGCAGGATCCTTTCTATTGTGTCTGGGTAGGGGGGTGGGTGTCTAAGGATCTGGCTGTCTTAAGGATATTCCAGACCCCTGCTTGAACTTTCAACTTTCATTTGAAAAATTAAGTATTGGTTCCCTTTTACTTGTGGACATATCAGAAGAAAAACTCATGCAGTCAGGAAGATACTACTCAAATGCACTCCAGACTATAACATGATTAACGCTCCATCTGCACTATACATTTACAGTAGCATCATATCAGTTTAAACAGTCATGGCTTCCTCCAATGAATCCTGGGAACTGTAGTTTGCTAAGGGTGCTGAGAGTCATTAGGGAGACCCCTCATTCCCCTCACATCTCTACGGTTTCAAAAATTCTCTAGGAAGAGAAATGGATTGTTAATCCACTCTGAGAATTATCGCTCTGTGAGGAGAATATTACTGTTATTGTTGTTATTGTTATTTAAATTTATATCCCGCCCTTCCTCCTAGAAGGAGCCCAGGGCAGCAAACAAAACACTAAAAACACTCTTAACATCTTCGAAATAGACTTTAAAATATATTAAAACAAAATATATTTTAAAACATATTTTAAAAAAGCTTAAAAAACGTCTTAAAAAGCAATTCCAATAGGGGTTTCCTTACAACTCTCAGCTCCCTTAAGCAAATTACAGTTCTCGGGTTTCTTGGGGGGGCGGGGGTGGGAAAACAATGATTTAAAGTGATAATACTGTTTTAAATGTATAGTGGAAATGGGACCTAAACAACTTTAAACATATTAAGCTACCTGTATTTATATTCTGGAAGTTCTTCAATGATTTTCTCTGCCTCTTTAGTTCCTGAGACCATAAACTTTCTAGCTGCAAGCCCACCCAGAACAATATCTTCTGTTGTGGTGCTCCACACATAGCAAAATATGTGAACCGGTCATCAACAATTCCTGTCCTTTTGGATTTCCTAAAACATTCAAAAGTTGCAGAATTGTCCATCCTAAACGTTGACAAATCTTACCATCAGTACCATCACCACTCAAAATTCAGATTGCTGCTGTTCATCAAGGACTTGATGCATCAGGAGGTAAGGAACAGCTTTCCATTTCAATTACTTCAAATTTGAGAGAGTTTGGTATATGTTTTTTTAATTAAAAATCAGGGCTTGGATCTCAACCATCCTCCTTCCAAAGAATGATACAATTTTTTAGAAAAGTTCTTGCAAGATTATATATTTGTTAAGTGAAATTAAGTCTTTGATTTAATTAATCTGTTCAACTATGTTTGTAACACAAGGTCTACCTTCTGAATACTGAGATATTGGAATGAAATTGGGTTCTCATGTTCAGGACATGATTCTAGGTTTAAAGTTCAAATACTGACGCGATCCTTCCACCTTTTTCCTGAGGTTCAGGGGAGAGCCACCACTGACTGCAGCTGATGGGAGTTGTGGTCCAAAACAGCTGGAGGGTACCAAGTTGGCAAAGGGTGATAAAAGGAAAATGTGAGAGGGCTTTTTTGACCATTAGTCCCAGTTTCTCTCCTACAGCAAATGATGAAAGCTCAGAGCCTTAAATTCTACCGGTAGATTATCACTCTTTGGATAGGCAGCAAGTCATCCATTATGAGAGAGAAAAATCTTGTGCCTGCTGCTGCAGACCCTAACACACACACACACACTTTTTTTTAACAAAACAAATCTAGTGAAATTTCTACAGGCCATAAATCTGGCTAAGATTGAACTGCATTCGGCACCCATCAGCAGGACCCATCCATCTTGCCAATGAAGTTTCATTCCGAGGGAAGAATGAATCGCGCTGTGAGGGTACCTGGTAATTAAATTCCGTTCGCCACCCGTTCCAGCCTGGGCCGGTCAATGGAGAAAACATTTGTCTTTGGGAAAACAGCCACCCTTCTCCAAACTGCACATCAAGACTCTAGGACGCTATTTCCCATCGTATGGATTAAAGCCATTGATTACTGTCTGGGCACATTTATCATGGGAAATAGCTTTATATTGCAAAGTTTAGAGCTCTAATTTGTCATCCACCCATCCCTGGCGCTAATCATATTTTTATTCAGATTTAATTTGTTTTCTCTTTACTTGCTTTCACAGCCCCACACCCCCTTTGCTTGGCATACTCGCTAAATTTCTCCTTCTTTTGTGCTTGTTGTAGATTTGAAAGGGAAACCCCGCCCCATCCAGGGAGTTATGATTTATTTTGGAGGAGCGGGGGGATTTTTGTGAGCAGGGGGAGGGAATTAGCACCTGAGTGTACATAGATGTTTTAAGAGCACATACCTGGATGTAAGGCTGTGAAATTGTTTACTGGCCCCTGCTCCTGCATCCTAAATAGCACCTTGACCTGCATACATTAGTAAACAATAAGGTTCTTCTCCACGCAATACAAAGCTTCTATGGCCAAGTTGCTATAAAAGGTACAGGAACAACAGACACAGGCTATTACCTGATCAGTTGGTAAACCTATTTCAGTGCCTGCTAAAATATTTTTTGTTTAGGTAAGCCTATCCACACATGCAATTGTATTCTGTATACTTGTTTTAAAAACTATTGATTTTAGCTGTATTATAATAAATTGTATTATGTCAAACTTGTTCTTAAAGTTTAATTTTATTGTTATTTTCTTATTAATATTTTATATTGGTTTATGTAATATGAAAGATTTTTTTGATTATGCGGTATATATGTATGTGTGTGTGTATTCTCACACACATATTTAAATAAGTAAACAAATAAATAAATATTCAGACCTCTTTTCCACTGAAATCAATTTTTGGAGACGTGTCACTGGCTTCCCTTGCATCACAAGCAAGTCAGCTAGTAATAGGCAGGGGGTGCTGTTTCTGGGGGCTTAGGAAAGAAGAGCCAGTGTGGTATAGTGGTTAAGGTGTTGGACTGCAACCTGGGAGACCAGGGTTCGAATCCCCACACAGCCATGAAGCTCACTGGATGACCTTGGGCCAGTCACTGTCTCTCAGCCTCATGAAATCCCTATTCATAGGGTCGCCATAAGTCGGGATCGACTTGAAGGCAGTTCATTTCCATTTCACCACTTTGAATGATGAATGAGGAACATTGAGAGCCAGTGTGGTGTAGTGGTTAGAGTGTTGGACTACAACCTGGGTGACCAGGGTTCGAATCCCCACACAGTCATGAAGCTCACTGGGTGCCCTTGGGCCAGTCACTGCCTCTTAGCCTCAGAGGGATGCAATGGTAAACCCCCTCTGAATACCGCTAACCATGAAAACCCTGTTCATAGGGTCGCCATAAGTCGGGATCGACTTGAAGGCAGTACATCATCAGGAAAGAGTAGAACTGAGGGAGTCTGGGACTTTTGGGAAACCCATGACCTGTGGATGAGACCTAGTCTAGTGAATGACTTCTATGTGATTGTAGCCCTCCTTAAACACACAGGAATGTAAGAAGAGCCCTGCTGGATCAGGCCAGTGGCCCATCTAGTCCAGCATCCTAGTCTCACAGGGCTAAGCAGAGGCCCATTATGGGAAGCCCACAAGCAAGGCCTGAGCACAAGGGCACTCTCCCCACTTGTGATTCCCAGCAACTGGCACCCAAAGGCACATTGCCTCTGACAGTGGAGGTAGAACATCATGGCAAGTAGTAGCCATTAGGGATGGAAAGATCTCTTCGTTTCGGTTCTCTCAGTTCTCTCATTTTTCTAATCTTAAATTCAGTTCTCCACATTTCTGCAGCAATTTGTGATTTTTTAAAAAAAATCTTATGAAATTTCTCCAGCATTTTAGGCTCATTTCTCCTAACAAACACATTTTTGTAGGCAGTTTTGACTAATGTACATATTTTTGCCAGCAATTTCCCATCATATAATGCATTTTTGCATATTATTTGCACTCAAATATTCATTTCCCCGTAAAGTATGGTTTTTGTAAACATTATTTGGTTGGAGAACTGTTTTGCAAAATTCAAATAAATGAGAATTTCGAAGGATGGTTGCTGTTTTGGTTCTCATATTGCTTCTGAAAATGAGAGTTTGATAGTTTCTTGCCCATCCCTAGTAGCCATAGATAGCCTTCTCCTCCATGAATTTGTCTAAACCTTTTAAAACCATCCACATTGGTGGTCATCACTGCCTCTTAAGGAAGCAGAATTAAGCAGCACCAGCCCCTGCAGTCGACTGGCAGTAAGCAACGTCTGGGTCAACAAGACCTGGAATAATAATAATAAAATAATAATAAAATTTTATTTGTTAGTCGCCCATCTGTCTGACTTAACAGACACTCTGGGCGACTTACACAATATAAAATACAATTTAAAACATATTCATACAACAGTCACCATATTAAACAACAATACATCTAAACCACCCGTTAGTAATACAACATAATAGCCTAACCACCCCAGAAATCCCGTAGGCCTGCCTGAATAACAAGGTCTTTAAGGCTCGACGAAAAGCCATCAGGGAGGAGGCATGTCGAAGGTCAAAAGGAAGCAAGTTCCAGAGGGTGGGGGCCACGACCGAGAAGGCCCTCTCTCTGGTCCGCACCAGCCTAGCTGTTTTCACCGGTGGGACCGAGAGAAGGTCTTGTGAGGTCGATCTTGTTTGGCGGCATATTTGGTGATACTGGAGGCGTTCCTTCAGATAAACTGGGCCAAAACCATTTAGGGTTTTAAAGGTTAATACCAACACCTTGAATTGAGCCCGGTATACAACTGGCAACCAGTTTAGCTCCATCAACACTGGGGTGACATGATCCCGGCGACGGCTTTGCTTTATTAAGCGTGCCGCCGCATTCTGTACCAGCTGCAATTTCCGGACCGTCTTCAAGGGTAACCCCACGTAGAGCGCATTACAGTAGTCTAATCGAGAGGAGACCAGGGCATGTATCACTCGTGGAAGCAGATGTATAGGAAGGTAGGGTCGCAGCCTCTGTACCAGATGAAGTTGGTACCAGGCTGCCCGACTTACTGCAGATACCTGGGGCTCCATGGACAATTGAGAGTCCAAAATGACCCCCAGGCTGCGGACCTGGTCCTTTAGGGGCAATCTCACCCCCTCAAACACCAGGTCAAAGTTTCCCAACCTTTCCTTATCCCCCACCAATAACACCTCGGTCTTGTCGGGGTTCAGCTTCAGCCTGTTCTCTCCCATCCATCCACTTACGGACTCCAGGCAATTGGACAAGGTTTCCACAGCCAACTCTGGTGAGGATTTAAACGAGAGATAGAGAATAAATTCTAAGAGTCTCCCCTTTTACCTTTGCCTGATCTCCAGAGCAGGACCTTCTGCCCACCAGACGTCATGTCCCAGGATGTTGGCCTGAGGAACTCAGTGGTTGGAGAACAGCACTCCCTTCACATCTGGTTATAGATACAGGCACTCATGGTCTATTCTGGTTTCAACAAGATGCACCTACCAGCAGATAGGGATGGACAAATCTGTTAGTTTTGGTTTCCCTCAGTTTCTCACTTTTTTATAGTCTTAAGTTCAGTTCTCCCCATTTCAACATCAGCTTGTATTTTTTTTGGTGAAAATTTCTCGTAACATACACATATTCCCCAAGCATTTTTCCATAGTGTAATGCATTCTTGTATGTCATTTTGACAAATATATGCCTTTTTATATACACTTTCCCCTAACAGAGACATTTTTGTACACATTTTTTGGTTGGAGATCTGCATCACAAAATTCAGAGAAGTGCAAATCTCAAAAGACAGCTGTGGCTCAATTCACATATTGTTTCAGGAAGCGTGAACTAGGTTGGTTGATTCACATTAAAATGAGAACCAGAATGAATTCCTCCTGCATCCCTACCAGCAGAGCGGTTGTTGTGCCATCCCTCTTCCATAGTGGAGTAAACCAAGTCAACAAAGACACCCTGATCTGCAAAATATGCAGCTTCTCCAAGGATTCCTATGCTTTTGCATCCTGATCCAACTCAAGTTAGGCACGACCAGTTGCGCCAGAATATGGATGGGCTGCGAATCCCATTGAGCATCCAGTTGAAGGCAACATAACATGGCTGATTGGCTAGCATCTACTTTATTTAAGAGAGTTATTATCTAGATCTCCATATTTAAATATGGTCCCAGGCTATGGTCTGAAGGCACATAAGGCCAGCTCCCTGCTGAAGCTAAGCAGGGTCAGGTCTAGTCAGTGCCTGGATGGGAGACTGCCTGGGAACCATATGTAAGCCGCCTTTGGTTTCTATCATGAAAAGAAAGGCAGGGTATAAATGTAATAAAATAAATAAATAAATAAATATGAACCCAATGTTCATCTGAATACAGATGTTACCTGTTGAGATCAGGGATGGAAAACATCAGGCCTGGGCGATGAGGGGATGTGGCGCTCATCTGCCTGGCCCTTGAGACTCTCTGTAGGCCAGTCCTCAATAGGCCACACCTCACTGGCCCTGCCTCACACCCTCCTTGGACTCTAATAATGTCTCATGCTTGCCTGGATGGAGAGGGATTTGGACGTGGAGAAACCTCATCAGAGCTTGGAAAAGTTACTTTTTTGAACTACAGCTCCCATCAGCCTAATCCAGTGGCCATGTTGCCTAGGGCTGATGGGAGTTGTAGTTCAAAAAAGTAACTTTTCCAAGCTCTGCGAGACTTTTACAAGGCTAGAATGCAGCTTGCTGCCCAAAGGCAAGAGCCGCCTCTGTTGTTCCACCCATTCTTTTGCCTCTGGCTCTGTCCACATTGGCCTGCAGGCCCCAGAAGTCTGCCCCTGCATCCATCTGTTTGCCATTTTTGGGATCCTCTGGGAAGCTTGTGAGACTTTGGGGGTGATTTGTGTGTGTTGGACCCTGGGTGAGAGCCAGGAGGTTGAGACATGTTGAGTGGAAAAGAGAAAGGCAATTGTTTTATTTTATTTTTTTGTTTTCATTTATTTTTATTATTTATTTATTTATTATTTTTATTGTATGCATTTGTATTGTGGCTTTATTGTATATTTTTATAATATTTGCTGTTGTTTTATTTTCTGTACACCACTTAGAGATTTTTATATATATTAAGCGGTATAGAACTGGCTTAAATAAATAAATAAAATAAGAATGCAGACTTGTGGCTGAAAATGGTAATCTAAATGGTACATGAAGCCACCACCTTTCTGAAGCTCAGCAGGTCCAGGTCTGGTCAGCACCTGGGTGGTAAACTATCTCATGTATGCTGCCTTGGGTTCTACAATGGAAAAATGATGGGATATACATATAAGTAAGTAAGAGCCCTTCTGGATCAGAGTAAGAGCCCATGTAATCCATCATCTTCTTACCAACCACAGTGGCCAACCAGATGCGTCTGGAAAGCCCACAAACAGGACCTAGCAGCAGTAGCACTCTCCCGCTCATGTTCCATAATAACTGGTGTTAAGAAGCATTCTGCCTCAGATCCTGGAGGTATCATACAGACATCATTGCACATACCTCCGTTGGCACATCCCCCTTCACATTTGGTACGCCTAGTCACACATCAGAATGTGCGGCTAATGCTGGATTGGGACATTAGTCTTTGATCTATGGTCCTTCGGCAGGACCTGTCATAATGGTAAAGTTTATTGTGCTTGTGAGCATAGGCAGGTGATGGAAAGTTCCCAAAAAATACGGCTGCTCTCTTGGCTGCATTTTTTAGGAGAATGATGCCACTTTCCTGGAAACGGAGACGCCTGCTCTGCCGTAATTCTTAATTATGCTGTTTAATGGAACAAAAGGGGAACTCCGGCATGGCTGAAGGTCACTCTATGCCGTGGTGGAGAAAAATGTGGCTGGGGTCCCATACTGCTGTTGACCTTCAAGTTCTGGGAAATGGGAGAGGCGAGACGGGAGGAGAGGAGGGGGAGACAACTTGTTGGTCATATAAAGGCAAGATGGCCCATATCACAAGGATGTGTAATTTGCTGCACTTTTGAGGGGGGGCAACATTGAGCCAGTCTGAACGTGGGGCAAGGTCTGTGTTATGTACAGTGCTCAAATTACAGGGGGGACCTGAACTACCTTACCTTTTGTGACGGCCCCCTTAGCTACTGTTTTTATTATGCTACTGGGAGGTACAGACTGGCAAATACCAGTGGGGATCAGGGGGTGGGACTTGTAGATTTCATTTAGGGCTTTTCTACTCCTTCCCTCCCCATCATCTGAGCACCTGCCACATGTATGTGTTTTCATTCTAATCCCACCCCCTTCTTGAGGGCTGGGTCGCTGCACTGTAAGTGAGAGATGGCAAGGAACTCTGAAGGTAGTCACCAAATTTCAAGCATCTTCCAGCGTCCTGTCCAAACTGATCCACTCCCCTTGATGCCTCTGATACATGGAGGGAGGTGAAGCAGAAAGGATTCAATTTGCTGTCATAAAGGCTGCAGTAGGAGTAAAGTCCTGTGCGGTGCTGTGGGTCTACAAATGCATGGTGTATCCCAGGGATGCTGGGAGGCATAAGGAAACATACTTCCCCAGCACCCCTAGATATTACTGCACCAGCCACCACAATGCAGTGGCAGCCGGTGTCCATTGGGACCGGCGGGGTGGAAGGCAGGGAGCCCAACTGTAGTTGGATCCAGGGCCAATGAGAGGCAGAGCCAACTAATCCTAGTTTTGTCCCCATCCTCCTCCCTGCTGAATTCTGCAAGGGGTGACACTGAGACTCAGTGTCACCCTAGCTGCAAGTCAGGGAAACTGACAGGCAGCTCTGCCACCCCCTGGACTGGATGCAATTAAGGCGACACAGGCAGGTGGAGGCTGGCTGAAGGCAAGCTGATCTTGGTGGGGCAGTGCCCCATTCACCCCAATGGACCAGCCATCACTGCCTTTAGGAATTACAGCTAAGTGGGGAGCGACGGACAGGACCTCAGTTCTCCACAGGAGAACCATGGCGGGGAGCAAGGAGGAGCCGGAAGGCCTGGTGCATGTGATTATATTATCAACAAACAGTAGAGCCCAGGTACCTGTTAAAAATGATTATACTGAAGGATGGAATGAGTCTATTTTAAAGCAAACAAACATGTCTCTTTTCTTTTTGAGATAAACGGGAGGAAAATGTACCATACAATCAGTTCAAAGTCTGGAGGGGCCAGATAAAATCCATTGATGGGGGGCCCCTCTCTAGTCCATTGGCCTTCCTGGGCATCAGCCCTTTTGGAAGCACAATGCGTCCAGACACCTGGCCTCTACTTCCTAATAAGGAAGGTGACCCTACACAGAGGCTACTTGAAACACATCCAGGTGAGTAGCTTGGTTAAGAATGTCCTCACCCCTTCACTAAAGACTGCCCACCCCTCTTTGGGGAGAGATCCACTGAGGTTTAGGCCTAGGCAAACCTGCTTCATTCAGCACCCTCACCCCAGCCCAGCCTCTTGTTTCCTTGCCTTCCACCTCTTGGCCCCCTCTCGCTTTCTCCCTCCCCAGCACTTTTAATTTTCCAGGCTGTGCTCAACTCCTGGGTCAATCGCAACATTTTTCTTCCCTACTGTCAGCCAAGACATCGTGCCGAGCCAGAGAGTGGGGCAAAGCCCAATCAACCGCTCTATGGATTGAAATCGTTGTTTACGGCTGGGGACCATTGATCACCTAAATGGCTTTATGTTAATGAAGGCGGTTTTCACTTCCATTTTTCTTAGCCGCCTCCTGAAAACCTTTGACAGGTGCCGCAAAGCTGCAAGTCTGCCTTTCCCTCCCTTCCTTCCTTTAAAGCTACAGCAGCCCTCTTTTTTGTCCTTTAATAATAATTTTATTTTTAAAAAAGAAAAGACGAAGAAGATTTTGCAACAATGAGAGATAAGTCCAGACCAAAAGACAGAGAGCGTGCTTCCAAAAGGGGCAGCTCTTAAGGAGCTCTGCAGATGAATCAGAAAGAGGTTATGGATTATGTGCAACTGGAGAGGAGCTGGATGGCTTGTGGAGCTGCACAAGTCTAGCTCCAGAGAATGGTGAGGTTGGGCATTGACTGGGGCCCCAGCATTGGAGAAGGGTCCAATATCCCCAGCAGCAGCACCGTGCTCACTTTCCTCTGAGTGCCCAAAATGGTCAAAGATGATGGGAGAGGATTCTTTGTTTACACAACCCACCTCTTCCAGGTTTAAGGAGTCCTGCTCGGAGCATCTTGCTTGGGAAGCCTCCAAATTCCTGCAGTGATGCATGCTATAGCTGCAGTTCTGAATGGCTGGAAGTGGAAAGATCTGGAATGGAAGGAGAGGCGAAGGCTCAGGAAGATGGTCATAGATTAGCCCTTAGATCCAGAAGGCCCAAGTTCAATTCCCGGCTTAGCTATTTTCTCTGCCTTTCAGCTTTTGTTCCTTTAGCTATAAAACGGGAACAACAGGCACAGCTCCAATTCCCTACTTGACGCTCTACAAGCTTGAACCAGGGACACTCTGGGAACTGAACTTGTCAAGGCAGCCCAACCAAGATGCAAGGTGAGGCAGAGGCAGGCAGCAGCGCAGAAGGGACCGTTGGAAAGGACCCATGGAGTGCACAACCCCCTGGACGGTTCTCATTCACAATCCCCATTTCAATGAACGGGAACTGCACCAAGATAACACTCTGGAGAACTCCCTGGTATATCCATGCCCTGTGTCAGTCAGCTGCAGAAGTTGGGCTGCCCTGTCAGTGGTCTGGTGAGGAGACTTGACTTGAAAAATCCTTGCAACACAATAGCAAAGGGACTGGGCTGAGAACCAAGAAATCCAAATCTTGGCAAACCACAAACAAACCAAGGCTGGAGAGGGACAATTGCTTCTAAGAGAGCCAAAAATAGTTTGGGAGAGGTTTTGCCTCCTATGCTTCATGTGGATGCATCTCTAGTCGTGTTGCCATTTTTGGTCATAGAATCATAGAGTTGGAAGGGGCCTATAAGGCCATCAAGTCCAACCTCATGTTCAATGCAGGAATCCAACTTAAAGCATTCTCAACAGGTGGCTGTCCAGCTGCCTCTTGAAGGCCTCCAGTGCAGGAGAGCCCACCACCTCTCTAGGTCACTGGTTCCATTGTAGTCCCATTAGGAAGTTTTACCTGATGTTCCGTTGAAATCTGGCTTTCTGCAACTTGAGCCCATTATTCCGTGTCCTGCACTCTGGGACGATTGAGAAGAGATCCTGGCCCTCCTCTGTGTGGCAACCTTTCAAGTACTTCATTTAACTCTCAAGACTCTCCCCGGTACTGGCTTGGTTTCATGGCAGGTAACTGACACAGATAGACACAGCCATGGGTGGGGAAGGGAAAGATTTGTGTACGCAATGGCAATGAGTACTTGACAGCTTCCTTAGCAGATGCTCATATTTGGTACAAAAACCACAGTCATTACAAAACACCAACATGCCCAAAAAGCAGTCGAGGCTGGTCCATAAGGGCGAATGGGGCAGCGCCCCACCAACCCTAGTCATAGAATCGGAGGGGGCCTATAAGGCCATCAAGTCCAACCCCCTGCTCAATACAGGAATCCAAATTAAAGCATACTCGACAGATGGCTGTCAATCTGTCTCTTGAATGCCTCCAGTGTTGGAGAGCCCACCACCTCCCTAGGTCATGGGTTCCATTGTCGCACTACTCTAACAGTTAGGAAGTTTTTCCAGGTGTTCAGACGAAATCTGCAACTTGAGCCCATTATTCTGTGTCCTGCACTCTGGGACGATTGAGAAGAGATCCTGACTCTCCTCTGTGTGGCAACCTTTCAAATACTTGGAGAGTGCTATCATATCTCCTCTCAGTCTTCTCTTCTCTAGGTTAAACATGCCCAGTCCTTTCAGCCTCTCCTCATAAAGCTTTGTTTCCAGTCCCCTGATCATCCTTGTTTCCCTCCTTTGAACCTTTTCCAGTTTGTCTGCATTCTTCTAAAGGTGCGGTGCCCATAACTGGGTGCACTACTCAAGATGACACATAACCAGTGCCAAATAGAGGAGAAGTAATACTTCACATGATTTGGAAACTATACTTCTGTTAATGCAGCCTAAAATATAGTATTTGCTCTTTTTGCAACTACATCACACTGTTGGCTCATATTCAGCTTGTGATCAACAACAATCCCAAGATCCTACCCTATGTAGTATCGCTGAGCCAAGTATCCCATCTTATAACTGTGCCTTTGGTTTCTTTTTCCTAGGTGTAGAACTTTGCACTTATCCCTGTTAAATTTCATTCTGTTGTTTTCATCCTAATAGGGATAGGGGAGAATATCTGGTAAATTGGACTTAGTACCGGATTTCAATTGAAACTGACAGTCCACTGTCTTTGGACTGGCACTGATTTCTTTTTTTTTTTTACAATAATTTTTATTCAAATTTTCATAAAACATACAAAACAAAATCATAAAACATTCAAAGACAAAAAACAAAACAAAACAAAAATGATTAAACAAAAAAATAAAATGTTGACTTCCCATTTGTCGCAGATCAAATCAGTTGTAGGTCTACAATATATAACAATCCTGTCTCTTAAATTATATTATAAAATCACTTTCCTCCAGTAGTTATCTTAATTAATCATCAAATCTCATAAACATTACTTTATTCTTTCCATAAAAAGTCAAAGAGAGGTTTCAATTCTTTAAGAAATATATCTATCAATTTTTCTCCAAATAAACATGTCGATTAATCCATCTCGTTAATAATAATAATAATCTTATTGTCATAACCATAGTCCAAATAAACATATCGATTAATCCATCTCATCAAAATCTGTTGGGTCCAATAATTTCAATAGCCATTATTCCATTATCCATATTAATTCCATCTTCCATCTTCAATAGTCCTGTTAAGTCCAGTAATTTCAGTGTCCAATCTTCCATTATCAGTATTCCATAATAATCTTACTGTCATAGCCATAGTCATATAATAAGAGTCTGATGGGAATTTCCTCTATCCCAAATATTTTCTTGCCATCGATTCTGAATAAGTTGCTGAAATATTGTTGTAAAGTCATATCTGTGTTCTTCTTTTTTACAAAATGCACTGGCTCATCTCTTGAGAGTTTTTCCATTGTCACATGGCTGCAGTTAATTCCATAGATTTTCTCTATATCAAGCTCCATCACGTCATTCCAGTCCAGAAGATTATCCAAGCCATTGATAACTTTATCTCTAATATCTTCATTAATTTCTTCAGAGATAACGTTAAATTCCAAACAGTAGATTTTATTTCTAATATCCATAAACTCCAGATCTTTTTCCAATTCCACATTTGTTCCAATCTCCAGGGCTTGTATCTTCCCTTTATTTTTTCTTTTCTCATCTCTGATCTCATTCTCCTCTCTCACAGGATCCCCTATTTCTTTAAGCTCCTGCGTCATTTTGCTCAGTTCAATTTTCAGCTCCTTACTGCCCTGTCGCAGGGTTTGTTTCGTTATCTCAATCTCATCCATTATTTTCTGAAACATAATTACTTCCAGATTCTCAGCCACTTTCTTGATTGCCATTTTTAAAACCACGAAAACAAAACAAAACAAAAATAAAGAAGAACCACTTCTTATTTCAGCAACAATTGGGTTAATATTCCAGGCTTGATGACATCACAGTATAAACAGAGCAGCCTGCCTTATCTCTCTATGTTCAAGAACACAAAACAAATTTAGTTCCCAGCATCAAAACAGTTAGTGGCGTCGTGAAGAAGCAGATTCGTCAAAATAAAATAGACCAAAAAGAGAATAGTCCCAGACAATATAATGTTCCTCGGAATAGAAATCCCTCTTCTGTTTATATCTTTAGAATGCACTTCCAGGACAGCTTTTTGCAATAGAAACAGAGATAAGCTGTTAATTTCGTGAATAACAGAGAAGAGTTATAGCTCACCCAGAAGTTCTTTAAAGCTGATTCATTTGACAAATCTCTTTTTGCTGCAACAATTTAAACCAAGTAAAAAAAATAATAGAAAGAAGGGTGCTTGCCTGTTAGTCCGTTTTCTCTTTGAAGAAAAGATAAACGTATCGCATTAATCAGATAGAGCTTGTTCGGAAGTCCGTCTGGCATTGCTGGCTGGACCTTTTCTCATAAATTAATGAAATCCAGTCCTCCCAACAAAAACAGGCTTTTGAGGTTGATCTCTACGTTTCTCCCTGCCCGGGAGAAATTTCATCAGTCAAAAAAAAATGTTCTGACTGATTTATATCTGAATAAACTTCTTTTGAGGCGGGAGCCCGTCTCAAAAGCAGGCACAAGCGAAGTCACCCTTCCCGGAAGTCGGACTGGCACTGATTTCTTGTAATGGTGGGCCAAGGCTGTAATCAGCATGGTTTTTAAAAACATTTTTCCTGATTTTACGTAATTATCTTCGTAACTGTATTTCCTCTAAGTTGATACATCCATAACGGCTGTGTAGGTATGATAACGATCACCATTAACATCCATTAACTTGAGGCAAGAGACAGACTCAAAGGAGATTATCTGCCCCATTGATATGTAAATGGGGAAAAAACCAAGTAGAACACTGTGATCATTTACATAAGCATTTATGTAAAAATAGGCAATTTTTTTCCGCCAACAACAAAAACAAAAAGCTTTTTGAATCAACACAAAAAGAACCTGTTAGCCAGAAGCAGGATGAGTGTCTAGGCCACAAGTGGAGGCTGGTCCATTGGGGTTAGTAGGGGACTGCCCATCAACCTCAGTCTGCCTTCAGCCAGCCTCCATCTGCTTGCCTTCTTGCTTACAACCAATCCAGGGGGCAGCTTCCTCCTCCTTAGCTTCCGTGTTGCCTTTATAGAACTCAGCAGGGAGGAGAACGGGGGGCAAACTAGAGTTAGTTGGCTCCGCCCATCATTGGCTCTGGCTCCTCCTATGGTTGGGCTCCCTCCCTTCCACCCTACCAGTCCTAAATGGGCACCAGCCCCCCACTGTGCAGTGATCCCTCTTTCACCTCATCTTTGACTCTGAGAAAAAGCTGTGGTCTGTCTCTAATAGGGATGGAGAAGAAATTTCTTTCCAGTGTTTTAAAAGCGAACCTGCCTAATTCGCACTTTCCAAAACAACATGCGAACCAAAACGCAGCCATCCTCCAAAATTCACACTTCTCAAAAGTTTGCATTGCAGGTCTCCAGCCAAGAAATGTGTACAACACTGCATAGAGTAGGGTAAAGCATGCATACAAATGCATTTGTGTTAATGAAAAATAATACACAAAAATGCATCGCATTAGAAAAAACTACTTTGCACAGATGTGTATGTTAGGCTAAACTGCATACAGAAGTGTGTATATTAGGAGAAATTTACATTTGCTGATGAATTGACTTGAGGAGTTTTTTTTTAAAAATCGCAGACTGATGTGGAAACGTGAGAAGTGAACTAAAGATTGGAAACACTGGAAACTGAGAGAACCCAGAACTGACAGGTTCGCCCATTCCTAGTCTCTGGCCTGAATGAGCCTACATGCAAGTCAAGATGGCTCAGTCCTCAGTGCCTCTCTATCTGCAATGTAAGGATTTCAGTACTGGTCTACATTTCAGGGTCATTGCAGGGATGAGCTCATGCACATGAAAGTGCGTTGGACAGTCGCAAGAGCATGATGATTAAACTAACAGCAGAAAGTTAAAACGACTCTGAAGAGAAAATGAAATGCTCAAATAGTGTGTGTGTGTGTGTGTGTGTAGAACATGTATGGGCTCTAATAGAATTGTGAACTCCTCTCTTGTGGGAAGGGTCCTGCTAGGAAGGGATGCCCACTGGGCTGAGGGTGGATCGCTCATTCCCCAGCCAAGCACAGCTGTGAAAGAAAGACTCCAAAATCTTAAATCCTACAAAGACCCAAAGGAGATTGGTGGGAAGCCCTGTGTTCCCCGCCTCTCCCAATTGCGAGTTCAAGGATTCCCCTGAGCAAACAATCTCTAAAGAGCTTAGAGCAGGATTAGGTTTGCGATGTACCAGCCATAGGATTAGGGCTCCAAGAAGCTGCAAGAGGCAGATGGAGGGAGGGGAGCATAGTTTTCCTTAGAGCAGCAAAACCAAGACACCAACACAGAGAGGTGAAAGTGAGCAGGTGTGGCCACATATGGAGCAACTAGGTCAGGTTGCTATAGCAGAGAGGGCTTTACCACCTTCACATTTTCTCTATAACTGGGACAGAGCATGGTTAGCAGTTACCATTTTGTATGTCGCTAAGAGACTCCTCATGTGTCAAGCAATGATACCTGAAAGGATACCTGAAAGATCATCTTACCCCTTATATACCCAGTCCATCACCATGGTCTGCAAGTGAGGGCCTCCTGCAGATACCATCTCATCAGGAGGCTCATTCTGTAGGAATTGGGCCTTTAGTGGTGGTGACACCTACCCTTTGGAATTCCCTGCCCATAAATATCATCATCATCACCTGCCAGAGAATGGGGTATCATCATGACTCACTTGAGCCCAATTTACTCTCAGTCCAATGGTTTAGTGGAATCAGTTTGTGTAGTGGCAAATTCAGAAGTGCAGTATCCCTTCATGATAGTCACAGCTACGAACCCTTCCCTTCCCCTTTTCTTTTGCTGCTGGGTTGAGAATGAGATCCTTGTTAATGCCTTCTCCCATAACAACAGATGTCCCTAGGAGCCAATCAGCATGAAAGGGGGAGTGTTAACTACTGAAAAGAGTCTTCTCAGTGGCTGACTCACCTTCTTTCACTCTGATTGGATCCAATCAGCAGGCAAGGTCAAAGAATCATGTTAGAAGCCTCCTGTCAATGGTTAACACACTCTCCTTTCATAGTGAGTGGCTTGTAGGATGCTGGAGACATAAGGACCCTTCTGGGATCCTGTTCCCAAAAGAGTAAGACCTCAGATGACTACACCCCTGAGCAGAATGCATATTCCAGACCATTAAAAACATGATGAAGGCTGCACTACAAGATAGTATAAATTGCCATCTATCCCTGCTAGACCCCAGGAACACACCAGTTATGGGTCTCCCTTTCGCCCCAGCCCCATTTTTGATGGGACACCTTTTGTGCGGTACACTCCCTGCAACTACAAGCACATTATCTCCGGCAATACCATCAGGAGTACATACACTGGCTTCAGCAGCAGCAGAAGTCACACTATAACAGGGGGACCAACCCCTTACCACCTCTGTGTGTCGGTGGTGAGGTCAAGGTAGCAAGGGATAACGGTAAAGATAAAATGTATGTAGTTGTATATGCTGAGGGATAAAAGCTCAGGAGGGGAGTTGGTTAAAGCAAGGGCTTTATGGAAAAGATGAAATATTCCGCTTTGGATCAATCCCAGAAGTGCATGCCAGGCACAGCATCCTCCCCACCCTGCACTCTCTTCTCAGCCTTCAGATAAGGCGTGAGCAACTTGCACCCCTCAGCCTTACATCATGCGGGGGGGACGACGACAAAAGGGACAGAAGGAGAGTGTTGTGGGGAGGTAAAGAGGACAAAGCCAAAACAGTGATGAGGGGGAGGATGAAAGAAAAGCCCTCTGCAGACGATCAGTTCAGGCCTCTGGCATGAATGATCTGTCCCTCTCCCAGGAACTCACTGGGTGGAGAGGAAGAGGGTGACAGAGAAAGATGGGTGAGAAGAGAGGGAGCAGGTGCAGCTTTGGCCCTGCGCACCAACAGATAAGGGATGGAAGGATCTGTCCATTTTGGTTCTCTCAGTTTCTCATCTCTCTAACCTTAAATTTGGTTCTCCACATTTCTGCAGCAATTTGCCTTTTTTAAAAAAAACAAAAACAAAATCCTCATGAAAATTCTTCAGCATTTTAGTGCGAATTTATCCCAATAAATACATTTTTGTATGCAGTTTTGAATACTGTATACATTATACTGTATACATTTTACTCTATACATGTACAGTATACATTTTTGCAATACATATTGCAACTATATTAGGATAAATATTTATCCTAATGTAATACATTTTTGCATGTTATTTTCACCAATATATTCATTTGGTGCACACTTTCCCCTAATGTATGCATTTTTGTCAACAGTGCTCAGTTGGAGAACTGCACTGCAAAATTCAGGCAACTGCAAATTTCAAAGAATGGCTGTGTTTTGGTTCTCATAATGTTTTGGAAAGTGCAAATTTGATAGATTCAGCTTGAAATATGAACTGAATCACATTTCTCCCCCACCCGCAAGGGACTCAGACCCCCAAGGGAATCCAGCCCTCGAAAGAAAGAGGTTCCTCCACTCCTGCTTCCGATTGTAAGTGTCATGTGGCAGAGTCCTTTCTCTTTATCTGTTCTTCCTACTTTAAAGTGCTGTGAGAATTGACTGTGCTGTACTAATAACATGGAGACAGAGAAAGGAAGCTGCTTTTTACCAGTCTGGGCCACTGATCTATCCAACTCAGTATTGTCTGCACTGATTGGCAGCAGCTCTCCAGGGTTTCAGGCAAAGCATCTTTCTGAGCCCTGTGATGAGAAGCTGGGGCAGGGATTGAACCTTGGACCTTCTGCATGCAGGGCAGATGCTCTGTCACTAAGGTACAAAATACACAGAACAATATCAGTGGCAATTAGGAAGCATGTGTGCTGTACACAGAGGCGATCTAGCAGTCATTCTCTTGAGAAAAGGATTCTTCTTTTAAATATTTGAAATTTGTAAGGGATAAGTTCCCCTTTCTTCAATTTCTGGAAAACTGAAAATGATGATGATATCGTCATCATCATCATCCAATCTGTGGAATAGAGATTTTTGGTGAGAAAGCATGTACACACAGGCCTCTAAACACATGTGTTTGAAGATACACATGCATACCCACACATACAGTCTGGCACTTTATTCTGCCCCCCCAAATACACGCGCACACATCACACACACACACACACACTCTTTAGCTTCTGGTGCCCTGAACAAAACAATAGTCCTTTTGAACAAGGGGAATATCTTGCTCTCACAGCCCTTCTCTTTTGCTAATTGTGCAGCCCCTGCCCTTTGCAATTGGGGGGGGGTTGGATTTCAGCCGGTTCCTAAATGATGCTATTTGTACTGTTTGGTTTGGCAGTTAATGGAGCCAGCCAGGGCAGGAGCGAGCGCCTGGGGGTCACTCCCAGGCCTCTCCAGCTTTTCCTTGTCGCCTGCTTAGGCACACGGTCATCAGGCCTGACCTTCCACTTCCTGTATTTAGTCTGGCAGAAGCAGGGCAATTACTCCATGGCACAGGGCTGGGGTAAAAAAACTCCTCACTCATTCATCCATAACTCCATTGTGCCATCTGGCTCAGCATCAGAGCCATGTCTGTCAATGGCAGGATGCATCCTCACACCACAGTTGAGGACGAAGGTGTCGCCGATTCATAAAAGAGCCACATAAAAGATGATTGGGCCACAGTGAAAGTGGAAGGGTGGAAGGTCGGCGGGAGGTGGAGGAAGTGAATCCAGGAGTCCCATTCCAAAACTGGAAGTCAGGCTTCTTGAATTCAGCAAGCAATGATGATACATTTTACCAGAACAATGAGGGCTAGAAACTTGCTTGCTTGTTTGTGTGGAAGGGAGGGAGGGAGGGAGGGAGGAAGGGAGGGAGGAAGCTTTTATTCTGGGGAAGTTGAATTCTGTGTCTAAGAGAATACCACATTCTCTGCTTTTCTCTGCAAGCTGGCAGAATCTCAGCACAGGCATGCCATTAAGCATTCTGAGACTGAACAAACTCCTCCCCTGCCCTATTGTATACTTATGAACACACTTCTTTAAAAAGCATGAAGCTAAGCTCAAAGGCTTTGGCATCTTTGGGCACACAAATCCAGCCCATATGGGAGCCATCAATTCCACATGACACCAAAGGCAAAAGGTCAACTCTGTGTCCATGCCGCCTGGCCAGGAAATATGACCTCTCCCAATTACACACAACCAAGCTGACCTCCATCCAGTGGACTGCAGGCTCGGTCCTGCCCCAGTTGACCTAGCTCAGAAGCTGGCACCTCCAGAGCAGTCTTGGCTATCTGAACCAGAAGCAGTCTCTGCCCCCAAAGATCCTACAGTCAAAGCAGAGATGATTCTGACCATCCTATTTTGGAGGATGGACAAACCAGTGTATAAAGATTAAAGACATGGAACTGCAAATCTCCCTAAGATAGTAATATGGAACCTAACATGGTTCTCAGACTGGTCTTTTGTCCCATAACTACAGAACCTGGGCTCTGGTCATGGTTGTGGTTACTACACATTCAAGGCTGTTACTGTTTAGAAAATTGACTTTGTATAAATGTAATTGGGAAATCCTGGGGTAGGGACTGGGGAGAGATTTCATTTGGGTAGGATTTAACCTACCTAATTTACACGTTCTGAAACAATATGCAAACTGAAAGACAGCCACCCTTCAAAAGTCACACTTCTCCAAATTTTGTGATGCAATTCTCCAACCAAACAACGTGTACAAAATGTACATACTGTAAACACGTGTACACTATGGTAACGTCTGCACAAAAATGCATATATCCATGAAAATAATATAGGACATGCATTATTAGGAGAAACATAATTTCTCCTAATATATAGGAGAAATAATATTGGACATGCATTATAGTAGGAGAAATGGCTCGCAAAATTGTGTGTATCTGGCAAATACAGAAATGTATTAGGAGAAATTTGCAGTAAAATGCTGGCAAATTTGGAGAACTGAAGACTGGGAAAACGAGAAATGGAGGGAAAACAAAATGGTCAGATTTGTCCATTACTGGGGGGGTGGAATTCCCCCCACTCCTGGTCTGCAGGGCCTGTGAAAGAAAGGAGATGGAAGGGTTCTGATCTGACTTTTATTTCCTAATTCCAACTCTTTCTCTTGTTCATACCTGAACATATAGATTCTCATGATTTTACTAGCAATCCTGTAATACCAAGACAGAAGAGAAGCATCAGATCAAACATAACCAAGGATCAATTCAAGCACAATTTAATTCCTAAAAAAAAGGAAAAGAAACAGTGAAAAGTTTTCTCTATTACTTTTCAATATTATAATTATTTTTTTTAAGAGCGAGAGGACAGAAGCATGTCGTTAAGAACAATGGGGAACTTTAATCAGGTTTGCTCAAAATAAAATATATATAGAACCTCGCTAAAAAGATTTGAATGAAGGTTTTAGGAGCGCTGGCATCAAAGCCTGGTTGCCTTTTGAAGTTGTTAATCCCTCTTGAAAATCATATTTTGGGCATAAAAGCTCACAAGAGAAAGCTATGGAGGTCAGGCCCTGGATGTCGGCAAAATCATATCCCTCTGAGATGTCTCTATTATATCTCCCTCCTTGGCTTCACAATCCCTCTATTGTTGCCAGAGGTCCCTGCCGTTATCATGTTATATGAAGCTGGGGTGAGACAGAGCTGGAGGAAGGGAGAGAAAAGAATCTTGCAGAGGACAAATCAGGTCTAGCAAGGAGGTTGGAGAGAGAGAGAGAGACAGAGAGAGAGAGAGACAATGATCTTTCACCCAGGAAGGATGGCAGTCTGTCTAAAAAGGAAACCTCCTCTATTTTTTCAGAAGCAAGGCCTTAGCCTGGGAATAAAGAATTTGCCACAGTGTTCTGTCACATTATTTACAGCAGTATCAGAATTATGGGAGCACCCGGATGGAGAATACAGCACAATACTATGATTATTAGAAAAGGTCTCTGCCCCGAAGAATCTGCAGGGTGCAAATGCAAACAAAGGGGAGCTGCGTGGGGAGAGGGAGGGATAGAAATAGGAGCATGAAGCAGACCGGTAGTCTGCCAGAGACCTAATTGCACACTTTCCTCTAATAAATGCATCTTTGTACACATTTTTTGGTTGGAGAATGTCATTGCAAAATTCAGAGGAGTGCAAATTCTGAAGGATGGCTGCATTTTAGTTCATATATTGCTTCAGGAAGTATGAACTGAATTTCTCCCCATCTCTCCCTCAATCTAGCCTACGTCACATGCTAAAAAGGGATGACCCACACATGCACCACCCAAAGCTCTTTGGAAGGTAGGCAGGAGGATACAAATGTGATAAATAAATGAATAAGATGGCAGTGCGAGAAGATTGAAAGGAGCTTCCATGTAAGCAAAGATGGCCAGGCCAAGGTTGTGAAAAGCCATTTTCCTGTGGTGACATCAGGGGACGGACAGACGGACAGATGGATGGACAGACAGACAGACAGACAGACAGAAAGACAGGTTCTATCTCCAGTAGGGATGGAAAGATCTGTCAATTTTGGTTCTCTCATTTTCTCATTTTTTTACTCTTAAATTCAGTTCTCCACATTTCTGCAGGAATTCGCAATTTTTTTAAAAAAAATCCTCATGAAAATTCTCCAGCATTTTAGTGCAAATTTCTACTAATAAACACATATTAAGTAGGCAGTTTTGACTAACATACACATTTTGCAAGCAATTACTCATCATATAATGCATTTTTGTATATTATATTCACTCATATATTCATTTTCATGCACACTTCCCCTTAACATATACATTTTCGTAAACATTGTTGGCAAATGCATCTTAAAATTCGAATGTTTGAATTTTTAAGGATGGCTGGGTTTCAGTTCTTATATTGTTTTGGAAAGTATAAATCTGATAGATTCTGCTTGAAATGCAAACTGAATCAAAATTCTTGTCCATCCTTATTCCTCAACATCTTAAGGTAGCGCTGGAAAGGACTCCCTGTCTGAAAACCCTAGAGAGCAGCTACCAGTCAATGGCTAGACGGACTGACTCAGCATACAGCAGCATCCTAAGCTCCTATGTAATAATAAGTAAAATATGTATTTATATCTTTAATTATTGCATTTGTATAACGTCCCATAGCTGAAGCAACAAAAGGAAAGAAAGAACATGCATAACATTTTAAAAGCACTGTAGAGTGATTTAAAAAACAAGACAATTCCTGTCCTCACGTTTACAATGCACTAGATACGATACAAAAGGAAAAAGGAATGGGAAGGGAAGAGAAAAACAAGAAAATTCAGGTACCAGTTCTCATAGTTACATAACTGTTCTTACCAGTGGATGGGCCACCGAGGGGCCAGTTCAGAGAGAGAAAATGGCAGCTGGCCCTTGCTGACCCAATGGAGTAGGTGTTCCTGTCTGTCCCTTCCCTCTGGTGGTAGAGGACTATCACCACAGACTTGAAACACAGACGTTTGCTCTTGTTGGTGCTGCTAGTATTGTTTTCCTTCTCGAATCCATCACTGCCCTAGAATACCTCCTTCTGTGATTCTCTTTCAGGCCCCTGACAGTTGTTCTGTGGAGTGCCGCAGGATTCCATTTTATCCCTAATGCTGTTTAACAACTGTATGAAGGTCTTGGGAGTGGTCATCAGGAGATTTGGGGCAAGGTGTCAGCAGTACGCTGATGATACCCAGCTCTATTTCTCTGTAACATCTGAATCGGGAGAGGCTGTGCAAGCCCTACACAGATGCATGGACTAAGTGGTCGGCTGGATGAATCTGAATCCTAGCAAGACAGAGGCGCTGCGGGTTAGCAGTTCCCAAGTTTAGATAATTGGCCACTTGCCTGCTTTGGATGGGGTCGTACTCCCTCTCAAAGAGCAGGTTCATAGTCTGGGGGTGCTCCTAGATCCATCTTTGTTGCGAGAGGCCCAGGTGACCTCAGTGACTAGGAGTGCCTTTTACCAGCTTTGGATGGTAAGACAGCTACGGATGTTTCTAGACTGGGATAGCCTGACCACTGTTGTCCATGTACTGGTAACCTCCAGGCTTTATTACTGTAATGCATTCTATATGAGGCTGTCCTTGAGGTTGGTCCAGAAGCTGCAGCAGGTGCAAAATGCAGTGGCGCGACTGCTCACTGGGGCAGAGTATAGCCAACATGTCACCACACTGCCTGGCTGGATCGTCTCTTGCTTTCCGGGAGGGAGGGATGTAGATACTAGTCTACTGTACAAAGGTAAAATTTGCTTTACAAATTTACATCAATTGCTCCACCCACTTTTGCCTCTGGCCTCGCCTGCCATGAGCACGTGGCCCCCAGGAGGTTGTCCAGAAGGGAATGCGGCCCTCGGGCTAAAAAGGGTTCATTGCCCTTGACTTAGAAGAACTTTTTAACTAAGAACAAGTACCTGAGCTTGATTTTCCCTCTACCTTCCAATCCTTTACCCCTCCCCCCTTTTATATCCTGCCTTTTAGATTGTAAACCTGAGGGCAGAGACTGTCTTGTTATTGCTCTTTGTAAGCTGTTCTGGTTTTTTGTGAAGTAAAAGGGTGAGGTGAAAAACACTTCAAATAAATAAATAAATAAGCGGACACTCTGGCTTGGAAATTCCATTCAGTTCGCACTTTAAGCCAAATCCACCAAATTTGAACTTTCTAAAACAATACGAGAACCGAAACACAGCCATCCTTTGAAATTCACACCTATCTGAATTTTGCAATGCAGTTCGCCAGCCATATGTTAGAGGGAGGTGTGCATGAAAATGAATCTGTGGGTGAAAATAAAATTCCAAAATGCATTATATGACACGAAATAGCTTGCAAAAATGTGTACATTAGTTAAATGTGTTTAACAGCCACTCTCATGGCTGTATAATTAGGAGAAATTTGCACTAAACTGCTGGAGAATTTTCATGAGGATTAAAAAAAAAAATAGCAAATTGCTGCAGAAATGTGGAGAACTGCATTTAAGGTTTGAAAACTGAGAAACTGAGTGAACCGAAATGGACAGATCTTTCCATCCTTACCCATCTCAGGTAGCTTCCTTGGCTGGTTTCCAGCCTTAGACAATGAAGATTCTTGGTTCAAGTGTCAGAACTCTATACAAGACACCCTCTAGGGCCCTGGCCATCATCTAATTTTTCCAGAGGTCCACTTTGAGAAAAGGGGTATGCCAGGCCATAGATGAACCAAGGCTGCAACAAGTCTCTTAACCAGGAAGAATCCAAATGATTAGACTACTACTTGATCTAGCTTTACATTTGTGCTTTCACTGGGAACAGAAAAGTCATCTCTTTCAATCAACCTCTTTTGGAGTTCCAAATGTTGGGCAAGTTTGGGCAAAACTGAACCTTGTATTGCTTCTCTCACAGCATTCCAAACATAATCTATGGTTTCTTGGAGACCTCCAGTGGCTAAATGGAGAACAGCCATTGGCTGCTGAGAGTCTCTCTTCTCACTAAGCCTGGCTTAACCAAAAGTGTTACTGATCCTTCCTTCCTTTATATCCCGCCCTTCCTCCCAGTGGGAGTTCAGGGTGGCAAACAAAAACACTAAATACACTCTAAAATATCATAAAAACAGACTTTAAAATGTATTAAAACAAAACATCTTTAAAAACATCTGTTTCAAAAAGCTTTAAAAACATCTTAAAAAGCAATTCCAATACAGACACAGATTGGGATAAGGTCTCTACTTAAAATGCTTTTTGAAAGAGGGTCTTTTGTTTTTACACAAGGGCATTTGGGGAGTTAAGAGTTAGATAGCCGGATTTAACAAGGGAGGCGGTTTGAGGTTCATGATCAATGGATGGATGGCCTTGACTTTTTGTGGGATGCTGAAGCCATGCTCATTAAGGGCTAGTCCAGTGTCATTCCAAAGTGGCCCCTTCTTTCTGCTCCAACCTCTTTCTCATAGCTCTTCACCCTCTTCCCTGTTTTGCCCTTTTATCTGCCCCTGAAGCCCCAGGCATTCTCCAGACATTTCCCCTCCTCTCTATGTGTCCAAGGATTGTGCCCAAAGTGTCCTCTCTGGGACATTCCCTGTGCCTCAGTTGCAAAAAAAGGTAGGAAATTCCAGGGCATCTTGAGGCAATTGGTGAGGATAGACTTGTGGAACTTTTGTCAGATCTGCAAATTTGCAAATATATAGATTGAGCAGGTGGGAACCAGGCAGCTATACAGGCAGGGAATGCAAACCCTAAAGCAGAATCAGTATCAGCCCCCACCACCATCAAGCAATAGCACTCTTTTGCGCTCCATCCTAGACTGTGTGCCTGCCAGCTCCAAATATTCAAAGCACCCCTCACCAAATTCAACCGGTCCAAACCTGCAAGGAGTTGTCCCTTTAGGTACCTTCTACGATGGAGGATGTCGATGTTAAATAAAGACCAGCATGATGGACCATTAAGGAACTTCATGTTATTCACCGTCGATAATCAGGGTATACAAGAACCAAGGAAGGAAGAGAAGTTGCTGTCTTTATTTGGCACAACAGAATAGAGCGGCTCATATTGTTCAGATGGTAGAAGGCTGACAACCTTGTTCAAAACCCATAGCTGCTACATATGCAGACTGCCCACTTTATTTCAGTGGAGTGGCCCCAGTCTCAGTGTGATGTAATGGTTAGGCTGTTGGACTACAACTTGAAAGACCAGGGTTCGAATCTCCACTCAGCCATGAAGCTCATTGAGTGACCTTGGGCCATTGCCTCTCAGCATAATTTATCACGCATGGCTGTTATGAGGATTAAATCGGGAGAGAACTACATACCATTACCTTGAGCTCCTTAGAGGTAAAGTGGGATATTAATGCAATAAATAAATACATGTTCATAATCTTTTGCACAGATGAGATGTTCCTCCCCCTGCATTGAAATGAGCAAGACATTCATCCCTCAAAGGCCCAGAAATAAGTGTGATGTAGTGATTAGAGAGTCAGGCTAGGACTGAAGACACCCGAGTTCAAGTTCCCATTAAGCCCGAAGGTGACCAAATGACCTTGGGCCCGTCACACAGACACACACACAGCCTAACTTGTCCCACAGGGTTGCTGAAATAACAAAATGGCTGTGGGGAACAGCTATGGATCTTGCTCTGAATGAGCTCCTTGGAGAAAGGGCAGGACAAGATACGAGTAAGAACAGATTATTCTGTGCTTGTCTCCTGCTCGCTGGCCAGGTGCTGGTTACGAGCACAGAATGCTGATTAAACCATGTTAAGAGGTAGTTAATCTGCAATTTGTTGAGATTAGCTGTGATTCTCCTGAGTTTAGATCATGCCCCAGAGTCTTGATGCCATGTTAGTACAACAAACACAGAAATATGTTCATCATGTGTTTGGTGCAGTTTGGGGAGGTAATACTCAAAGACTTTTTTAAAAAAGTTTGCCTTTGGGATTTGCTTGGAAATCACCTACTAGGCCTCTTTCCTCTGCAAATCAAGTCCATCCCCAATTAGTACAGGTCCTTCTTCTCAAGGCAGTGAAGTCTTCTTTTTCCTTTGAACCCCTCCAAAGCCGGAACAGGTCTCCATCTCTGCTAATTCCATTTGACACCCGTGGCCAAAAACCTACCTCCAAAATAGGCGATTTCTCCTGCTTTAATTGGGGACACTTCTTCCTTAATTCTCTTTAATTAGACAAATTGGCCGTGGCCTCCAGTGACGGTGGAGAGGCCCTAACAGTGGGAGGCAGGAGGTTAATAGCAGCTAAAAATAGCTTGCCGGTAAGGACCTTAAGTAGGAACACAGAGCAAAATACATTATTCCCTAATTCATCATGGGGAAGAGGTGGAAGAGTAGCGCCTTCTGGGGGTCTACGGGTGTTTCTGGAGGGTGCAGTCTTCTTGAACTCAGTGCTCCCTTATTTTGTTTACCATCAAGTGAATGGATCTCCTCTTTGGGCACTCAGCAGAATTGCTACCAAAGGCTGTGTAGTAACACAGCCCAAAGAATTTGCAAATATTTCCTCCTGGAATGTTGGTGAAGAGGACAAGTGAGGGGAGATTAGAGACTATGTCTTCTTTTCCAAAGTGCCCTGCAGATCTGCACGGCTGATTTCCTTTATTTTCAGTAATAGCTTTATGGGTTCATTGTATCGAAATAAAGCCAGCTAAAAGAACAGAGCCTATAAGGGCCTTTTTGGCAGAGGACTCTCAGCTATGCAAGAGTAGAGTTGGAAGGGGCCTGTAAGGATTCCTCAATGCAGGAATCCAGCATAAAGCATCCCCAACAGGTGGCTGTCCAGCTGCCTCTTGAATGCCTCCAGTGTTGGAGAGCCCACCACCTCCCTAGGTAATGGGTTCCATTGTGGTATCGCTCGAACAGTTAGGCAGTTTTTCCTGATGTTGTCAAAATCTGGCTTTCTGTAACTTGAGCCCATTATTCTGTGTCCTGCACTCTGGGACAGGACAATTGAGAAGAGATCCCGGCCCTCCTCTGTGTGGCAACCTTTCATGTACTTGAAGAGTGCTATCATATCTCCCCTCAGTCTTCTCTTCTCCAGGCTAAACATGCCCAGTTCCTTCAGTCTCTCCTCATAGGGCTTTGTTTCCAGTCCCCTAATCACTGTTGTTGCCCTCCTCTGAAGCTGTTCCAGTTTGTCTGCATCCTTGTGTGTGGTGTCCAGAACTGGATGTAGTACTCAAGATGAGGCCTAACGAGTGCGAAACAGAGGGGAACCAATACTTCACGCAATTTGGAAACTACTTCTGTTAATGCTGCCTAAAATAGCAGCCACATTGCACTCTTGGCTCATATTAAGCTTGTGATCAACCAGATCCTTCTCGCATGTAGTATTGCTGAGCCAAGTATCCCCCCATCTTATAACGATGCATTTGGTTTCTTTTTCCTAGGTACAGAAGTTTACACTTATCCCTGTTAAATTTCATTTCGTTGTTTTCAGCAAAATGCTCCAGCATGGCAACATCACTTTGAACTTTGTTTCTGCCTTCCAGTGTATTAGTTCTCCCTCCCAGTGTATTAGTTCTCCCTCCCAATTTTATATCATCTGTAACTTTGATAAGTATTCCCTGCACCTCCTCATCCAAGTCATTAATAGAAATGTTGAAGAGCACTGGGCCCAGGACTCAGGGCCAGTGCCAAAGGGCAGCCAGGTCATGTCGTGGCCAAGGGCCCCATCACCCACAGGGGACCCTGAAGGGCCCCTCATTAGGGTGGGGGAGTAGCGCTCCCCTTTTGCGATCTGCAGCTGGCTCCCTGCCGCGGATTGCAGGGAGGGAGCTTTCAGGCTGCCCTCCCATTCGCTCGCTCACTCCAACTACCTCTGTCTCCTGTCTTGAGGCTGCACGCGCTGTGCACGCAGGGTTGCTATCAACCAAGATGGCGGCTGAGGCTTTTTAAGGGACTGATGCTCCTACCACCATCTTGGTTGATGGGATGCATGTGCACATGTGTACTCGTAGCATACCGTGCATGCATGCCATCAACCAAGATGGCAGTGGGGACATCAGCCCCTGAGAGAAGCCTCCGCTGCCATCTTGGTTGATGGCAGCCCTGTGCGGCAGCGCACACAGCAACAGGAAACAAGAGAGAGGTAGGTGAAATAGGCAGGAGCCACGTGCCCGGGGCAAGCTGGTGCCCAAGGGCCCAGTCATGCCTGGTGCCAGCCTGCCAGGACTGAACCCTGTGCCACCCCACTTGTTATCTCCCCCAATTTTGAGAAGGAACCATTGATAAGCACTCTTTGAGAACAATTCTGTAGCCAACTGTGGATTCACCTGATAGTGGACTGGGCACCCATATTGTTGATATTTCCACACCACATTAAGACTTTTCTGAACTTCCAGGACTTTAAATATCTAGTTTTTAAAGTTCCTGCAGCACAGTTGGTGGTTTTGTATATTGGTTTGCATCTGATAGCTGTTTTAGTTTTGCCCCATATATAGCACTTTGTTGTGCTGATTTGTATCTGGGTTTTGATGCTGGTTACCTCTTAAGTATATTGTGGTTTTATTTTAGTATGGTTTTATTCTTATGGTTTTATTCTATTTTTACTGTATGATGCCTGGAGAAGTTATTTTATGAGATGTCTCACAAATAAAGTAAATAAAACAAGGTCTAGCAACATGATCCACTGATGAGCTGAAAAGTCGAAATAAACAGACCCTATCCATCCAGGTGAATTTTTCACCTCTGGATATGTTCACACCATATCTCACTCCAAGAAATAATATCACGAGAAATTCACGCTTCAGAGAAGAATGGAAAGGTTATGAGCTCCAGTTCCCTAAGAACACTGACAGAATTGTGCCAAATGTTAATGAGTAAAACCTGGCAGATCCATTGTTGGGTGCAAGGGGCACAGATTACTTTGAATGTCTCCTTACACATTTTTAAAAATCATGGATCCTCAAGTATGAGGTAATCTACTACATGATGAATAAATGTCACCTCACCATCAAATCTTGGTTTGCAGCTATGGCTTGGAGAGCAAGTGCAAACCATATTTTGCTAGTTGAGATGTAATTGCAAACCATGGTTTGTTGAAAACCAGGAAGCAACTATTTAAGCAGAGCATGAGAGGGGAGAGCAAATGAAGCCATTACATGTAAACTGGGCCATGGTTAGAAGGAAATACAGTCTTTTCTTTTTTTCTTTTTGCATTGCTTTCCAAGAATCTAGAATCTAGAATATTCCTTATTACAGTATTACACCAGAGCCAAAATTGCTCAGAAACTGAACAAGTTCGAATCTCATCTAGAAGATTATTATGTAAAAGATATTCACAAAGAGTTCATGTTAGCTTCATTTTCTTCTAGCTCTTATTGGTAGAAGAAATGGCAAAATATTTGCAAGCTCTGGATGCAAACAGGAAGGAAAATATATTTACAGTGCTTTCCCATATGCGTCTACTCAAAGGTCCCATGGAGTTCAACAGGGATTACTCCCAGCTAAGTAGGGAGAGCATTGCAGCCCTAGGGTGCTTCCCCTCTACCTTTATCAAACTTGACTTGGTGATATGGGGGAGCCAGAGTGGCCTTTTGGCCTTCAGCTATGAATTCTCTTTGTACCCCCAACAACTTGTGGGGGGAATGTAAATGTGAAGCTTCAGTTGATTAATCTTCCACTTAAAATGATGAAAGCTTGCTTTCTTAAACAGAATATTGTTGAAACATTTATAACACCTCTAGCAGTTCTCTTTTATTTTGCCCTCACTCGTGTTTAGGTGGACTTCAGCCTGCCTACCATGAATAATTGTACAAACCCCCTCATAATGTCCATTAGAATAAATAAGGATGTGTGTTGGAGCATTTATAGTATCAAGTGGATCTGAAGAACATAGCAGCCTCCCCAGAGCATGACCACTATCCTCTCCTAATTAGCTAGAATTTGCAAGACTGGTTCGCAGGTATCGACAATTCATACAGAAAGCATTTGAACTTAGGTTATTGTAGCTCCCATCAGCCCCAGCCTGTACTGCTGTGCCGGCTAGGGCTGATTAAATTGTTGACCAAAATATCTGGAAGGGACTGGTTTAGGGGAGGCTGTGTTTGATGAAAAGGCCATCTGAAATGTTTTCTGTGTTGATCCATAATTTACAACAATACAAACCAGTACCAGAAGTAGTATAAGCAAATGAACAGGGATGTTCTTAACTCTGAATTACTGAGCAGTTAAATAAACCTCTAGCTTGTTTGCTTTGAGGAAGGGAGTGGCTGCTGTGGGCACAAAGAAAAAAGTGGGCCATTTGTTGGCACCAACCCAAAGCCCCCTGGAAATTCTCCTGCATGTTTTTTTCAGAGACACCCAAGCAGCAATATTGGTTGAAAGCTCCGATTTGGTGGTTATGGTCCCTGGAGGAATGAGATGGGGAGGGGAGGAGAGCAGAATTACGCAATGCAGACTTGGTGTCCTTTATCTTTGCTTACTCTCACTCTCTCTTTTTCCTCCTCCTTTTGGGAGTTGAGACCTTCATAATTCTGACTGAAAAGGAGACTAAAAAGGAACCAGTGGAGGGCTGTCTGAAAGGCACTTCCCAGACCCTTTATCTTTCTAAGAACTGTTGTGGATTAATAAATGGCAAGTAGTGATGAAAAGGAGCTGACCCTTGAAAGAGTTTACTGAATGGAGAAACCTCCCTCTCTCTCTTTGGGTCCCTGGGGTCAGCAGTGTCGCTGTCTGCCGGCTAAGATGCAACGCTGCTGCTGAGAGATAAAACCAAGCCCTATGAAGCCAGAGCCAGCTTTGAGAGATCTTGTCACTGAGTTCCAGGCTACTGCTGGATGCAAGAAACAGAAGAGCACTGAGAAGGGTAGAGTTACCATCCTGAGAGCTTTATTCTTGGAACAGAGCTAAACTAATGTTGGATTCAGCACTGGGGCTAGAGTAGTTATATATGTCTTATGACAGTATGGATCAGGCCTATGGGGGGAGACTTTGGGGACATGGCTCGGGCGGGGGATACACAGGCAGCAAGCAGATGATTACAGGAAATTAAGCTGCCAGAGTCAACTAGCAGAGCAAAAATGGGTGTGACCAGGGACAAATGTGGGCGGAGTAATGGATGTAACACTTACTCTGCATAGTAGGAGGTTTCTACACTCCCCACACACCTCTCCCCATGTCTTATCACAAATTAAAGACACATCCCAGCCAAGAAAGGCTAGTCCTCCACCAGCCATGATCACCACCCTTCTACAGCAATCAGCACTTACGGCATTTCTGGGTTTACAACGGAGGTCCTTGAAGGTTTCAGACATGTTGGTATCTATCCTGGTTGAAGAGTACACCTTGATTCCTGCAAAGGTGAAGCTTGCCAAAGCGCCATAGCTTGTAATTTGCAATCTCTCTCCAGCTGGCAAAGCTTCATGAGGAGGAAGATGGGGAGAGCGAGGGGGGCAAAGGGCTGTCAAACCCTTAGCATTGCTTGTAATGAGGCTACAGACTTTATCACAGACTGTGTTGGAATTACTTTTTTAGATGTTTTTAAAGCTTTTTTTTTAAAAGATGTTTTTAAAGACTTTTGTTATAATATGTTTTTAATGATGCTTTGTTTGAATGTGTTTTTAAAGGTGTTTTGTTTCAATATGTTTTAAAATCTTTTGTTTTCATGTTTTATACTGTTTTGTCTTTCTAGGAGGAAGGGCGGGATATTAAACAAACAAAGGGACCCGAAATTAGGAACACAAATTCTGACCTTGAAAACTACTTACATGCCACATTGTAGATAGTGTTCGCTCCTGTTACTAGCGGTATTACTGGTCCATAGGAAGATGGGATGCTGCCTTATACCGAGTCAGATCGTTGCTCTATCTAGCTCAGTATTGTAATCACTGACAGGCAGCAGCTGTCAGGCAGGGGCCATTCCTTGTCTTACCAGGAGTTGCTGGAGACTGAACCTGGGATTTCTCTGCCTGCAGATGCAGATGCTCTACTACTGAGCTATGGCTGTTCTCGTTCTGTTTTTTCAGTGCTCCATTTTTAAAAAACTTCACAACAGCCATGGGACAGGAGTTTCCATTTTTACCAGAGCAGCAGCACTGCGGGAAGATGTTTAACTTTTGACACGACCACGGATTCCCAATCTAGATTGCCTCCTTCATCTTCAGCTATTAGCAGGGTGGTGGGATATATATATCATGCCTGTTGTTTGTCTTCAGTGACACTAATAGCTACTTCAGGGGGTGATTTAGACCAGGAAAACATCGGGGAGGGGGGAAGGTTGAGCACCCCGTCCCCCAGTGCTGCTTCCCTGAACAATTTAGCAGCTCTCTGCAGCTGCTCTGAAACAAAGAAAAAAATGCTGAGAGATCCAGTCACAAATCTCCCTTACCACATCCATTTTGGCTTGTAATATTTTTCATCCATCTGGGTTAAGTGGTTAATAAGGCGTAAGTTGTTTAAAAGGCTTCTCTGTGGTTGAAGAGCTCGATATCGTTGGACTGCAGCTCCTGTCAATCCTGACCATTGGCCATTCTGGCTAGGGCTGATGAGATTTAAGAGTCCAACAGCATTTGGAGGACCACAGGTTCCCTCCATCCTTTCTCTATGCCAAAACGAGGGGTAGCAACAACTCGTATATGGGAAGCATCACTCCCTGTGCCACCTTTATTATTGTTATTGTTCTTTGCCCAGGGCAGCAAACAAACCACAAACCTCAACATCTATAAAACATATTAAAAGCAAAATGTCTGTAAAAATATTTTTGAAACATCTTTTTTAAAAAAATCTTTAAAAACATCACCTGTCCATAAGCCTTCATAAGAGTCTCCTTCTGTGTCACTCACAGGTGCTTCACTGGGCCAACTACCTGGCCACATTCTGCTGAGGTTGATTTAAGCAGACTTGTTCCTTAAATCTCAATGGCTCTGAGGGGCACCTCACTGGTTATTTATTTATTTCCTGCCCTTTCTCCCACACTTGGTTCATTTATAGAAGCACAGTTGCCCCTTAAGTCTCCTCAGCTGCACCTTGACTGTGAGCACCACCTGGCCACATTCCACTCAGGGCCAAACTATATGTTATGCTATTTGTGTATTTCTTAAGTGTGTTTAAGCTGACCACTTTTATTTTGAAGAAACAGCAGCCATAGGGCTTCAGTCCAGAGCATGCTGGGACCCTACACGAGTTTCCCGATGAAAATCACCTCACATGCTGCTATTTGCGCTAACAAGTGCTGCATACTGCAAGCCTCATCATCAGGAGCAGCCAGGAAGGGGACAATTTTCAGTAGGAAACTCAAGCAGTGCCCCAGCATGCTATGGATTGGGGCCCCATGGCTGCTATTTCTTCAAAATAAAAATGGCCACCTTAAGCACTCTTTTAAAAAACGCATGAATAACATAACATGTCGCTTGGCCCAAAGGCAGTTTATAAGTGACCTTGCCCCTTCAATTCTTCTCAGCTGAAGCGGTGTTAACAGCTGGACTGTCTCTTAAATCTCCTCAGCGAAGCCTCACTGTGCTGCATGCTACCTGGCCCATATTCCACTGAGGCACTTATAGGTGACCTTATCTCTTAAATCTCCTCAGTAGTTCTTTAAGTTGCCTCACTGTGAACCTCCCCCACCCTGGTTTTGGTCCACTGATTAAGGTAATAGTTGGGAGCAGCCAACTATTTCTCTTGAATGGAGTATTAGTGAGTACGGGGCCTTTGAAACAATGGGAAAAGCCCAACAATAAAATCCCTGCTTCTCATGGCTGGACCAGCCTGGGACTGGGAAAAGCTAGGGGGACAAATGTCTGTAAAGAGTAATGGACCAGAGTTCCCCTCAACTTCTGTCAACCCAGCACAAGCAGGAAAAGGACTGTTGTGTGTGTGTGTGGAGGCATCACTCTCTTCCCATTAAAAGGGACAAAATCTAATTTGCGTGGCCCTGCTTGTTGGTGCATGTGGGATGACTAAGCCATACCAGGACACACCTCTGCACCAGTGAATGTCATGATTAAGCCCAGCAGTGACCAGGACAGTAAGTCAGAGGCTACAGTGATACCTAGAAAGTTAGGCCAGGTTCCAGGTTGTGAGCCTGATGCTAGTGATCAGGGGGTTGCTGAACCCAAGGCTGCCATGTCGGAGGCCACTGAGCCAAATGCCACAGGGACAGAGTGCACAGAACCAGAGACAGGACCCTCATGAGGGCCTTACCCTGGGGCCTAAGGAACTAAGTGACTCCCAGACTACAGTCCAACACCACCAGGAGTGCATCAGGCAGGAGTTCACAGAGCGTAGGAGAATTGGCCATCTTTATTCCAGAGGGTTGCTCCTTTTATAAAAAACAAACAAAAACCTTTCTAGTTCTCCACAACGGAGCCAAGTCTAGGAGAGGTGGGCTGGAGGCAGAGGCTCAGAAGGCCTCAGTTCACCCCCAGTCCTTGTGGGGCAAGTTGCTCACTGGGAGCTCTCCATGGTTCTGTGATAACTGAGCTACTTTGGTTATAGCTCACGGATTGTCTGGGGCAAGATCATCTTGGCTTCTCTTCTCTCTGGACAAGCTCACAGAGATCACTTAAGTAGAATTCGTTCAAAGAAAGGATAAACTCCTTTAGATTCCTCAGCAAGCTTTGGAAATGTGGTTTTGCTTATTACAAATACCACAGTTGTGTTTTTGTATAGGTTCTATGCTCTCATACCGTACCTTATATATATTGTTTGATATTTCAAAGCAAACTAGTTTTTATTTAAAAAGGGTCTTTTTCTCAAGTAATTTGTTTCATATTTCATGTCCTTACAATGCCAATCAGGACCTACACAAAATACAGGTGTATATTCTTTATGGGTAATCTCACACATTCCTGTTAACACAAGCAACTCAGTTTGCTTAGATACTGGGGTGTGAAAACATATCTATAAGAACCGCAACACTTTCACCTGGGGGGACAAAAAAAAGGCCTTAAAAACAAACCTGGAAGATCAATCCATCTCTAGACAATGATAATTATCCCAGCCTTATCTTTATGTTTGGAGCAAGGAAGAGGAAGAGGCAGCCCTGAGGTCACATCCTTACCCCCATGTTTGCAACTTACCAGTCCTCAAAGGAGGCTGCCTGTTACTTCTCTTCATGAGTCATTGTTCTAGGCTTGCCACTTTTCAATGATCCTTACTCTTTTATACTCTTTATGACTGCAATCTTATACTCACTAACTTGAGAAGAAACCCCACTGAATTCAGTGGAAGTAATTTCTGAGCAAGTGTGCCTGGACAGCTGCAGCCAGTAATATACTCATGGGTGTCTGTCCCTATGAAATCAAAGGAAGTTACTTCTGAGTAAACATACACAGATAGGGATTCTTTCTGTTGTACGAGTGAAACATGCTCCCGATTTTAATTCAAGAAAAAGGAGTGCCTGTCAGCTATCAGAAGTTTGGGGATCACCAGGCAAGGCAATCAGATACATTTATAGACCCTTTCACTCTTGGGGAAATTTCTTTTCTTCTTGTTTTTTTGTTAACAACTCATTTTCTAGTATGCAGTCAAGTTCAGAAATCATGATTTGGGATTGTAGTGGATGCAGACTGCCCTCTAGTGGAATACCAGCAACACAGATATAAAAGCAATAAAAATCAGGTTTTAAGGAGATGGAACAATTGTAGTATTTCATCCATGTTATCATGGGTTTTCCTGTCAAATTTCTAGGAGTAGGGTTCCAATGTGGTGTAGTGGTTAAGGTGTTGGACTACGACCTAGGAGACCAGGGTTCAAATCCCCACATAGCCATGAAGCTCACTGGGTGCCCTTGGGCCAGTCGCTGCCTCTCAGCCTCATGAAAACCCTCTTCACAGGGTCGCCATAAGTCGGAATCGACTTAAAGGCAGTACATTTACATTTAGGGCTCCAGTGTAGGTTGCCTGCAGCAATACCTGTGCAGAGCCTTGGACTTGTGAATAACTTGGTGATGTGTTAAATAGTTAGGCAAAAGCTTCTGGATACAGGACCTTTTGGGAACCAGCGATTAAGAATGTGAGATGATTAGCATGGCTGTGCTGGCTGGGACTGGAGGGAATTATAGTCCAAAGCATCTGGTGGGCACCAGGTTGGGAAAGGCTAGTCTGTAAGCCATTGTGTCAAATTGTAAACCGCCATCATTGCATTGACTGTATATAAGCATAGTGAAAAGTAAGTAAATAGCTCCTGTTTCACAAATTCTTGGGTGGGGGAAATGAGTTGACTAGAAAATCAGATATGAAACAGAGGCAATACCTCTCTTTTCCGGGAAATGACTCTTTATAAGAGTTTAGCTAATTCACCCTGCATGGAAGAAGTGCTAGTCAGGTAGGGCCACATTTCTTTGGACTGAGATTAGAACTGGAAACACTTCTTAGGAAAAGGATGATCAGGGTTTAAACGGGATTTGTTGCCTGGCTGCTATCTAGTAGACTAGAGCGGAGGGGTTAAGAAGCCTCTGCATATCTTACACAAGCAGAAGTCTATGAATTGTGGCTGGTCTTCCTAGCCAGGCTTTATTCTTTTGCAGCCAGCTGCAATTTCCAGTCGTATCACAAAGTCAGTTAGCCTTTCCTTCTCAGCAAGGATGCTTAGGATTATACCTTAAATGAATTGCTAGTTGTATCTAGGCCAGTGGTGGCTGGTGGCTCCATGTCAGTGGGGCAGTGGAAACTGCTTCGTGTTTTAGTCTGAACTTTCAGGGAGCTGTCCATGGTCCATTACTGTTCTCCACCCCCTTTCTCCGAGCCTCTGTCCTGAGTAGCTTTTAAAAGGAAAGTATTTAAATCAGTCTTTGCTAACCTGATGCCCTCCTTCGGATGGTTTTGGGACTACAACTCCCATCAACACCAGCCAGGTATGCTGGGAATGGTTGTCCAAAACATCTGAGGAAAACACCATGTTAGCCAAAGTGGATTTAAAGCCTCATGTGAGGGACAGAGCTGCTCTTAGGACTTTTGCACCAACACCTCTTTTTCTCTGCTTTACTGCCAGACTTCAAGGAGGGAGAAAAGGAGAATTGAGCCTGACATCCCCCCCCTTCTCTCCTTCCAACTTGTAAGCTAATCCTCTTTGCAAACAAAGATAGTTAAGCATGCCTAAAAGGACTCCTCTTAGAAAAGCCTTTAATAAAAGCCCTCAGGGGAAGACCTTGCAGTTCCCCTATGCCCAAGTGTTTGCCTATAAAATCAACCTTGCATTCTTTAAAATGCATGAAGCGCTCTGTCCTCGGGGAGGGAGCGCAGAAGAAGGGGAAAGTTTTTGCTCTCGTCATGCTGGCCAGCGGATCTGTCATTACCTACACATAGGGTCACATCTGTGCAGTGGGAAGCTGACTGCAGTTATTGGATGGCAAAAGGCACTCCTTAGGAAAGCAAACTACACAGTAACTACGTGTTTATTGAACAATGCAGTGTTCTGGAAAACTATCAACAACATTAAGAGGAAAGTGTAAAGATAAGAAGAAACTGGTAAAAAGGACAGCTGCCTCCTTATTAAGAAGGTTGCAGAAATAATTGGAAGAAACTACAATGCTGGGCTTTCTATCCATTCACAAACTGCTTTCACACAGACAGTTGTTAAACTGAAAGCAGGTCTGAAATTTTACACAGAGGATCACGCACTTGCCATTCGCATCACCTTCCACTAATAAGGTGGAAATATCAGTTCTTGGTTTTTTAACTGTTACCTTTTCAGCCCTGCCTGGTTTAATTCCATGGCAGTTACCTAGCACCAGGAGGATATACAGAACCTGAGAAAGCATCAGGGCAAGGGAATACAATTCATATATAGTTGGAGGACAATGCATATTGGCCTGAGATGGCTGCAGGTGTGTGGGGAATAGCAAACTGAAAACCAGAGACAGATGCAGCCTTTTATCAGGATTCCCCAGGCCCTGGTGAAAAAGACATTTCTCCTAGGGTGAGATAGCCAGAGATGACCTGATTTTAACTATCGCCCACCAACTAGCCTTAGCAGTTTTACTGACAACAGATGATTTCTGGAGCAATTCCCAGACACTCATGCCCATGCCTCATGTGAATGGGCCAACCAAATGACTTGCTCACAGACAATCTATATCTACAGACTCCCTTGCTGGCTTTATCTTCATACAAGTTGTGTGCCTCGTCCCAGCATGCTGCATTTTTTTAAAATTGTAATCCAGAAGTCATTCAGTTGTCATGAACTGGCTGTTGTTTAGTTAATTCCAGAAATCATCTGTGCCAGGAAACCGCAAGCAAAGACCAGGGCTTTGCAAGACAGTCGGAAGAAGCAGAGCCATGGAGGGAGAGTGTACCCAGAGACAGGAAGTGGCTAATAGCAGAAGAGGCCTGGAAGATGTTGAAGCTGATGTTATTGTGCTGCTCCTGGTGCTGTGGTCCCTTTCATTGTAAATGGTGGCGAGCTGTTACGGCTGACTTCAGAGGGCATATAGTGCAGGGATCCTTGACTGGTGAATGAAGATGAGAAAGTGAGGCTTGATTCTGGTAGGGGAAAGAAAAGAGACAGAGACAGAAATATTCAAAGGGTTCCTAGAAATACCTGGTTGAAGAAGCACCTCACAGGAAACACAGAGGCTCAAGGTGTTTGCTGCTAAACTAGTGCAGTGGACTATGGTTAATCCCAGCTTTGTGGCTGGTAAAGCAGAAAAGGGGGAGACAGACATTAAAAAATCCCAAGTAGGTTTGGTCCTCAAGTGTCTCCACTGGTTGCCAACTCACCAGCCCGAAAAGCGAAGGCTTCCTCCAGTCTCCGGAATGTTTTGCCGAAGATGGCCTTTACCTTGGGGCCCATGATGTAAATTGCTACATATAGAAAAAGCAAGCCAAGGATGATGGCCAGTGTAATCTTGGAGCAAAGAGAGAGAGAGAGGAAAAAAATGGTTAAGATGTGGGACTACGATCTGGGAGACTAGGGTTCAAATCCCCACATAGCCATGAAGCTCACTGGGTGACCTTGGGCCAGTCACTGCCTCTCAGCCTCATGAAAACCTATTCATAGGGTCACCATAAGTCGGAATCAACTTGAAGGCAGTACATTTACATTTTAATTCCTTGGCAATCATTAGTATGTGAATATATACTGCAGAAATTGCTGGGAGAGAGGGCAAGAAAGGATTGTTGCTGGTCATGAATGGTACGGTTGGACTTACCGTGAATGGTGTTTCTTCATGGATGCCATGAGGTCTCCACATGGGTTATAGTCCCCAATCAGCTCGAGACAGGAACCTGTCATAATTTTTTCTTGGCTCCTCCCCTTCTTACTGAGGTGATGCCAGTTCTCTTTCTTGACCAGCTCGGAACTTCACCTCAGTGTAACATAGAAAGAACAAATCAGAAGATATAACAACAGAATAAGAGCAGATAACACAGATTGCAGATGGATTTCCCAGCCCCTCATAGGGAGGGTCGTGGAGACCTGATGGCATCCATGAAGAAACACTGTTCACGGTAAGTCCAACCGTACCTTCTTTCATGGATGCCAGTGAGGTCTCCACGTGGGACGTACCAAAGCTCGGCCATAGGGTGGATCTATTGAGGAAGAACCTGCTGGAGAACCCTACGACCGAATGCGGCCTCCGCAGATGTGTATAAGTCCATTTTGTAGTGTTGGGTAAACGACGAAGGTGAGGCCCAAGTTGCTGCCCTGCAGATCTCCTCCAATGGGGCATTAGCTGAAAAGGCTGCTGTTGTGGCTGCCGCTCTAGTGGAATGCGCCGTGATTCCCTGTGGCACAGGTTTACTGAGTGATCTGTAGGCTAAGGAAATACATGCCTTTAGCCATCTAGCTATAGTTGATTTTGACACCTTGTGGCCTAGAGTCGGAGGATGGAATGATACCAGCAGAGATTCCGATCTACGGAATTGAGCTGTCCTTTTGATGTATACCTTCAACGCCCTCCTCGCATTGAGGGAGTGCCATGCCCTTTCCATGGGGTGTTTAGGATTTGGGCAGCACGTGGGCAGCACGATCTCCTGTTGCAGGTGAAACTGAGACCTGACCTTTGGTATGAAGCTAGGGTCGATACTCAGTACAACTCTATTGTTATGGAAAATGCAGAGGTGTTTTTGCACTGATAGAGCCTGAATCTCTGATATCCTGCGTGCTGACGTGATTGCTATGAGGAACGTGACTTTGAAGGTGAGTATTCGCAAAGGAACCGTCTGCAGGGGTTCGAATGGAGATTTCTGTAGTGCGGTCAACACTGTATGGAGGTGCCATGAAGGAAATCTGTGCACTACCGGAGGGCTGATAACGGCTGCTCCTCTTAGAAATCTCTTGAGCAGCGAATGTGACGCTGGAGAGACCCCTTCATCTAAAGATATAACGGATGCAAGCGCCGATAGCTGACGTTTGAGGGTGTTAGGACGTAGACCCTGGTGGAGGCTGTCCTGGAGGAACTGCAGGATATGTGGTGCGGATGCCGTCATAGGATTGGTGTCGTGTGCTGTACACCAACGCAGGAAAGCTGCCCAAGTGGACTGGTATATCCTGAGCGCAGATGGCCTATGTGACGCCAGGATAGTTGCTGTCGCATCAGGTGAAATATTTAATGCTAACAGCCTGCTCCGTTCAACCTCCAGGCGACTAGCTGAAGCCAGGCTGGGTCTGGGTGGAGGACTGATGTAACAGGTCGTGTCGATTTGGAAGTGGAAGGGGGGTTTTGACAGACAGCTGGACTAGGTCTGCAAACCACGGTCTTCTCGGCCAGTATGGGGCTATTAGGACCACCTGCGCCTCTTCCCTCCTGATCTTGCTGAGGACTCTGGCGAGGAGAGGAATTGGTGGAAACGCATACAGTAGGAGCTGTGGCCAACTCGCCATCAGTGCATCTATCTGTTCCGCCCCACGCGTGTGGAATCTTGCAAAATATCGAGGGATCTGATAGTTTGTGTCCGAGTCAAAGAGGTCCACCTCTAATTTTCCGAAGTGTTGTTGAACCATCAGGAAGACGCTTCTGTTGAGTGCCAATTCCCCTGGGAATATCTGACATCTGCTGAGCCAATCCGCCCGATCGTTCATTGCTCCCTGCAGGTATTCCGCCGATACAGATGTAAGGCGCTGCTCTGCCCAGGACAGCATGGCTATTGCTTCTCCGCTGAGGAGCTTGGATCGGGTCCCTCCTTGTCTCATTATGTATGATCTGGTCGAGGTGTTGTCTGTTTTGATCAATACATCGGGGTAGTGAAGACTGGGAAAGAAATGCTTCAGCGCCAGGTGAGCTGCTCTCAGTTCCAGCCAGTTGATGAGCCTGGCTGTCTCTGGTGGACTCCAACGTCCTTGTACAAAGAGATCCATATAATGAGCCCCCCAGCCCCAGAGGCTGGCAT
This sequence comes from Rhineura floridana, assembly GCF_030035675.1. NCBI lineage: Eukaryota > Metazoa > Chordata > Lepidosauria > Squamata > Rhineuridae > Rhineura > Rhineura floridana. The sequence goes on from NC_084494.1 coordinate 33,981,145, forward strand.
CTGAAGTAATTATTGCGCGAGGCGGGTCCTGTATTGGGATCCCCCTGGACAAATTCGAGTCCTGATGCCACCAGGTGAGAGACTGACGCACTTTGTGTGGTAAGGCAATCACACGGTGTCGCCTCGAGGCAATGTCTCTCTGGAACTTGATCAGAAGATGTTGAAGAGGACGTGAATGAAGTCTGGCCCATGGTGTAACTGCTATAGATGATGCCATCATCCCGAGCAGTTTTGCCAGGCGCATCAAGTCTGATTTCGTTTGGTCGCGTATGGAGCGTGCTAGGTCTGTGATGGCCCGGATTCGTTGTGGCGCCAGCGTTATAGTTTGAGCAAGGGTGTCTATCACCGTGCCCAGGTGTATAAGTGATTGCGTGGGGTAGAGGTGACTCTTTTGAACATTCACTAAAAAACCGTGGTTTTGTAGGAAACTGAGTGTAAGATTTAAGTCTTTGTTTGCCTGGGTAAACGACTGAGACCTGAGAAGTAGGTCGTCCAGATAAGGGGAGAGGTGCACCCCTTTCAGACGTAGGCCTGAGAGTGCTGCTGCCAGCACCTTGGTGAAGACCCTGGGTGCCGTGGCAAGTCCAAATGGCAGGGCTTTGTACTGAAAGTGTTTCTTGTCGTATGTGAACCTGAGCAACCTTCTGTGCGTGGGGTGAATTGGGATGTGCAGGTAGGCCTCCTTGAGGTCTATGGATGCCAAATAGTCCTGGGGTTGGAGTGCCTCTCTGATTGAAGCTATAGTTTCCATGCGGAAAGTCTTGCGTTTCAGGAACTGGTTGACAAACCTGAGGTCGAGCACCCCCCTGAATGAACTGTCCTTTTTTGCCACCAAAAAGAAGAGGGAGTACACTCCTGAGAACTGTTCATCCATGGGGACGGGTTCTATAGCTGAGATTTGTAGAAGGTGCTCTATTTCTGCTAGGAATGTTCCGTGTTTTTGTAGTGATGTCGGTCTGTGTGAGAAGATGAAACATGGGGGTGGATACTGATGTAACTCCAGTCTGTACCCGTCTTTGATAATGCTCAGGACCCATTTGTCTTTTGTTGTTGTCTGCCATTGGTTTAGGAAGTAATTGAGTCGACCTCCGACAGGTATAGAGTCAGAAACGTTGTTGTGGTTGACGCTGCTGCCTAGTCTGGTAGGACTGCTGTCTATTCTGGTGGAATCTCTGTGGAGGCTTCTGGTTTTGCCAGGGAAAACGAGAGCCTCTAAAATCCCTCTGTCTGTTGCTGAAGAAGGGCCTTGAGCCACGAAAGGAACGCGTCTGGAAAGTGGGAGTATAGCGTCGGAATGGCTTTCTTTCCTCTTTCCCCTGTGAGGGCATAACTTTCTTTTTATCCTTATTGTCCACCAATACCTCCGCCAGATTGTCTTCCCCAAATAATTTCCCACCTGTATATTTAGCCGTGGCTAGATTAAATCTGGATGCATTGTCCTCATCCCAGTGTGAAAGCCATACTAGGCGCCTGGCTACCACTGCTGTGGCCATAGCCCTGGCTGCAAATTGTGAGGAATCCATGGTAGCGTCTGCTACGAAGGCCATGCAGCGAGAGAGTTTTAAAATGGACTTTCGTAACTTGGAGACCTCCAGCTCCTGATTTTGGGCTAGGTCCTAAATCCACAGCAGTGATGCCCTAGAGAATACTGAAGCTGCCACAGAGGCTCTTATGGACATAGCCGTCGCTTCATGTACCCGCTTAAGTGCTAGATCTGACTTGCGCTGTATGGGATCTTTGAGATGAGCATCCCCATCCCGTGGCAAGATCGAATGTGACAGGAGCGCAGTAATAGGCCCATCCATGTCTGGGGCCCGCAACTGTTCCATAACACTGGGTTCTAAGGTATATAGTCTATTAGCCCAGTTAGTCCCTCTTTTGGGGTATAGCGGTAGCTCCCACTCCTGTTGAATATTAGCCAACAGCATAGGTGGGCACGGAATGCCCTTAGGCCCGGTCTTAACAGTAGGCAGTACCATAGCTGGCCTGGAGGAGGTAGGTTGTTCCTCAGAAGGAGCAGTCAGCTCCAGGGAAGCAATCACCTTTTTTTAATAATGGTTCAAAATGAACTTCCAAAAATAGTCTGACCGAGTTTTGAGCCTCTGTTTCTGAGGCATCGGTCCATTCTCCGTCATCCATGGACCCTGTAGATCCGATTTCTGATAGGGCATCCTGGTGGTCCCGCTCATAATACCCCGTACCCATAGCCACCAAAGTCCAGTCAGGGGAAAGCTGTCTGGCAACCTGGCGTGGTCTCTTACATGGGGGGGGGCGGCTACTGCCGTAGGCTGTGGGCATTGTGGAGTATTGGGGGGTATCACAGTAAATGGTGGGACCTCCTCTAATAGTGCCTGTTTAAGTTGCCGAATTACATCAGGCGAAAACAACTGTGCCAGCGTCATTGAAGGGGTTATTAAAGGAGCTGGCATAGGCTGAGGAGAGAGCTGGGGTGGAGAGACGGGGGGGCCATACTGCCCATGGGCTTCCGTCGTTCCCTCATCCTCCGATCTGCTGTCGTCCGGCTGCTCCAGTAGATGGCGCTGGACTGCAGGCTCTATCGAACACGTCTCTTGAGTGCCACTCAAGATGGCCGCCGCCGCCTTTTCGGCGGGAAAAATCATTAGGGAGCTGGAAGAGGCAGTAGGCGGTGGTGAAAGGCTCACTTCGCACAGTAGGCCTCCGCCCCGATTGTCCAAATCGAAGGGGCGATTAGAGCTGTGCCGCGATGTAGCGGCGAAATTCACGCTCTGACGTGAGGCTTCTTGCCTATGCTCCCTGGCCAGACGTTGCGCGTCCGCTAGAGCTGTCGCCGTCATGCCCAATATCTGCAGGGAACTGACCGCAGCAGGAGCTGGGTGCTGCCCTGATTTTTTTGTGTCCCTTCTTGTTCTGGGATTGTGGGACAGACGGCAGCCGGGAACTGACTGCAGCAGGAGCTGAGTGCTGCCCTGACCCCTTATGGCCTTGCAGGGATCCGACCACAGTAGCCACTGTGTGCTGCCCTGTTCCTCTAAGGGTTTTTGTCCTGGCGGTCTGAGAAGACAGCAGTGCTTCCATATCTCAGCCAGGAGAGAAAGAATAGGTACGAAAAGAGGAAGAGAAAGATAATATCTATATATCTATATATCTATATATTTGTTTGTTTGTTTGTTTGTTTGTTTGTTTGAACTAATTAACCAAATATATAACAGAATAAGAAGTATAGAAAAGAACGAAGGAAAATAGAGGAGCCGTAGGCTGATAGTCTACAGAAGTGAGAGAAAAACAGCCAAAGGTTGTTGCCCGAGCTGAGACAGGAACAGAACTGGCATCACCTCAGTAAGAAGGGGAGGAGCCAAGAAAAAATTATGACAGGTTCCTGTCTCGAGCTGATTGGGGACTATAACCCACGTGGAGACCTCACTGGCATCTATGAAAGAAGTTTATTCTCTTCAGTGGATGGAGGTTATCAAGGCCAATGGACACCAACTGCCTTGTGGAAAGGAACATCAACTGCCAGCTTCTGCTTATGGGGCTGGTGGTTTTCTTTCATGTTCTGTTGTGTTTATAAATGTTGTTAGCTGCATTGACGACTCTAGTCGAATGGTAAACAAATTTACTAAATAAATACATAAATAAATGGGTTGGAAGATTCAGGAAAAAACCAAAGAAACTGCTACTTCACACAATGCATAGTAAAAACTATGGTATTTGCTCCCACTTTACAATTCACTTCCATAAGATGTAGTGATGGCCACCAACTTGGATGGCTTTAAAATGGGTCCAACAAATTCATGGAAGATAAGAATATCAATGGTTACTAGTCATTATGGCTATGTTCCACCTCCACTGTCAGAGGCAGCATACTTCCATATACCAGTTAGGGATGGGCAAGAATTCAGCTGAATTTGTACTTAGTACCAGATTTTTCAATGGCCGGCATATTTTCCATCTGTGCCCAGTGATCCTGTTTGTTCCAAAGTTCAGCAGCTTTCCGCTGACACTGGATATTTTCCCCTCAAGTATATTGTTCCTTTATTGATTTTATCCACAGAACAACACAGCAGTACAGGTTTCTCTCTCTCTACCACCCATCTCCATCTGAATAATCCAAGCTCCAAGCGGAAGGAAGCAAGCCAAGTCTTGCTCATGTTAAGGACTCAGGGCTTTCCGAGGAGGAGGTGGGGGTGGGGCACTGAAAGCTGCTTTTCTCATTTCTTTCCAAAAGGAAAACCGACCAGCCTCAGTCAATATTTTATTTCAAATTATCAATATTTTATTTCAAAATATTTATATTTTCACTATTGATATTTTCTTTCACTAATATTGATATTTCATTTATCGCTATTTACTTTCAATATATCAATATTTTGAAATAAAATATTGCTATTAATATCAATATTTTGGGGATGGAAAAATCAGACTGGTAAAAGTAGCAGACAGCTGACAAAGAATCCCATTCCTAACACCAGTTGCTGGGAATCACAAGTTACACTCAGGACCTGCTTGAGGGCTTCTCAGAGGCATTTTCATTTTGCCCGGGCTTCCAGCATGCCATCTAAGCTAGCTTGAACTGATGATTAAATTACTGGTTGATGTACTGATTCTTCTGATTTTATCACTTGGATTCTACTGATGTTGATTTGAGTTTTGTTCATATTTTTTTCTTTTTGCTGATCTGTTTGTTTTTTTCCAAACTAAAAGGCAGCATACAAATGTTTTAAACATTGCGAACAAACAGGTGGCACTGCACAACTACTGGGGCCATTCCAAACCCTGCAGAATGAATAAGGATGGTCAAGGCACAGCTACCGTTACCTTCAAGAGATAGATGGACCGGGAGGGGCTGAGACGCAAGCCATGGACATGGACAATGAATTCCAAGGCGTAGTCACAATAGGTGGTTTGGTCTACACCCCTATGGAAGCAAAAAAGGGATGACACAGGTTGACTACTGGGCACGGGTTGAGCAGGGCAGCTTGCCTTTGGTCAATTCCTTTTTATAGCTCTCACACATCACAATGATTAGATCTCTACATAGGTTTCTTCTGGTCTCCTATATCATCATATGTCATCCCAGGTATTCATCATGTGTACTGGGCATGTGCAGAGTGCCTTCTCAATTAAACCCTAATTTTCAGTTCCCTGTTCCCTGACATTTCCCTTGTTCTGGTTGTTCCAAACTAGAACATATTACCAAATCCTTTACCCTTCAATGGTACCTGGAGACTCTCTGTTGAATCCGCATTCCTGTCTGTATCCTGATCTAAGCATATTTTCTGCTGAAACCTGCGTTCATCAACTTTGTATTTAAAAATCTTGCCCAGGGATAAGCAGTTGTGCGTCAAGAGTCACTTCTGCTTTTTTTCAGCTTCTAGCTATTTGTGGCTGTGATATGCCTTATGATCTCTGTGTTTGTCCTCTTTCTTCCTATAGTTTATCAAGGATATGTGAGTGTGTGCATGTTATTTTAGTCCTACAGTGGCTTATGCACTACTCTGCACAAAACTGAATAACACTTCTCCTTAGGCCTAACCTCTGAGACTTTAGGGTGAAAAGGAAGAAGATTATTCCCATGTCTCATCATCCTAGCATCACACCCTTCTTTTGAGCCAATTTAGTTTCCAAATCTCTGACTTGCACCTGTTTTGACTTTCGACATGAATAAATGGTGGTGCATTTCAAAGGAGAGAGTTTCCTGCTCACTTATTATATCTGACATATATACAATTTGTGTAGTGTCTCACAGGGAGCAATCTTCCAGTTGTGTTTGTAGATGAATTGGGGTGGTCCAATGCTCATTTTGGGCTGCATACTCTAGGTGCTCATTCATTTGTACATATGTTGGCAAGTACTGGCATAGGGGCAGCACAACTTGGAGTGACTTGTGGCAAAATAAGACGGGCATAATACTAGGGTATCTGGTAGAGGGCTTTCTATTGTTGATGCGGATATATCACTTTTGGTGCGCCAAGGACCAAAGCTTATTTTGGTGTAAAAAATCCCCAATTCCTTGTTTGTAAGTGTGATTTGATATCATGACTTGTTAAAATACATTGCACAAAACCAAGAGAATCCCGCCAACAAAAACAGCCAGATTGGCGGGTACAAGAGAGAGGGCATTCTCAGTGGTGGCCCCCACTCTTTGGAACTCCCTCCCACAAGATCTCCGGCATGCCTCTTCCCTAAATGTATTTCGGAAAGCCTTAAAGACCTGGCTTTTTCAGCAGGCCTTCGGGGTATCCGGGGAGGGTTAATCGATATAATTGTAATGCCTCCTACCCAGTTTTAATATTGTTGTTGTAGATCGATTGTTTTTATTGTATTACTGTATTTTATTAATTGTATTTTAATAATTTTGTAAGTCGCCTAGAGTGGCCATTGGCCAGATAGGCGACGAAGAAATTAAATTTATTATTATTATTATTATTGAAGGGTCAACCTGGCCATGGATATGTATGATACGGGGTAGACCAAGGCTTGAATTGGAATGATGTGGCCTAAACTTCCGTTCCTTATTCAAGCCACTCGTGCAATTAAACTTTGTAGCCCTTAAATTTTAATTTACTTTAGTTGTCATTGTTTTAACTTATGTTAATTGTCAAACAACTTGGGAGTCATTATGGTTAAAAGATGGCCTGCCAGTATAACTCATTCAATTACAAATAACTTAATTTAATATTTTAATAAACTTTTTAAAATGACACTTACCTGTTTGATACCCTCACCACAAAGTAATAATCGGGAGTGCTCAAACCCTGAGGGACAATGTCATAGCATGGAGACTTCTGCTGGCAAACCCACCTATGGGAAGACAGAGATTTTTGTCTTATGGTGAGTTGTTTCATGCTTGTGGCTGAACCAACAGAGTTTTTAGGCAAGTAAGACCCAATGGGGAGGAGAAGGGAAGGGAAATGAAGCTGATATCCTAAAAAGAATATTGTAGAGCTGTAAACGGTTCAGAGATGGACAACCAAAACGATCAAGGAGTTGGAGGTCAGGATGGACAAATATGTCCATTTTGGTTTCTCTCAGTTTCTTGTTTTTTCCCATCAAGTCATTCCAACAGAATTCACCAGACTCAAACATAAGTTTTGTAACATTGTTTGTAACTTGAGTCTTGAAATCTCAAAAGGAGGTTAATTTTAAAATTTTGCTCACAGAAAGCCTCAGTCAGCGCAAGCTTCACCACCAATTTTCATCATGGGGTTTTACCTAGCATCTAAGATTTTTTTTTCATTTTTGCCACATTTGTTGTAGTCAATGTTACTGGGGGGGGAAAGTGTAACAATTGTAAAGTAAAATCATTATCATAATGCAACACAAAATTAAACCCTCGGGCATCTGATACATTACTTTTTTTTTTTTTTTTTTTTTTCAATAATTTTTATTCAAATTTTCATAAAACATACAAGACGAAATCATAAAACATTCAAAGACAAAAAACAAAATCAAAAATAGTTAAACAAAAAAAAAAAAATAAATAAAAATAAAAATAAAAAATAAAGAGTAAAATATTGACTTCCCATTTGTCAAAGATCAGATCAGTTATAAGTCTATAATATATAACAATCCTGTCTCTTAAGTCATATTATAAAATCACTTTCCTCCAATAGTTATCTTACTTAATCATCAAATCTCATAAACATTACTTTATTCTTTCCACAAAAAGTCAAAGAGAGGTTTCAATTCTTTAAGAAATATATCTATCAATTTTTTTTTTCCAGATAAGCATATCGATTAATCCATCTCATTACTAATTATGATAATCTTATTGTCATAACCATAGTCAAAATAAACATTTCAATTAATCCATCACATCAGAATCTGTTAGGTTCAGTAATTTCAGTAGCCATTGTTCTATTATCCCTATTAGTTCCATTTTCCATCTTCCATCTTCAGTAGTCTTGTTAAGTCCAGTAATTTCAGTATCCAATCTTCCATTATCAGTATTCCATAATAATCTTGCTGTCAAAGCCATAGTCATATAGTAAGAGTCTGATGGGAATTACCTCTATCCCAAATATTTTCTTGCCATCCATTCTGAATAGGTTGCTGAAATACTGCTGTAAAATCATATCTCTGTTCTTTTTTTCAAAATACACTGGGTCATCTCTTGAAAGTTTTTCCATTGTCACATGGCTGCAGTTAATTCCATAGATTTTCTCTATATTGGGCTCCATCACATCATTCCAGTCCAAAAGATTATCCATGCCATTGATAACTTTATCTCTAGAATCTTCATTAATTTCTTCAGAGATAACATTGAGTTCCAAACAATAGATTTTATTTCTAAAGTCCATAGACTCCAAATCTTTTTCCTGTTCCACGTTTGTTCCAATCTCCGGGGTCTCCTCTCTCACAGGGACCCCTGTTCCAGTCTCCAGGGTCTCCTCTCTCACAGGGACCCCTGTTCCAGTCTCCAGGGTCTCCTCTCTCACAAGGACCCCTATGTCTTTAATCTCCTGTGTCTCCAAACAATAGATTTTATTTCTAAAGTCCATAGACTCCAAATCTTTTTCCTGTTCCACGTTTGTTCCAATCTCCGGGGTCTCCTCTCTCACAGGGACCCCTTCCAGGGTCACCTCTCTCACAGGGACCCCTATATCTTTAATCTCCTGCGTCATTTTACTCAATTCAATTTTCAACTCCTTACAACCCTGTCGCAGGTTTTGTTTCGTTATCTCAATCTCATCCATTATTTTCTGAAACATAGTTATTTCCAGATTCTCAGCCACTTTCTTAATTGCCATTTTAAAAGAAAAATATAGGAAAACCACTTCTTATTTCAGCAACAATTGGGTTAATACTCCAAACTTGGTGACATCACAGTATAAACAGAGCAGACAGCCTTATCTCTCCATAGTTAAGTAAACAAAATGCAGTTCCCAGGATCGAAACAATTAATGGCAGTCGTCAGAAAACAGATTCGTCAAAATAAAATAGACCAAAAAGAGAGTAGTCTCAGACAATATAATATTCTTCAAAATAAAAATCTGGAATAGAAATCCCTCTTCTGTGTATATCTTTAGAATGCAAATCCAGGACAGCTTTTTGCAACAAAAACAGAGATAAGCTATTAATTAGTGCGTAGCAGAGAGAAGTTATGGCTCCCCAGTGAGATGTCAAAAACCGATCAATCTGGCAAATCTCTTTTAAACAGCAACAATTTAAGTCAAGTAAAAGAAAAATATAGAAAGAAGGGTGCTTGCCTGTTAGTGCGTTCTCTCTTAGAAGATAAGATGAACGTTCGCTTTATCAGATAGAGCTTGCTGTTGAAAATCCGTCCCACCTTCGTCGGCTGGACCTCGTCCCATAAATTAATGAGATCTGGTCGTCCCAACAAAAATAGGCTTTGAGGTTAATCTCTTCGTTTCTCCCTACCCGGGAGAAGTTTAATCAGTCAAAAAAAAAGAAAAAACTGACTGATATATCTGAATAAGCTTCTTTTGAGGCAGGAGCCCGTCTCAAAAGCAGGCACAGGCTAAGTCACCCTTCCCGGAAGTCCGGCATCTGATACATTACTAAGACAAACCAGCTGCAATGTCCAGCTTTAGGATTTTTCCCCCTTAGAAGAAGATACTTAAATTAAACTCTGTGGGGTTTATCTTTCTCTCCTCTGGATAGGGAAATCGTAAAAAAATAATGGAACTGGTGATATTGAAATTAAGGGCCTTATGGAGAGATCAGAGTTAGCAAAACAAAAACAAAAAACCACCCCAATTCTTTTTCTATCTTTGCTTGCTTGCTGCTCACTCTGTATTTGGTAAAAAATAATTAGCAACTACATAAAAATTACATCCAGACTATGATGAATAAAACCTTTTTTGGTTGAAGTTGATATCATTTATAGAAGCAGAGAAATTAAAGATAACATAAACCCTTGCAGTGCCAGTTTTGAGATGACCCTCCACCTTTTCCGACCCCCCTGTAAATCAGGGGTGCCACGTAAATTTTTTCTAATTGTGTTTTGGTGTCTCAATATGGAAAGGAATTATTTTTTAATTTTTTTAAAAAATGGTGCAGCAACCACCCCCTGGTGAAAGTATCTGGACTCACCCAAATCTTGAGTTTAGTTCCCCACATTTCTGCATTAGTTTGCAAATTAAAAATAAAAGTTCCCATGCAAATTTCTGCTAATGTACACATTTTTGTAAAGCTATTTCCCCTAATATAATGGATTTTTGTATGTTGTTTTCACTAATATATGCATTTATATGCACACTCTGGCTCAGTGTATGAATTTTCATACATGTTACTTGGCTGGAGAACTGCATTGCAAAATTTGGAGAAGTGCAGATTTCACAAGACATCTGGGTTTTAGTTCACATCTTGTTTCAGAAAGTGCTAATGAAATGTGAACTTAATTGAATTTCTCCCCCATCCCTAGTTGAACCAACTCCCCTATGAGGAAAGGTTACAGCTTGAAGGCTTTTTAGTTCGGGGGGGAAAGGCAAGTGACAAAAAAGAGGGGCATAAGAGAGGTGTATAAACTTATGCATGGTGTGGAGAAAGTGGACAGAGAGAAGTTCTTTTTTCTCCCTCTCTCATCATAAGTCTAGACATCCAATGATGGATAAGTCATGGACATCCAATGAAGCTGAATACTGGAGGGCTAAGGACATAAAAAAAGCAATGCACTGCTAAACTGTGGAATTTACTTCTGCAAGAGGTAGTGATGGCCATAAACTTGGATGGCTTTAAAAGGGAGTTGAACAAATTCATAGAGGACAGGCTATCAATGGCTATGTTGTATCTCCACTGTCATATGTCTCTGAATACCAGATGTTGGGAATCAAAAGTGGAGAGTGCTGTAACACTCCGGTTCCACTTGTGGGCTTCCCATAGGCATCTGGTTGGCCATTGTGAGAAGGGGATGCTGAACTAGATGGGCTACTGGCCTGATACAGCAGTGCTCTTCCTATAGATTCATTAAAAATGACTAAATTGGGTCTTTTTCTTGGGAAGCAAAATTTAGAGCTTTTAGATCAGAAACTGTCACACACGCCCAAGGACACAGCAAATATTTCCTTACAAAATTCCAGATTGTGCTTGAGAGAGGACGTGGAAACCATCGAGGCTAACTGTTGCTTCAGTGTCAGCCCTAAGCCAGATCAGACTTGACGTTTCGCTAGGAAGAGAAAATGAAACCAAGCATAAACGAGGACAGTCATCTAAAACAGGTTATTAGTCTTCTCACATTCTTACCAGCTGTTGCCCCCAATGCACACTTTCCTATTTTAGTCAGCTATGGCTCATTAACAGCTTCAAAAGAGAACTTTGGGGGAGGGTGAATCAAATCTCTTACAGCTCACAACCATTCCTCTGCTTTATTAGAGTAAAATTTCAAGATTACTGTAACGAGCTCTATGTGGGGCTACCCCTGTATCTGGTCCAGAAGCTGCAACTACTGCAGAATGCAGCAACCAGACTGCTCACATGGGCAGCCTACTGGCAACATGTTACTCCTCTGCTGAAAGAGCTGCAATGCTTGCCAATTTGCTACCAGTCCAGGTTCAAGGTTCTTGTGTTAATTCACAAAGCAATACACAACTTTGGTCCAAAGTACCTTAAGGACCATCTAATCTACCTTTATCACTGAGATCCTCTGATGGGGCACTACTTGTGCTTCCCCACACCCCTGAGGTTCGGATGGCCTTTACTACGGGCTGAGTCTTTAGTGTGGCAGGCCCTGCCCTGTGGAATTCCCTGCTAGCAGAGATTCAGCAGGAATCATTCCTGCCTTCTATTAGACGTCTCCTAAAAATGGTGTCATTAAGATAGGCCGTTGCAATGTGATTTTTTTTTAAACAGCCAGTATTTATTGTTTTTACTTATGTTTTTATTGTTATTTTTGTATGGTGCACACCTCCTTGTATTTTTATAGAAGTGCAGTTTCTAAATATTTAATTAAATAAAGAAAACCCAGACTGGAGGCAATTCTTGCCCACCATAGAACAGACAAATGGCTGTTTTGCAAGCCACAATTTGAGGGGCCATAGTTCAGCAGTTACAGCACATGCCTTGTATTCAAAAGGATTCAGGTTTAAGCACTGATATCTCCAATTAAACGTTAAAGTTGACAACAAGGACATTGAACGTGTCAAGGATTATCAATACCTCAGCACAGTCATTAACCAAAATGGAGACAATAGTCAAGAAATCAGAAGAAGGCTAGGACTGGGGAGGGCAGCTATGAGAGAACTAGAAAAGGTCCGCAAATTCAAACGTGTATCACTGAACACTAAAGTCAGGATCATTCAGACCATGGTATTCCCAATCTCTATGTATGGATGTGAAAGTTGAGAAGGGAAAAAAGCAGATAAGAGAAAAATCAACTGATTTGAAATGTGGTGTTGGAGAAAAGCTTTGTGCATACCATGGACTGCAAAAAAGACAAATAATTGGGTGTTAGAACAAATTAAACCAGAACTATCACTAGAAGCTAAAATGATGAAACTGAGGTTATCATATTTTGGACCCATAATGAGAAGACATGATTCACTAGAAAAGACAATAATGCTGGGGAAAACAGAAGGGAGTAGAAAAAGAGGAAGGCCAAACAAGAGATGGATTGATGGAGTGTGAGGCAGTTTCCTACAGCCATAATCCTGGGATTGCTGCCATTGATTGCTTCTGCACTAGGGCCATGTAGCACTACTGAGGCGCTGCCTTTACATAATCAGTCTGAAATAGAAATAAAATGATCACTCCACAGGACACCTAATAAAAAGGGGTGGGGAATAAGGACAGCAGGAATTTAAAAGGTGATTGTAGAGCTGGAAAAGGTGCAAAAAGGGAAAATCAAAATGATTGCAGGATTGGAGCATCTTCCCTACAAGGAAATGCTAAAGCATTTCTGCTTTTTAGTTCTGGGAAAAAACCTAAAGGGCGATATGATAGAGGTTTATACAATTATGCATGGGGTGGAAGAAATTGGTAACTCTTGACACCTCTCAGCATTGGGAATGAATTAATATTGCATCACAGCTGATAGACCGACAGGATTCCCCAGTCTCATTGAAAACTGATTCAAAGGAGGCAAGGCCAGAGCAGTGAATCATGCAGAAATGCAACAAGCTACCTCCTCTATGGATGGGGATTTTGGGGACCACAGAAGCCTTTGATTATGCAATTAGTCTCTCTCCCTCGGGGCACATCAGCACTTCTCTTGCATGGGCATGCTCATATGCCCTTGTGGGCATGTATGGAATGACTGTTCCCACATGATGACCTTTTAAACTGACAAAAAATGTTGCATTTGAATAAGACCCATTTATCATACAGTTAATGTCGTATTGGTGGGCACTGCGGGAAGCTACAAAATGTAGTCACCTGCCATTCACAGTATTGTACTGAAAGATCTCTTCCTTGGAGAAGTATTTGATGTTCTGTATTGAAAACGCTCCTCCACCAATGATTTTGAAGATGTAGCTGCCAGAAGAACAAGGAAGGCAAAGGTGAGTTCACACAGGCTTTAGCAATCTAACACACACCAACACAACCTTTCATATACAATCCAAGCAGCTGGGACAAAACTTCCACTTCTCTTTCCATTTCTCTCCCCTACTACACAGAGAGGATACTGGCATAAACCAGGGAACCACTCCAGGAGGATACCTGTCAAAGGTATCAAAGGCCACTGAGAAGTCAGGGAGAATCAACAGAGCTGAATTCCTTCTGCACATCTCTTGACAAAGATCACCAACCAGGGTGACCAAGGCAGTTTCAGAGCCATGTCCAGGCCTGAAACCGGATTGAAATTGGTCAATCCACTTCCTCCAAGTGTGCCTGTAAGCTGGACCACCAGTCCACCACCAATCTCGAGCGCCTTATCCCTTTTAAATTCAGGAAATCCTTTTTGTGAATCTCCTATATGTCATAGCTAGTGGTGACACTGGGCACATGGCTGAGGTGACTTTCCAAGCTTACAGGCCACATACTTAGCCATGATGCTAGATCACTACTGACTACCATTAGTACAAACATATATCTATCCATTTTGTTATTAGAATCATAGTGGCATCTCCAGAATCATATTCTTCAGATCCATAAGCAGAACAGCATTTTTAGTCTGCAGTGTGATAAGGAAACTCAACCATTTTCCTGCCTTTCAATGTGTCACATGACAACTAGGGGCTTATGGGAATTCTTTCTTTGCACATTCTGATACGAACTGACCTGATCAACACCTCCCACACTTATATGCAAATCAGAACGCAGTCATCCTTTGGATATCACACTTCTCCAAAGTTTGTGATGCAGTACCCAGCTCAGAAACATCAAAATGCATTTTAAAATGCCTATTTTGAGAGAAAATATGTTTAGAAATGTGTATTTTGTGAGAAAATATGTTAAAACATGTATCTAGATGTGAATGTTTTTGCAAATTTTTACAAATTTGCAAATTAATGTGCAAATGGGATGGAACGGACTTATGAACACATACAAAAATGATATGGTCTGGAAATAGCCTTATCTGTCCCTAGTGAAAACAGGCCTGCCTGGCCTTCAGCTCCCTGGATCTTGCCAGCCCTTGGGCCTTGGCATTCTGGCTTTGACCAAGGCGCTTCCATCTTATCTCCCAGGCCTTTGAACAAAGTGCTCAGCAAGGATCCACTGAGTTCAATTCAGCATAGCTACAATGCCATAAAAAGCACTGCTCAGCCCTTACCTTCCATTGAAGCGCCCTGAGTCTCCTGTCACCATGTCTTGAATCAAAAAGAAAGGGTAGAACACTGCAAATGAAGCAAACATGTCTGGTATCATCATCTGTCTGATGCCTAGCTCCAAGGGCCTCAAGTGGAGCAAGTTCCATTCCAAACCCTCCTGAAGTCTTGCCTGTGGCTGCTTAAAACCCAAAAATTATTGGTGATGCTAACTGGGGAGCTACTGGATTAACACATCCTCCTTTCACTTCACACGTTTCAAGTCACCCAGGACAGCCTCTGAATCTGCCATGTAGCCAAACGAAACGTGGCACAAGAGCAAGCTGTTCCTCACAGCTGGCCACAGACAGATAGATGTTGCTGCTGGGCAACAACATTCCCATCTCCTGGGTTCCTGCTCAGGTTAGACATCTTGACTACTGTGAAGGCAGCTTAAGCTCTTAATGGTTCTCTTCTCTTGAGGACACACCCCTTTCTTCCATCAGACAATGAAAAGTTCAAGAGAGTGTGACTGGAGCCTTCTTGACCAGGTGAACTAAGAGTTTGCCCTTCCCATGTCCCCTGGTCTCATCAAAGCAAGAACCTGGGAAGAGCTCTGGGGCACCCAGGGATTCCCCGAGTGCAACTGCTTCCAGTATCTTAACTTCCATTTCCTGCTACAGTCCCTTTTTCTTTGCCCCTCAGTCACACTGCTGACTTTTGATGGAGGCAAAGGGTGCAAGTCTTCCAACATTGTCCCACAGCTGCTGTCCTGCCTGAACCCACTGAAGTCAGACACAAACGCAGAGGTGTGTTTTCTTTAGTAGATTTAATGGAAAGTTTCAGTTCAGAGAGCTTATGAATCAGCTTACAGGTTACACAGGATTCAGCTTCATTACTAGGAATAGCTAGGCTTGACTACACTGCACTAAGACATTGCCACAGCAACTAGACATACCTCCTCACCAAACTTAAATAAGGATGGGCAGGCACCTCACATGTGTCATGGCGGAGAGTGCACACACAAACTAGCACTCCTTCTCAGAGGGATAGTGAGAGCCTATTGAGATTGCTGACGCCACCTCCTTCAAGTCTGGGGAGATGGCTGAACAGCCTCAATGAGGTCCTCCCCAACAGGAAGAGGGGGGCTGTGTGGTGGCAACGGCAGAGCAGGCAAAGGAAGGCGGTGAAAGGTAGACGAGGAATCGTCTTCACGACTGGGACAGGCATCCTCACTGGTAACTGGATCTAAAGGGGTGGAACTGTCATTGGCTACAGCGTAGGAGCTCATAGACTCCTGCGCGCCTGAAGATACCTCACTGACATCTCCTTTCCACTCAAAGTCCAACTCCTCTTTGTTCTCACTGCCCCATGCCCATTCTGCAGGTCTCATGACTGCTGCCATAAAAAAAACTTCATCAGAAAATGTTACTTAATTAACATACTGTACACCACTTCATATTTCAAAAGAAAAAAAATCTCTATGTGGTGTACATATCCCAACAAAAAAATCAATAGATTTAAAAAGTACAATACAAATTGCATATTGCAATACAAATGCTAACTCCACATTTTAAGTAACATAATTAAGCACCTCAAAGCAATGTACACAAGTAAAATAAATAAGAACAAAGGTAAATCATGTATGAACCACCAAAATACATCAAGATACAACACCAGCATAATTACAGTAACATACTTGACCCTTGATGACTCTGGTGATGTAACAGCTCCTGCCCCATAACCTTGAGGGTGATTGAATTTCTGGTCCTTCTCATGGTCTGGCTTGGAGACAGAGAACACCTTACAAGGTTGCCATGGGGATGCTATCAGAAACATGGTTCAGATAGCAATAAAAGTCTTTCCCCACAAAGGTGAATATGATAGATTTTCTGTGAACATGCAGAAACGCCCTTATCCAACTACAGTTGCTTGCAAACTGGAGTCTTTTAGGGTCTCTGAGACATTATTCTTCTAGAATATTCCTTTCTAATATTGATTAAATGTTTCTGTTTCCATGGGGACTGAGGGAACCATTAATTTCTGATATCTTCCCCTGATATCCTCTCCTCCTGTCGGGAATATAACTTGGATTCCAGCATAGAGCAGGCGGTTGGACTCGATGGCCTTACAGGCCCCTTCCAATTCTACTATCCTATGATTCTATGATTCTATGAAATTATAGCCTTTTTCCTGCCCATTGTGGGAACAGAAACTGGCATTTTGACAATCAAGAGAGGATACGTAGCACTAATACTCAGCCATAATCAACTAGAAAATGGTCAGGATATGCAAACAGGAAACTGAGCCCAAAAAGTCTCAATAGTGTGGGGCTACAATTTAGTTTTACTGTAAAAAAGAAAGGCACAAGCAAGCGATGAAAAATATGGGAGGCAATATAGAAGTCACTGGACAGAAACAATTTAACAAGAATGCCATCTGGATTCTCTTTAAAAAGTGAGTGAACAAAGGATGGCAATTCCAAAAAAAGGAGCTAGTGTGGCAGCAGTAACCTAAATAATTTTGTGACCTCACTCATCTGCTTGACTCTTCCTTCCCCTTCTCTGTTGTCTCCCCACTGTCATAATTTCAGAGCAATCCTAACTCAAAGATTGGGGGGTAGGATGAGAAAGCGCCCCTCTATTGCCATAATATCCCTTCAGTGGCAGATCACCTTTCTTCCACTGATGGAGAGATCTGTCAGCAAATATGCTGCACCAGGGAAGATATGACCACAACTATGGTGCTGGTGCTGGTGCAAGCAATTCCTTCACTCTTGAAGCCAAACAGAGGACAAATGACTCTCAAATACACCACTCACTATGCTCATATCAGAATGAGTGAACCAAGATTCAGCACAATTCCCCACCCAGAGTACACCTCCAGGAATACTTAAACCCCACACAAGGAGAAGACTACTTAGATGATAGGACATGTGATGTAGGGGTATAGCTCTTTGACTGCATGTCATGTACACTTTGAGCTCACAAGAGGGAACTCTAGTAATGTCAAATTAGGGAGAACCGCCACTTTGTACAAAACAAGGGAGCATTCTGCACTTAAAGGGGGGCTTTGCAAAAGGTTTATGCCCACAAAACATGTGGGTGCCTTCCCATCATGCTAACACTTCTCTGTGGAGAGCCTCTGCAAGTTGCCATACCTAAGACTATAGCCATGAAACGCTGTAAGCCATAAGACTATAATCTATGAAAAGGGGGGAGCACATGTTATCATGGCTAGCTGCTGATACAATGTCCCCCGTCTTCACCCATCCCCTTTACATCTGCAATCAACTAGTGGCCTTCTCCACTGCAACAGCCCCAAACAGCATCTACAACATGCTACACAGCCTCCAGGGGACAGGGATTTAGGCTAACTAATCCACTCCATCCACTGAGGTCGCCTAATCAGCCACCTGCACTGTTGTGCTGCAGAATCAGAGCCTGGTTGTGGGAAACACTGAAAGTCATCTCCACACACAAAGGCTCATTACAACCCACAAAGAGGAAAGGGGATAGGTAACACCACATACTCACTGCATTCTCCCTTCTCCATCCATGATGGAGGCTGCATGAACACTGGAATCTGCACTCAGGTAGCACCAATTCCAGTCTACCATCACTTAAATACTTTAAAACACACACACACCTGTCCATGTATGTCATAGGGCAAGTTTCTCACCCATGTATTGGGGTGTCTCTTGCTCTTCTCAAATGTAATCTCTTTGGGGACACGGATCTGTCTCTATTTTCTCCTTTTGTTACTCTGTTTGTTATAATTGACACTGATGTCACCCTGATGGATGATCTTTATCAGGAGAAGGACAGGGGGAGTGCAACCCTGTTATTCTTACTTGATCTCTCAGCAGCTTTTGATACTATTGACCATGATATCTTCTGAGCCAACTTAGAGAGATGGGTATCAGAGGCAATGTTTTACAGTGGTGCCAATCCTATCTCCAGGGTTGTTTTCAGAGAATGGCATCGGGTGATTGTCTTTCAGTCCCCTGGCAGCTGCGCTGTGGGGTGCCACAGGGTACCATCTTATCCCCAATGCTGTTTTACAAGCACCCCAGGGAAAAATTTTAGCTGCTTTTATTAGTTCTAGAGGGGGGATACCTTTTGACAATTTGGTGGTTGAGCTTTTAACCGATAATCACAAGCAGGTCACAACTGCCGTGGCTAACTTTGCTCTAGCTGCACAAAAGTTATTATGCGAAAACCATCCTGGCCACAAGCCCGACGTGACCGCATGTTTTATGTTTCATGGTTTTAAATTGTCTATTTTGCCTACTTCGTTTATTTTGTACTGTGCAATGGCCTATGGCTACATGCAAATAAAGAACTCGACTCAACATCTATATGAAGCTCTTGGGAGTGGTCATCAGGAGATTTGGGGCAAGGTAGCAGTATGCTAATGATACCCAGCTCTATTTCTCCGTAACATCTGAATCGGGAGAGGTCATGCAAGACCTGGACCGGTGCCTGGACTCGGTGGTGGGCTGGATGAGGGCCAATAAATTAAGTCTGAATCCTAGCAAGACGGAGGCACTGTGGGTTGATGGTTCCCGAGTTAATTGGTCAGTTGCCTGCTTTGGATGGGATCATACTCCCTCTGAAAGAGCAGGTTCACAGTCTGAGGGTGCTCCTAGATCCATCTTTGTCACTAGAGGCCCAGCTAGGAGTGCCATTTACCAGCTTCAGCTGGTAAGACAGCTGCTGCCATTTCTGGATCGAGATAGCCTGACCACTGTTGTCCATGCACTGGTTACCTCCAAGCTGCTCTTGAGATTGATCCAGAAGCTGCAGCTGGTGCAAAATGCGGCAGCACAATTGCTCACTGGGGCAGGATATCGCCAACATGTCACCCCGCTGCTTAAAGAATTGCACTGGCTGCCCATTAGCTACCGGGCCAAGTTCAAGGTTTTGGTGTACAAAGCCCTATACAGCTTGGGACCAGGATATCTGAAAGATTGTCTTACCCCTCATATACCCAGTTGATCACTACGCTCTGCACTACACTCTGTGAGGGCCTCCTGCAGATACCATCTTATTAGGAGGTCCGTTGTGCACAACATAGGAAGCGGACATTTAGTGTAGTGGCACCTACCCTTTGGAATTCCCTCCCCTTATATATGTAGACAGGCACCATCTCTGCTATCTTTTTGGCACCTATTGAAGACCTTCCTCTTTCAACAAGCCTTGTAAATAAAGACCTTATCCCAGTCTGCGTCTGTGTCGGAATCGCTTTTTAAGATGTTTTTACAGCTTTTTTAAAAATATGTTTTTAAAGATGTTTTATTTTAATATGTTTTTAAAGACATTTTGTTTTAATATATATTACAGTTTGTTTTTGTGATAGAGTGTTTAGTGTTTTTGTTTGCCGCCCTGGGCTCCTACTGGGAGGAGGGGCAGGATATAAACTTGATTATTAGCAACAACGATAGTAATATGCATCAACTCTGTTGCTACACATCCTCCTCCAAAAATCCAACACATCCAGGCATTCCGTCTCACCCTAGCCTTACCATCACTAAAGAAGAAGCAGGGCATCTCGGGGTCTGGATCGATGCAGTCAAAGTAGCGCTTGTTCTTGCTGGTGGTGTGATTCTTAGTGAAAGTAATGTCAAAAGCTAGCCTCTTGCCTGGGGGGCATCCAATGTTGACAGCCACCATAATGTTGCCCTGTTGGGGCAGGAAAAAAGGAAAACAGAAGCTGCCTTTTGCTTTAGAACAGTGAATTTCAAACTCCCTCTCTTCAGGGGACCCCCTTTCACTTCTTTGTATCTGCTACAGACCCCCTGCATGTTGCAGAGGACTATTTGAATAGACGACTCCTAGGAGTCCCCCTGAGTCAATTGCTGCATGACAGGGAGGCCCGTTAAGCCGTGCCATTGCCATTCAAACAGAGAAGGTGCCCTGGAATGCACCCAAATAGGATTCATCACCCTTTTGTACCGGCTCTCGTCCTGTGCCTTCTGGCCTGCACGTTTTTTTAAGAAGTTAATTTTTTCTGGCATGAGGATTATATGGATGAAAAACATCACTTGCTTAATTGTGAGTGATAATACTCTGAAAAAGGCACAGAAGCAAGGCCACACAAGGTGGTAAGCATACACCTAAACCTCTCCTATGGCTGATGACTGCAGAGAAAGACTGTTCATGGCAGATAAGCTGCTTTTCAGGGATTGCTTAGCTCCTCCCAAACAAGCTTCCAAGAAACTCCAAGTTTCCCTGGAAGAGTACAAGGAAGATCCTAAGCAGCCCTTCAGCCATGTAAAATGACCTAGTCTTTAAGATCCTCCTTAGAAGCTTTGCCTCAGATCTCCTTACTGTGGGAAGTACAGGACTGTATTCAAGTAAATCCGACTGAGAGTAGACCATTGAAATTAATGAACTTCAGTTAGTCATGCCTATTAACTTCAATGGGTCTACTCTGAGTAGGGCTGGCAATGAATACCACCTATAGCAAGGGCTTATTCCTGGGGTCAAGGCTTTTCTATGGTGGCACAGAGGCTTGGGGCCCCAGAAGTTGGTTTCAATCTGTCCTTTTCCTCTGAATCTTGGACTAGTATTATTCTAATAGGAGACAGAGCAAGTGGGTTAAGATGAGTCAACAACAGAACAGACTGAAATGGAAAGAAGGAATGGCAAATAGATGAAAGGGGGGTAAGAGTAGTATTTATTATTTTATTTATTTATGTATTAAATTTTTATCCAGCCCTTCCTCCATAACAGCAGATAGAGGGAGATGAACAGTCAGATTGTTTCAGGATTGCTACAGGTGGCTGATGTCTGGTATCATGGTGGGGAGTAGTTTAGACTGGGAATCCTGAATATCAGATGCTAACCGTCTATTCCCTGTGCTTCTGGGGCTGCTGGCTGGAGGAGAGAACTGAGATAAATCATCTTCCCTTCAAGAAATCAAAGCCACCATTACCTTCATCTGTGGTCCCTGAGCTGTGTATTCATAGCAGTCCATTCCTGAATGTGCAACCTAGGAAAAGGAAATACAATCTAAGCAAACATTAAGGAAAAGGCAACTTCTAGCCACTTGTACCATTGGCCAGGAGCATGAAGCAGCAAGTTGGAGGCTGGTTCCACATACTAGATTTGGTACACTCAAGTGGCACAAGATGAGCCATTCTAACCCAAGAGTAACAATTTTGCAATAGAAAAATCAGGCCATGGAGCTTCAGAGTTGGAGATGACAAATACTGTCTTCTTACCTGTACGCTGACAGAACTCTTCAGAAGGTTCTTCCCACTAAGCTGTTGGTGTGGGTAAAGACCTCTGTCACTAATTGTCACCTGGGGGTTGTTGTGGAGAGGAAGGAATGCAGTGGGGCAAAAGAAACAGGAATTTAAAACAGAGAAACCAGATCTCTTATGTTGTTTCCCCCTTATTGTAAGCCACTCTGTGCTGCAGGTGGTCAAGAACACTTGGATCCCCACCTCTTCCCATCTTCCAGCACTACATCAGCCTCATAATAATAAACTGAACTTTTTAAACAGACCTTTTAAAATGAATGTTCTTTTCCAACCAATGCAGTACTTATGGATGTCTGTATGGTTGTTTTTAACAATGTTTTTATTGGTTATTAATTCTATTATGTTTTTATATTTCGTAATGCCATCTTGATATACTTTTATGAAAAGTGCAGCTTATAAACATTTTAATTAATAAATAAATAAAACAGTTGGCTTATAAACATTTTAATTAACAAATAAAAAATAAGAAATAAATGTTGGCAAGTCTGGTATCTTCACGATATGTTTTGCAGTGAATGCTTATGATGCACCTTTTTGCTCAGGCTGTTGGGGTATGAATAAGTAATACAGAGCTTCTTCTCTGCAGTACTTTAATTTTGGGTGTTGCTTGTACTGGTTTCAATTATATACAATCCTATTATTTAACATAATAAATCAAGGTTTGTAAACCTATACACTTGCAGAAAGGCACTCTGTATATGCCCAGAGATGCTTTGCTCTAGGTGCCATAAATTTTGCACAAGCAAACTTAACTGTAAATATGTCTCAGTATAAGGAAGGGATTGAGGTGTTTCATATTTCAGAATGTTGATCAGAGTAGGGCTGCCTTTAAAAGTGAGAAAGTATTGTTTTGTCTCATTTCACTTCTGGGATTTGAGAGGCCTTACCGCATACAGCACTGAGCCTCTGCTGATGAGTTCACTCCTCTGCAGACTTGCATGGAGATATTCAGGATGGGCTAAAATGACAGTGAGCCACATGTAATCGAGAGAATTTTCAGCTGCTGTCTCCCCCACTGCAGGCAAAACAGAAAAGCCATCAGCCCAAATAAATCTATAGTGCATGCACATTTGGAACAGAACATTGGTACGTACCATGGGCATCTTTTTGTTGGGTGTGCAGCACCCAGGTGGATTATGATCCCTTTTATTTCTTGGCAATAGTACCCCAGCTATGGAAAACTCTCCCCTTCAAGCTTTGACTGGCATCGACCTTGGTTATTTTTCAGCACTAGCTGAAGACTCTCCTTTTCCACCAGGTTTTTTGAGCAGGCTGCTTTGTGCTTGAGAGACATTTTGTGTGCACCGAGTTACATGGCTTTTCAGTCTGATATATTTAATAGACTCCAAGAGGGAAATTGGTAGACTACTGGTGAATTAAGTAATGTCACTCCCCATAGGAATCTCTTGAGAAGGGGATGGGACTTGAAGGAATGTGTACCCAGTTTTTATAGGGCTGAAAATCGTGCTGAGGCTTGGTGTTTATGTTGAGTCTGAACCCTAGGTGTAACCCCACCCGCAGGAAGTCTAGAAGGGCTCTGATGCCAGCTTTTCTGATGTACTTGCACCATCTGAGAAAAGCTATCCAAGCTGATTCATAAATTTTGAGTGTGGACGTCTTTCTTGAGCCCAGGAGAATTCAGCCAACCTCTGGTGGGAACCCCTCCTCAGGAGAGAATGCAGTTCTCTCCTGGTGGCTAATTGGAGCCAGGCTGGATCGGGATTTGTAGGGGTCCCTGTGAGTGAAGTTCTGGTATGATTGGGAAAAACTACGGGGAAGGGGGTATTCCATTTGCCAGAGGATTTCTGAGACCAGGAACATCGGGGCCAGTGAAGGACCACCAAGATGACCACAGCCTTTTCCAGACAGACCTTGAAAATAACATGCAACAGCAGATAAATTAATGAGAAAGCATAAAAGAGGCCTGAGGCACATGGTGCTGCGAGGGCATCTATTGCTTCTGTCCCTGGAGTCAGGTAACTTATGAACTATCACTTGATCTGGTAATTATTGGTCTCTGAAGTGATGAGATCTACTCTCTTGCAGCCAAAGTGACTTCTGGAGCAATGCCACTTCCTTGGAAGGACAGTCCACCAACTCACCCAATCAGCTGTGAGAGTAGTGTCGATTATAGGGACCTGGAGTCTTGCCCATGACATTACTTCTAGGCATGATATCATTAGTCGCAGAGCTTAAGGAAAGACCAGGACATCTGCTCTCCTGCTGGAGATTACAGAGACCATGGTGAGGTGAATCATCTGGAGTCTCTCTAAGGATAGTGAGAAGGTGCCTTGAGCAGTATGTATCATGGCTCTCAGATGCTGGATTTTGCACATAGGATGTTGATAACCTTTGTTCTGATTGAAGACAGGCCAGTGATCCTTCAAGAAAACCAGTGTGATCTGAAAATCTTGAAAGGTTTGATGGCAAGATGAGGACCGAATCATCAGATTGTTGAGGAAGGGATAGGTGTGTCACTAGGTTGGCAATAAGCTTGGTAAAGAAGTATGTGGGACTGAGGAAAGACCAAATGAAAGGTGTTGTGATTTCCTCTGAGGACTCCGATTCAGATCAGGAGTGGCAGACCCTGGAAGAACAGGTCTCAGAATGGGAGGAATGAGATTATGCAGCTGAGCCTGCTTGTTGATATTGCTATTGTTAAATAACTGACAATTCTGATCTACTACAAATCATCCAGAAATCTACCAGTACATCCTGATCTACATTCTGCTACATTTTCTAAACTAGGGTATGTTTTAGAGCAAAATTGTTAAGATTTTTTGCTATGTAATTAGGCAGCCCATTCTGACTTAACAATGTATTTCAAAACAACAGAGAAAGGAACTGGCCTTTGAGGTGATATGAACTCTGGAAGCAAGTATGCTTCTTTGGGTGGTACAAACTCTGCCTCTGGTGGTCCTGGTTGGAGACCTAAGGAAGAAATAGCCTTTGATAACAATGGTGAGAAATTGTTTCAAAGTCTGGCATTAGGATAATCCAACATTTTGGAACCCTCGTTCCATTCCCCTTCTGTGGGATCTGATTGCTGACTGGGGGGGGGCTTCCTGCTCATGGTTCTGACCCCTTTGCTCACTATGTGCCCTGGGCCCACCATGGAGCATTTAGACCTTGGTTGAGTTGACTTTCTTTATTCCTCTGTTCCTTCTAGGGAGATGGTTCAGGTAGCTTAGCATAAATGTTTAGCTGTTTCTATGGGTGCTAGCTCCTGAGAACTTGCTTAACTTTCTGAATAAACACCATCTCCATAAAGAATCCATTTTATTCCATAAAGAATCCATTACTTTTGTGCACTTTGTCGCACGCCCCAACCCCAGCTGACAAAGGCCCCAACTGACAAAGCATCAAGACAAGTTAAGCAGCAGAGTGAGTTTAGCAGCAGGGCGAGCAGGCCATGGCATCCCACTCTGCCCATCTGTCCCTTGACCTGAACAAAACCTTAGCTTTCAATAAATTAACTCAATAAACTACAAACACAATTATGCAGATAATTCCAGTGTTTTGCACTGTCTGTAACATGTACGACTATCTACCTGTTGGACAGATGTTGTGGGTGTGCCCTCGGCACAATGAGCTCCTGGCTCTCTGGCAACAAGTTTTTTCCGTGAGGCCAAGGCGACTGACCTGAAGAAGCTGAGAGAGGCACAGAGCTTTGTGGATGAGGCCTTTGGGGACATGATAGCTGTGTCCTACTCCAAGGATGATAGCTTTTCTGCTATCATATGGAGTATGAATGCCTCCGGGAAGGAGAGCGTCCATCAAGGAAGAGGGAAACAATCCCTTACAAGGACCCATTCCTTGGGGGACAAGCAGATATCCTCTCATGCTGAGGATACTTCTGGGGGATGATTCATTACAAACATAGAGAGTGGTGTGTGTGATGGGCACACAGACCGCAAGGTAATTTGCCTGCCTGGCATGAAAGTTGCGGATGTTGCCCATTGTTTAGATAGCTTGGTAGATAATGATGGGGAGGAGTCAGTGGTTGTGGTGCATGCTGGCACCAATGACATGGGGAAATGTAGCCATGAGGTCCTGGAAGTAAAATTCAATTTTTTTGCTAGGTGAATGCTGAAAGCCAGGATCTCCAAAGTAGCTTTGTCTGGAATGCCACCAGTTCTACACACAGGGCCAGCCAGACAGGAACAGCTTTGTAGTCTCAATGCATGGACGACATGCTGGTGTCGGGAGGAGGGGGTTTGGATTTGTTAGGCACTGGGGAACATTTTGGGACAAGCCAGGCCTGTACAAAAGGGACATATTCCACTTGAACAAGAATGATGGCACTTAAAATCCGAAATGTGGTAGAGCAGCTTTTAAACTGATTGAGGGGGAAAGTCAACAGGAGCTGAGGATGGTGTGCTTCAGAATAAATCTCCCCCCAGGATAAGGGCAAAAAAACAAATGATGAAAATTTGAATGGGGTAAGGCCTATAACGAAGCATTGTGAATACAGGGACACAGGATAGCAATCCAGAAAGGCAAAACTACAGGCTAAACCCAAAGTGCCAAAGACACTTGAAAGAGACACTGTATACAAGAGTCTATATGCTAATGCTAAAAGTGTCTATACACTAATGTTAGAAACTAGAATGGGAGAACTGGGGCTCATCCACACAGCGATTTACTGCGTGTTTGGTGCTATTTGCATCCCCTTTTAATTTGCATGGTTCACATGATGTTGCAGGCAAGCAGAAGCTATCATGCAATTTTCCCCTTTAAATCCCTATTAAC
This sequence comes from Rhineura floridana, assembly GCF_030035675.1. NCBI lineage: Eukaryota > Metazoa > Chordata > Lepidosauria > Squamata > Rhineuridae > Rhineura > Rhineura floridana. Next base: position 34,007,794 of record NC_084494.1, read on the forward strand.
ACAATCCGCAGTTAATGCAAAAAGGAAAGGAAAAACCATCTCAGCTGCACTGTGCTCCTCCTTGTAGGTGCTTTGCTTCAATATTTTTTTAGTGGGCGGGTGAATCATCACTTTCAGCTGTTCCCCTTTCTCTGCCCACTGTAACTCTCCCATGAATTCCATTTTGTTTCCAGCAGCGTAACCAGCAACTTCTGACTGACTGCTCTGTCCTCCCGCATAGGAGTTTGCTGCAGCTCTCCTTTCTTTCCCCCCCTTTTCCCCCAGTAAACTTCCTTCCTTCATGCCTTGTAACCAGCGATCTAATCAGAATTGCCATTGTATTTCATCCTGCCAAGGGGTTCGTATCCCCACTTTCCCAGGTGCAGAATTTTATTTATTTATTTATTTAATTTGTTAGTCGCTTTTCTTCACAAAAGTGAATCCAAAGTTATTTACAATCAAACTAACTGGATAAATTCCTATAAGACTTAATTTCTACTTGGAAAGAGGTGGAAAAGCTACCTTAACTGGAAGTTCAGAACAGTATTATTTTTAAGCCAGTGCTAGTCAGACATCCCCCTTTCTCCCCAGCCTTTTCCCCCGGATGCTTTCATTGCACCTGCCACCCGCAAAATCTGCTAACGCCGCTGTCCAATTTGACTTTCACGCAGGCTTGGTCAATAGAGAAGGGGAGGGGGGCCTAGTCAGTTTCATTGTTTCTTGTCAACTGCATGCGAGGCATGGGGGTTGCAACTGAGGGAATTGTTGCCTTCCCTTGATACTCTGGAGGGAGTAAACATGTAAAATTGGGGGCAGGGCCACAAGGAAACAAATACACAAATCCTTCCCAGAGGAACACCTATTTGTGTAAATGGAAAACAGTGGACTGGAAGCTACCATTGAGCAAGAAGGGTGGACCTTGAAAATCTATTACAATGGTAAAGCAGCATCTCTAGTATGCAGTTAGGCTCCCGTATGAATAAGCCCCTGGAGTGATTGGCCTCAGAGGAGAGCATGCTCCGGGAAATCTTGAGATGAGAAATGAAATTGAGGAAGCATCCGAACTACTCTGACATAGCCTGGCTACATAGGTGTTCCACTCACAAAAGCAAAATTTCTAGATACCCTATATGACTGTGCCCTAGAACAGTTGGTCATGGAACTGACCAGAGGGACAGCGACCCTTGACTTAACCTTAAGTAGCAACCAGGACCTCGTGCAAGATGTAAGTGTTGTTGAACTAATTGGGAACAGTGGCCATAGTGCTATTAAATTAAATGTACATGTAAATAGCCAATTGACAAGAAAATAAACACGGTCACATTTGACTTCAAAAGAGGAAACTTCCTAAAAATGAGGGGATTAGTAAAAAGAAAGTTAAAGTCCAGAGGGTCAAATCACTCCAAAATGCTTGGGAGTTGTTTTAAAACACAATAATAGAAGCGCAACTGGAGTGTATACTCTAGACCAGGAAAGGTACCACCAGGGCCAAGAGAATGCCAGCATGGTTAACAAGCTCAGTCAAAGAAGCTTATTAGAGGAAAGAAGGCTTTCTTCAAAAAAAAAATGCAAGTCTCGTCCAAATGAGGAAAATAAAAAGGAACACAAACTGGCAAAAAAATGCAAGGCGACAATAAGGGATGCTAAAAAAGAATTTGACGAGTACATTACTAAAAACATGAACACCAACAACAAAAAATTATTTAAATACATTCAGAGTAGGAGACTGTCTAGGGAGGCAGTTGGATCCTTGGATGGTAAGGAAGTCAAAGGTGTACTAAAGCAAGATAAGGAGACACTAAATTGTTCAGGGTTGTTAAAACAAAAAGGGATTGCGAAGAGCTCCAAAAAGACCTCTCCAAACTGCGTGAATGGGTGGAAAAATGGCAAATGCAATTCAATATAAACAAGTGTAAAATTATGCATATTGGAGCAAAAAATCTTAATTTCACATATACGCTCATGGGGTCTGAACTGGCGGTGACCGACCAGGAGAGAGACCTCGGGGTTGTAGTGGACAGCACGATGAAAATGTCGACCCAGTGTGCGGCAGCTGTGAAAAAGGCAAATTCCATGCTAGCGATAATTAGGAAAGGTATTGAAAATAAAACAGCCGATATCATAATGCCGTTGTATAAATCTATGGTGCGGCCACATTTGGAATACCATGTACAGTTCTGGCCGCCTCATCTCAAAAAGGATATTATAGAGTTGGAAAAGGTTCAGAAGAGGGCAACCAGAATGATCAAGGGGATGGAGCGACTCCCTTACGAGGAAAGGTTGCAGCATTTGGGGCTTTTTAGTTTAGAAAAAAGGCGGGTCAGAGGAGACATGATAGAAGCGTATAAAATTATGCATGGCATTGAGAAAGGGGATAGAGAAAAGTTCTTCTCCCTCTCTCATAATACAAGAACTCGGGGACATTCAAAGAAGCTGAATGTTGGAAGATTCAGGACAGACAAAAGGAAGTACTTCTTTACTCAGCGCATAGTTAAACTATGGAATTTGCTTGCACAAGATGCAGTAATGGCCACCAGCTTGGATGGCTTTAAAAGAAGATTAGACAAATTCATGGAGGACAGGGTTATTAATGGCTACTAGCCGTGATGGCTGTGCTCTGCCACCCTAGTCAGAGGCAGCATGCTTCTGAAAACCAGTTGCCGGAAGCCTCAGGAGGGGCGAGTGTTCTTGCACTCGGGTCCTGCTTGTGGGCTTCCCCCAGGCACCTGGTTGGCCACTGTGAGAACAGGATGCTGGACTAGATGGGCCACTGGCCTGATCCAGCAGGATCTTCTTATGTTCTTATTGCAGAGAAGCCAAATGATATTTTTTGCATCTGTCTTCACAGTAAAGGATATATGGCAGATCCCTGAATTTGCAGGGAGACTGAGGAACTGAACGGCGATGAGAGATGAAGTTCTAGGCTTAATGAACAAAGAAAAATATCTAGTAAGGAATGTCTCATGTACCATTTTCAAAAATAATTAAACTTTTATTATATTATCCACTTAACATTATTTCACACTAAAATGTATCTTCTTTGGTAGTCTGGATAATAACATGTTCTAATGGACAAAACCACTCCTTTGTACTGATCAATTTGTATGTGATTTTCGGAAGATACCTGCACTACTATTGGGTAAATGTAATCAAAATACTTAACACTGCTTCACATTTATATGGAACTTTAAGAACTCTTTCAAAGTGCATCACTTACATTTGCTCAATAATCCTTTCACCGTCCCTTGTAAGGCAGTGCAGATTATTCCCATATCTTACATAAGGGACTGAGCGTGAGAGAGACTAGGTTGTCCAAGGTCCCCTAGTATGAGTTTGTGAACAAGAGACTTTCTTTCTGGCGCACAACATACACTCTGAGCAATCATATTTGGTTTGAATCAGTCTCTTTGCTTGGTGATTTAAACTATTATTTAAATAGCCTTCTTTTACATCAGCCTTCACTGATCTGGTGTCCTCCAGTTATTTTGGACTACCGTGTGATGCTGGGGCCATATGATACTGGGCTTATGGGAGCACGGCTGTGCTGGCTGTGGCCAATGGGAGTTGTCATCCAAAACATCTGGACAGCTCCAGGTTGGTAAAGGCAGCTTTATGTCACTCTATATTATTGTCAGTGATTTTCTCCATAAACCACCCCCAGGACTGGCTGGTCACCAGTAGTTGCAGATTTGGAAGGTAGAGACACACAAACACACAGAGTCTTCATCTCCGCCATCCCTACCAGCTATACTTGTATTTTAAATTACCCATCCCTCCCTCCCTTCCTCCATCACAGCAGTTCCTGGGTGCCACATCACTTACTGCTCTGTTGGGCCGTCCTGATGCTCAGGTACACAAAGAAGGTGAAGTATTTATTCTTGTCCAGGTAGATCTTGCCAGGCAATAAATTATTGGGCATCAGGTTGTAGATCTTGATGTAGTTGGCCATGTCAACATAGATACCTCCTGAGGAATTCCAGTTGCTTGCCACATAGGAGTAGTATTCCTGGAAAGCAAGGAAATATGATCACATTCTTTTCCCAACACAGTGTCTTTAACAGCTGCATACTTTTCCTCCCAATACAATACCTCAGTAATGGTTACAACTGCCCTGGAAAATAGGCCGCTGTTACTATCTACATATTACAGTTGGGAAAGGAGTGACTGATAAGTAATGGCTTGCGCCTAAAATAAGGTATCCAGTGAGGATAAGGCAAAGCCTAGGAGCAAACTGGGTGTGTAGTTTATTTATTTATAAATGTATTTATATACTGACCTCTCACAAAACATCAAGGAAGCGTACAGCAACATAAACAACATTTAAAGCAGTACAAAACAATCATTAAAATGACTGGCCTTTGTTAAAGGTCCAGAGCGTCTTGTCAGAAAAAAGGACCATTCATTCTCTGAAAGTATGAATGTTTAATTACCAGATGTGATATATACACTCACACAGTGGGAGAGAGGTGGTGATGGTACTCCCCGGCACAGAGTAAGACTACCTCTTTTTTTGCTGCCTGAGTCAACCATTTTGTGCTGGCACCCATGACACGTTTATCAAGATATGAGTACTGGCACCTCATTTTTTACCCAAAAAAGCACTGTACGTATGTATATAATTAAAAACAATCAGGAGTATGTGCAGCGTATGTATATTTTCCCATCTCTTTCAAAGAACATCGACTGTTAAAGCCTACTGGCAAGATATCAAAATATGGTTTCTCCAGTTGAAACAATACAATAGCATCCCTCTCTCTCCTTGAAGATCAAGGTAAACAACCTCCTTTATATTACTTAAGGGGAAAAACAAGTTTAAGATCAGACAAATATTAATCTTGGGATGCTGAGAAAGATTATTTCTGAGGAATGTTTCAAAATATATTTTTTCTTACTGCATCTTCTTTCTTGTTCTTCCACCATCTCCATGTGGGGTCATGGACTGGGTCAGCATAAGACTAAGGAGGAAAAAAATTGGTAAGATGACAGAAAGAAACCATCACTAAGCTGGCATCAAAATCTGTCTAGAAATGGAGAAAAACATTGCAGTTTTATTTAGTATGGGATGGCACAGATTCCTGCTCTGTCCAAACCAACCAGGAGTAATGATAATTGATCTGGAAGGTTGCAATGGAAGGTGGTAGCAGCTCTTGAAAGACAAAATTACACTTGCAGATTTTAGGTGTTCAGCTTGCAGTGAACAGCTGTTCCTGGGCACAAGAAAGAATCAAGAGCTGATGTGATGTAGTCAATAGAGCGCTGGAATCTTTGTCCAGCCATAACGGTCATTTTCTCTCAGGATTACAGGATTGTTACAAGAATAAAAAGAGAGAACTCTACCTATACAAGCCTCAGCAATTTAGAAAGGAGAGGTATAAACAAGCGAGGAGTTAAATTCATATGCCTTGACACTCCCAACTCTCTCTGAAGTCTTGCCTTTTTCATTTTCCAAAAGAAACATGAGAGCAAGCAGCATCTTCTATTTTGAAATTGAAAACAAAATTTCTCAGGATTAAATTGGGTGCCACAAAATATGAGCCAGAAGCTAGAGCCTGCACACTGTGGCAATGCTTAGGCCACCTTCTTTTCACACCCTCAAGAGAAAAACAGAAAAGCTAAATGTATTCTCACTCTGTGGTAAGATGAGTGCAACTGGAGCAGCTGGTAGACGAGTCCCTGGTACACAGTCAGTGACTTCTCATCATGGAAGCCAGTTTTCTCCATGATCTCAGGAGGCTCAGCCTGGTAATGCTCCATCCGGGTGAAGCCTTGTGGGAGAGGCAGGTTCACAAGGCGCATAACGGCAAATGGGCAAAGGTGGGTGAATCTGATGTAGTTTAATCCCCTAAAAAGCAAAGGAGCAGACTAAGAACATAATTCCCAAGCCCTGTAACCTGTGCCCTCTGTACAAAGATTTCGGGGCATGGTACACCAGTAATTAAAACAATAAATCCAGCTACAAGTCAGGAGCAGACAAAACAACAAAACAATAAACTTAAAACACAAGCAACAGTCATTACAAAATTGAACTGTGAGATTAACAATTATTAAAAACTTGAGTAGATAATCAGGTTTTAAAGGAAATAAAAATAAATGCCAGGCAGATCTCTGTAGGCAGGGCATTTCACAAGTGGAGAGCCACCGCAGAGAAGATCCTCCATGACACCACATACTATGAAATACCCAATGATGAGTCACAAGGGAGGGCCTCCCTGGAAGATCTCAATGCTTGGATAGGACAGGGAGAGGTGCTCCTTCATGTATTGAGGTTCCAAGTAATTTAAGGCTTTATGGATTATAACCAACACCTTGAATTCATATTGGAAAAATGGAAATTTGACATACTGTGAATTTCTATTTGATGTTGGCAGTGGAGGACATTCTATTGTAGGGATGACCCCTCCAACTGGAATGACAGGGTCCAGAATCCTTTACCTCCTCTCCAGGGGGAGGAGTTATCCTGCCCTCCAGTCTAACTGGCACAGCAAGAACAATTCCTCGAGGCTCTGCTCCACTCTTTGGGGTATGTTTGGGTTTCATGTGGGTAAACACTCATTGGGGATCCACATGTACACTTGTAGCAGAGCTGGATATAGAAGTACCCCCACACTACACACCTTCTGCTTCAGGGGAAGTGCAATCCCATCTAGAGTACACCACCCCACTGTGCCTCCATCTTGTCAGGATTCAGTCTCAGTTCATTGGCTCTCATGTAGTCCATTACGGCAGCCACCTAGACCTTGACTGGAATATTATGTGTAGGGAGAATGACATTTTCCTTTCCCCATTGCCCCCTTGAGCCTCTATAGCTCAACTGCTTCAACATTCCATATGTACTGAAGGCATTAAGCACAACTCCTTGATGGGTAGTTTGTTGTTTTGAAAAATTGCTTAAATTTACCAGCAAGCATATTTCTACAGACCTGGGTAATCCTCCAAGTATGCAGAAACCACCACCTTATTTTTGGATGGCCCTGTTTCCCTTCCAAACTTAAAAGCTTTAGTATTAGAAGGAATCATTTGAGTTGCAGCTCTAAGCTATTTTCCTACATGTCCCTCTTAAGCAGAGATAGCTTAGTCATAGTTATCCATGCCCTGGTAAATTTGAGATTGTACTACTACAATGCTTTATATGTTACTGCCCTTGATGACAATTTGGATACTTCTGTTAATGCAGCCTAAAATGCCATTTGCCTTTTTTGCAGCCACATAGCACTCTTGGTTCATATTTAGCTTGTTATCAACACCAGTTCCAAGATCCTCCTCGCATGTAGTATTGCTGTGCCAAGTATCCCCCATTTTAGATTGTCACCTGATTTCTTTCTCTGGGTGCCTCCACTGTCTGACATACAGCAGGTAGTGACTGAAGAGTCTTAAGGATATAACTTGGCCAGACTGAAGAGCAAGGCGAAAATCAGTACCGCTCAAGCGAGGCAGGAAAATGAACTAGCACTCCGTGGGAGGGGCCACAGTAACGGTCTGTTTTGAGTGTTAACTCTTTCTTGCCTCAAGCACTAGCAAGGAAGACAATACCCACTTGGGGGTGTCCTGGTGCCCACTGGAGAAGAGTCTTTTCTGTGGTGGCTCCTTGCCTTTGAAACGCTCTCCCCAAGGAAGCACATCTGGAAATCTCATTACTCTCATTTAGGTGCCAGGCAAAAACATTTCTGTTTTCCCAGATTTTTAAGACCAGCTGATGCAAGCATTGTTTACAAAGGACACTTTGATTTTACCATCTATTCAAACTGGCTGTTTTAGTTTGTTGTTTAATCTGATGAATAAGTTTATATGCTTTATTTTTATTTTAAATTGTGCTTTTTATTTCTTACTACTCTTTTAGCCATCCCAGGAACATAAATCTATGTTGAAGATGTGAATTATAAATGACATTTAAAAAAAAGTGTAAGACGGGTTGGTTCTCCCCCCCACCCCCGGTAGCTTACAAAATACTAAAGCCTAAAGTGGGACAGTCCAGGAATGACTTTCCTGCTTGATTCTGCTGCATGTATACACTGGCTCTTGCTGCACTTATATATATGAAGGAGCATATCACTGTCAAGCGGGAGTAGCACTGTGCGCACCTGGCTTCCCATCAGCCACCTCACTGCACTTACCGGAAGGGAGAGGTCAGCATTGTGCGAGTGCAGCAGTGCAGCCAATGCAGCGCTCCCGCCATTGCACCTGCTCTGTGCCAACCTCCTGGTGATGCAGCTGGCAGGAGGCCAGGTGCATGATGATGCTCTTCCCCATGAGCTGCCCCTGCAATCAGTTCTTTTTTCCAAGTTGAGAAGAACTGGGGATTTGAGCAAAGCCCACAATCTAAGGTGAAGGGGACCTATCCATGGCCACGTCTTAGGCAGTGTGGGAGCAGCCAATGGTCTGATGTTGCAAAAGCTGCTCAGAAAGGATAGAAATGGAAGTTCAAAAGAGCAACAAGAGGACAGAGACCAGGAATCTTGCATATGAAAGGGCAATAGGCTTAAGACTCTGGACAGCCTTTCAGTCAGGATGATCAGGATCTGGCAGCCCTTGTACCCCCTTCGCAGATGTTTGAGAAAAGTTCAGAATCAATGGCTCCACTCCTTGCATGTTTCACTCACTTGTATGTCATCTCTTTGTTAGGGGTGCTTATCAACTGGTCATAGGTCAGGACATAATCCAGAGGGAATTGCCTCTTGACTAACCTTCCTTTGCCCTTAGTATCTACCAAATAAACCAGCTGAAAGAAAAGAAGCCCAGATTAATAGTTTTAGATTAGAGCATTCAGGTACCCAAAACACAAGTGTCAAATCTCTCCTCTCCTCCAGTGTTCAACTACATTACACTCTGCAACGTTTAGTGACACTACATTATAGCAGACTTCAACCTTTTCCAACTCCAACCCAGGGCCCGCTTTTAACTACAACCTGCCACATAATGGTCCATTTCTAATAGCTAGTTGATAGATAGATAAACAATCTTTTTGCCCTGTCAATCAAAGCAACAATTTAAAACAATAAATACAATCCAGATACACAACTACTTGAGTTCCAGTTATTCTAGGAGTAGAGAGACAAGAGAAAGGATGCTCTCACCTCTGTCACCCGTGCCATACCCCAGCCCCATCCAAGTAAGCAGCAGTGACACCAAATTTGGGGGAGCATCTCCACCTCACCACCACACATGCCTTTACTGGCTATGAGGCTCCTTTTCTTACCAGCTACCTCCTGAGTCCCCAGTTAGTACAAATGCAGCCTGATGCACCCACCTCTTGCATCCCCTCTCCGTTGAAGAAAATGGTGACTAAGGACTGCTTCCAGTTCAACCCATAGTTCGGTGAACCTTTCATCACCTGCAGAGTGTTGTAGACAGTCCAGGCTTCTGACGGATATACCTTTTTAACTTCTATGCTACTTTCTTTGGAAACCCAGATCTAGACAGAAAAAAATATATGGATAGGATCAGATTGCACACGATTAACTTTTCAATCTCTAGTCCATATCTTGCCCTTGATATGAATTCCTGAAGTATCCTTAGGCAAGCCCTTATTGTCTCAGCTGCTCTGCAGGGATACTGGTAACACTGGTATAATAATACTGAGCAAATGGTTTGGAGCCAGGACTTCTAAAAGGCTGCCTCCTCTCATATGAACCTACTGACATGCTTAGTTCTCCAACCAAAGCCTTGCTCTGCATTCCACCGCCTTTCTAAGGTGTGAAGGATGACACAGGTTAGGGTTCTCTTGGTGGTGGTGCCCACTCTTTGGAACTCTTTGCCTTGTTTGTGTCTTCAAGTGGTTATGCAGCTCTCATAGTTATGATGCTTAATTTCTGTGGGTTCCTCTGCTCTTATAATCTCCCTGCTACTTGGGGGAGGGTGTTTAATTATTTGTTAACCACCTTGAGGGTCCCACAAGGACAGAAAGATGAGACAGAAATCATTTAAATAAATAAGCAAGAATACCACGCATGCCACAAAGCACTATGAAGCCTTGCTCTCTCAAAACAACAAGCCACTAGATAATTAAGGAAGATAAGCAAGCATATTTAAAAAAAAATTAAATTGTGTTTTTAAATTGTTTGTGTTTTAAAATTTGTATATTTGTTTTCAATGTTTTTAATTGCTGTAAACTGCCCAGAGAGCTGCAGCTATGGGGTGGTATATAAATGTAATAAATAAATACATACATACATACCTCTTCTAGGTCTGTCACAAAGGCAATATCCCCAGTAAATGACAGAACAAAGTATTTGATGGCGGAATTACTTGGGAAGTTGGAGAGATATATGTAACTCCACATGTCATTGCTGTAAAGAAACAGAGGAGAAATTTTTGTTTTCAATTTGTCTCCTCCTTCCCCCCCATCTCCCTGCCACCTCCTCCATTTTGGTTGAAGACAAATGTAATATTTAAAGAAAAGTCACAGCAGATGCTTTGCCCACTGTGTGAGCCTAATTCCATAACTATATCGAGTCCAACACTGGATCAGCCATCCGTGTTACCATTCCATCTAGAGCAGCGATGAGGAACCGCCAGCCCATGAGCCTAATTAGGAATGGCAGGGCACTTTTCAAATTGTCACCTGACATCATAACTACCCACCCACCTGTCAAAGCTGGCTTGCAGGAGGCGGGGGATCCAGCTCCCCATCCCTGACTTAAAGGCTGCCTGGCTTTTCTATTGAAAAATGCTTCCAAACAATCTCACTGGTACATCTTACTTTAAACTAGGTGACAAATTGGAGGAGATTATAAGAGTCAAGCATTGCACAGGGCTCAAAACTAAGACCAGGTGATGAGCCAGCCCTACTAAAAGGTTATTCTAAGCAGCAATCTAAGCAACAATTGGTAGCAGTTAATGGGGACTTTCTTGTATTGATGCACAGTCCCTTTCATTAGATGTATAATGTGCAATCCTAACTGGCAAGCATATATAAACATAAAAGGGACAGAATTACAATTGATCAAAAATTACAATTTATCAGGCCATTCAATTCTGTCACCTGAGTCAGTCACTGGTAAAATAACAGGAAGCAAAGAATAGAAATGGACAGTCCTCACCTTGTGTGGATGTTTTGGGACCTGTACTTTTTACTTTGTTCATAAAGGATTTAGAATTCGGGATAAGGTGGCCACATTTGGAGAGGACACCCAATTATTAAGGGTGGTAAAAATAAAAAGGGATTGTGAGGAGCTCCAGAAAGATCTCTCCATAGTGGGTGAAAGGGTATTAAAATAGCAAATGCAATTCAATGTAAGCAAGTGTAAAGTGATACACACTGGGACTAGGGATGGGGAGAAATTCAATCCAGTTTGCATTTAAAACCAAATTTATCAAATTTGCACTTTCTGAAACAATATGAGAACCAAAACATAGCCATCCTTCAAAATTTGTGCTTATCCAATTTTTCAAGGCAGTTCTCCAACCAAACAATGTTTACAAAAATGCATATATTAGGGGAAAGTGTGCACAAAATAAATATATTGGTTAAAAAAACATACAAAAATGCAGTATATTGGGATAAAGTGATTGCAAAAAATGTATACATTAGCCAAAACTGCATATTTGTATTTTAAATCTATGTAATCTGCCTCAGGACCCGAATTCCAGATGAGAGGCAGACAATAATTTTATTATTCTTAATTCTTATAAAAATGTATTTGTTAGGAGAAATTCACACCAAAACGCTGAAGAATTTTCAAGAGGATTTAAAAAAAAAAATCCAAATTGCTGCAGAAATGTGGAAAACCGAATTTAAGATTAGAAAATTGAGAAATGGAAAAAACTAAAATTGACAGATCTTTCCATCCCTAACTGGGACAAAAAAAATCTAAGTTCACACATAAACTAATGGAAGATATCCGAGGAAAGAGGAGACATCTTTGTCTTTGCTCTCTCTCCTGAGCCATGAAGGCAATGCCCAAGTCTGGGCATTGCACCTCCAACTTAGTTAGAACTAGGTATGCCTTTCCTATCTACTATGTATTTCTATAAATAAAGTAGCTTTTCTTATTTTACTACGTCTTAAGTCTCAGTGATCTCAATGCAGGCTAAAAGACTGCTACTTAGGTAAATACATACACTGGCACACAAGCAGCTCAAATGCTGAGTATCTCTGCATATTTTCATAACAAAAAGGGCAATCAAAAATGATCAATAGGCTGGAGCAACTCCCCTGTGAGAAAAGTTTACCACATTTGGGGCTTTTTAGTTCAGAAAAAAAAGTAAATATTTATTTAGTTTAATTTATATACCGCCCTAAGCCCAAAGGCTCTCTGGGCGGTGTACAAAAGATAAAAACAAGCACAATATATAAATACAATAAATCAAAAACAAAACAAATAAACAATAACGAACCAAACAACATCCAAAATACGGAAAATGCTGTTTAAAATACACTTTAAAATACACTTTAAAATGCCTGGGAGAATAAAAAGGTTTTCACCTGGCGCCGAAAAGATAGTAACGTCGGCGCCAGGCGCACCTCATCGGGAATCAGGGCAGAGGATATGACAGAGGTGTAGAAAACTGTGCAGAGTGTGGAAAACGTGTATAGAGATTCATTTTTCTCTCACACATAATACTAGAACTCAGAAACATCTAATGAAGCTGAATGTTGCAGAATTGAGGACAGAATAAAGGAAATTACAGTGCGTAGTTAAACTATGGAATTTACTGCCACAAGAAGTGATGGCCACCATCTTGGATGGCTTTAAAAGGGGGTACAGACAAATTCATGGATGATAAGGCCAGCAATGCCTACTATCAGTCTGTATCTGTACTGCATATTTGAATTTGTTTTTATATGTGGATTATTCTATTGTTGATGTTTTACTGTGAAATCACTTCCAATATATTTTTAGGGAGCAATTCATAAATGGCATCAAACAAATAAATAGTTATGATGGCTGTGACCTACCTCCAGTATCAGAATTGCTATACCAGGTGCAAGAAATCACAAGTGGGAGAGGGCAACTGTGCTCACATCCTGCTTATGGGCTTCCTTTGGGGGCATCTGGTTGACCATTGTGAGAACAGGATGCTGGACTAGATGTGCCTTTCGTCTGATCTAGCAGAGCTCTGCTTATATGGCTTGAATCAAGATTTTTTTAAAAAATAATACTATATTATTTATTTATTTGTTTGTTTGATTTATATCTCACCCTTTCTTGTGATAATTAGCTTACTAATGCCAGTATGTTTGTGTTACCAATGCTTCCTTGTGAATGGGTCACTATTTTACTTTCCAGTAATTGTCACCTTGGGCTTGTCCACATTTGAGTGTTATTTAGCTGTTACTCCATGTTTTCCGCATTCGAATTAGCAGAATCTGCATGTATTTGAATTTGTATACAAGAAACAACTTTGCTCTTTCTCATTCATAGAAGTAGGTGTTCCCTTTTGTGTTCCACCCTGCCTCTAATCTGCTGATTCTATTATGCCTATTAAGTACCAACAGGGCATGCATGCTGCACACACACACACCTTTTTTGTTAAATCCCTAATACCCAAGAAGTGTGCAAAAGCACACAGTCAGGCAATTGTAAATTTGCTTGTGCAGTTTTCTGGTTTTGTGCAAATTTGAGATATTAGAAGAATATGGCTAGTGCAATTTGCTTGCACAGTTTTCCAGTTTTGTGCAAATTTGTACAAATATATATATTAAAGGTTAAGTTTCTGATGAGCCCTTACTAGCAGGCTGGAAAAGAAATGAAAGCAATTGATCCACCCACCAATACACTGAAACAAATCATATGCGACCCTGAGTAAAGTGGTTTGGAGCCCAATTTTCTCCAGTTTTTCAGATTATCCCCTTATCAGGTAATCTGAATTTACAAGAGAAAAGCATCAAGACTGTGTAGTCCACCCTCAAACAACACCAAATTAAATTGGAATGCAAACAGCTGCAAACACACAGTAAACTCAAGTGTGGGCAGCCCTTTACATTCTTTTTGCATTGCATATCCTTCTGACAATTCCCCTCCCCGCCACACATGACTATATGCTTGCCTAGTCAGTATTACACTTCATGCATGTGATGAAGTGGACTATGGTCCACAAAACTTTATACCATAATAAATTTGTTAGTTTTTCAGGTGCCACAAGACTCTGTTGTTTTTGGTTTATGCCATTTGATGTCCCTACTCCATGTTTTACAGCAAACAGCAGTGTGAGAAAACTACATATAAGGATAGGAGAATGCAAAACAATGCCCAGCATCATAGGACAGTCCACCATTACTAGGGTACAGTCAGAAGTCTACAGATTTTGATTTCTGGGCAGCAGGGTCAGTAACTTCTGAAGACTAAAGGAATACATTATAAAGAGAATGCTGTCTGGAACTGGCAACCAATGCAGCTGTTTTTAAAAACGGGTTATATGAGATCTAAAGGGACACACACACCCCCAGTAATCTAGCTACTGCATTTTGGACCAGCTGAAATTCCCAAGTCATCTGCAAGGACAGCCCCAGCAGGGAAGAAAGCAGGGGGTCCCAGTTACCCTTTCCTGCAGATAGTTAATAGGCATCCATAGTACAAATTGTACATGGAGTTGCCTGCAAATGGAAATGGACTGCCTTCAAGTCGATCCTGACTTATGGCGACCCTATGAATAGGGTTTTCATGGTAAGCAGTATACAGAGGTGGTTTACCATTGCCTCCCTCTGAGGCGGAGAGGCAGTGATTGGCCCAAGGTCACCCAGTGAGCTTCATGGCCATGTGGGGATTTGAACCCTGGTCTCCCAGGTCGTAGTCCAACACTCTAACCACTATACCACACTGGTTCTCCACACTGGAGTCACCTATACAAGTAAAAATAGTGAAAGGCTTTGAGTAGGGAATTTTACCTTTCCAAGATAACATTTCCCCAGATGTAAAACATCTTACTGAAGGGGTTTAAAGCCAAACCTCTTGGTATGAGGGTTGTATTTGTGTATGGCTCAAGTCCCAGCAACATCACAAACCCTTTATCAGAGCCTGCAAAGGAAAAAAAGAAAAGAAGTGGATTACAATGGATGTTCTAACTGGAGGTGATGACAGTTAAGACTACAGAGTAACTTTTTTAAAAAAGGATGCAGTAGAAGGAACCCTCTCTTCCCCCCAACTCTTTCCCCTCTATATGTTTCAAAACTCAGTTTGAGTTTTTGGAACAGGAGCATCTGCACAGTTTTTGCGTTCCTTGCCGCTCTGTGACACAGATTACAATGGACACAGTTTTCTAGAGAGAAGAGTGCATAGGAGGTTTGCTTTTGTGCATGCATGTGTTTTGAAATCCAAATGTACAAGTAAAACAAAGGGAACCCATAGGAATGTGTGAATCTCTACTTATCTGTCTCCATATGTAGCCTGAATCCCCACTCCCACTGTACTGTCCCATCCCACACGTGAAAGTAGAATTTTTCTTATAAGCTTTGGAGAATTTCTCATTTTTGCATTAATTTGGGGTGTTCCAGCACCCAAAGTCCACCCCAAAATGACTCCCCCAAATCTTATATGCTCAGTTTTCATGTCTGTTTAGAGTATTTTGACTCTGCAAAACAGAAAATGTTTATTTGTAATACACACTTCCTGCTAACACTGCTTTTAAATGCCACAGCAGCAAAAGGTCAGAGAGGTCAACAATCACCTATACCTGGCCAACTCTTTATTATGCAAAGTCCCATTTCAGCTATGGAGATGAGGACAGTAAGTAATTTATTACAGTCAGAGACCAGTCTAAAATACACACAAACTCAGGTGATCACAAAACAAATATTATAACAGGACACGTTTAAAAGCAAATGGGGATGAGGACAAAGTGGACCAAGACTCTGGCTTTCAAGGAAGGAGGCTCAATCCTTCCCCATATGCTGCCAAAAATGCTCCTCAGCTATTAGCCCCAGGAGGGAAGATCCCACTGACACCAATAGAAGCTTCTCTCTCAGGGGTATTGGCTTGGGAACATGGTGGAATCATAGCATATGGCAGGGTTGAGGAACTTGTAGTCTGCCAGATGATGGTGGACAACTCTCATCACCCCAGACAATAAGGTATGCTGGCTACGGCTGATGGGAGTTGGAGTCTCACAACATCTGGACAGCCACAGGTGCTGCTGCAGGAGTGAGACCGTGCTGGGACCATCAAGAGGCAAGTTTGTCCACCTGCTTTGCCCCCTCACCCCTGCTCTTAGTGACATTTTTCTGGGGACTGTCCTTCACTAGGAAGATGAATGCTTTTGGTTTTTAGCTGTTGTTGCTTTTTAGAAATGCTAGGATTTTCTTTGCTTGAATTTTTGTAAATTGTATTGTTTTTATTTGTATTTGTGTTTTTCTATTTGTGTGTAAGCTGCCTTGGGGGCCTTTTTGGCCAAAAGGCGGCCTAGAAATAAACCATGACATAACATTACTGGCATGTGGGAAATTAAGGAAAAAAACCTCCCTGTTACAGTCCTGATCCTTATCCCTAACCCCTGCCAGTGGCTGGCATTTAAATAGGAAAACATGTGCATGTTAAATGCTTACATACAGTATATTTAATGACACAAGTAATTTGTCTTTTAAGCAGGGAATTCTGATGACCCTCACCAGTCTAATGGGATGCTTTGTAAGGAACCATGACACAGTGATATAAAACTAGTACTGGCAAGTAGTTTAGATATGTCCCATGAATCCCCCACCATAGATTTGAATAACTTTATCTCATTTTGAATTCCCCTTAATTCAGAACTTGGGAGTTTTTGCAAAGAATTTGAGGATGCATATATACTCAAGGCCTCTTCATTTTGTCTGCCTTTTAACTATCTTCCTGTACTCACAAAGAAAGAGGTTCAAGGGCATTTCTCTTCATCCCTTTGAATGCAGAGATGATAATTGATGTTACCAATTGTAGAGTCCTAGCTGTTAATTTTTATGGCTTGATGCAGAGTGCACAGGTCTGGTCTTCTGAAAGAAGCAACAGATTCTGTCTATTTCAGATGCTGTGATCCTTACCTTTGGGAACCAACTCAGGGAGCTCATAAACCATCTCAAAATATTCTTTTACTACAAAGTGAACAGAGAAAAAAATCCAAATGTTAAGTTCACTCATATATTTATTTTATTCCATTTATAATGTAAAATACATAATCATGGAAAAAATAAAAAGATGGTATCATTGCAACTAATCTGACTGAAATTACACTTATGAATGAATTTTCTATGGAATATAATAGCAATTGACATGGACTGAATACATTTCCTCCTGTCAGAATACAGTGAATCCATATCATACTAGTAACAACTCATGACTCCTGAAGAAATCAGTAAAATTAATCCTGATTAATTGCCTGAATGTATCCTATCTTTGATTTTGTTCTCCAAATCTAATAAAGTAAGGTAGTTTAGCCATTAAAGCATTGTCCCATATTTTAGCATACCAATCTTTAATCAACTGTACCTTTGTCTCTTTCTATTTCCCCCCATATAAACTTCTGGTTGCTGCTAATAAATAGGAAACCAATTCTACATGCTCTTGCCCTACAAAGTCTTTTAGTTAGTTTAATAGGAAAATAACTAGGTGAAATGGGACTCCATATCCCCAAATCCTTCCAAATGGTATTTTATTTTCCTCCAGGTTTGTTTCTTTGTTTTTTGCCAGACTGCATTTCCACCACATGTGGAAAAAATTGTGTCTCTCTTTTTGGCACTTCCAGCGTGCGGCAGGATCATTTTTATTGATTGTATGTATTCTCGCAGAAGTAATGTACTATCTGCTCATGACTATCAAACATTTTTTTCTTATGCCTGAGTTTAGGGAGAACCTGTGGGCTGTTGTCCAAAGATTTTTCCCAAACAACCACTGGAATATTTTCTCCAATATTGAGCCCATTTTATCATATATTCTTTAACCTGTTCTTGCTCTGTATCATATTTAAGTATGATATTATTTAAGTAATAACTGATATATTTTTGCTAACATATGTTTATTAATCTTAATTGTTAGCTTCTAAGATTCTTTAGCTCTCTTATTCATTCACAGACTCTGAGATATACTTGGACATTTAAACAGATTTGGAAATATTCAAATCACAGTGGATTTCTATCTTGATTTCAGAATATGAAGTCATATTCGCCTGACAAGACTGTGTTTTTCCTTTGCTAACGTGGAATTGACTAGCTGATGCCTTTGCATTGCTAAAGTGAAACTGACCAGCCCTGTGGTCTGACTCGGTATAAGGCGGCTTCTTATGTTCCTAAGAAAGCAGGGATCCCAGTTACCCTTTCATGGAGTCGCCTATGTAAATAAAAATAGTGACATAATATGCAGAACATTCCATCCTCCTTATCAATATAAAAAGGTATTTAAATATTTTTATTTATTTATTTTCTGCTATCTATCTAACTCATACGCTCCCACACAGCTGAAAGCAAAAGAATCTTGGCTCACGGCTCTAGCTGGGTAACTTTAAACTTTATTCCAGATACTAGGGTGCTAGGACAGTTAAGTTCATGCTGGGGAACTTAGACATTCGTTTTAAAACTAAATGGGCTGGAGGAATTTAGAAGGATGAAAAATCTTCAGTTAGATGACTGTGTGCTTTGTGAATAATTTTCTAAGTATTATATTGCTATACTGCATTTTCACTTATGTTGCTATGTCTTTTTCCAAAGTCCCTAATATTATTTTCTATATTAGAATATAGAAAATGAAGTATTGTATAACAATACACCAAGTGATTCATTTCAGTTACAATCTTGCATCTGTAGTCTTTATCACCTTTATGGTTTACTCCCTGACCTACTGGGTTGCTAAAAAGCAAATCTGAACCCCAGTTAGATCACCAGATAACAGCATAGTCAGTTCAATGCTTGGAGGCAATGTTACGTAATCAAGTGATATGCATGCATGCGGGAACCATCTTATGTCTGTGTACCTGCATAACACATTGTTGATCTTCACACATGCTAACATTACAAAAGAGAAAACATAACCCAACTAGATCAGAACAAAGTCCATAGTTTCCCACAATGGCCAACTAGCCACCTATGGGAAGTCTATAAGCAGGACATGAGGGCAGATGCCTCCAGCATCTCTGGAGAAGCAACACTAGGCCCATCTGCAGCAGAGGACCTAGAGGGACAAACAGACAAGGTTCCTGACTCATCTGTGGCAGTTCCTTCACCTGCAGAATCAGAGAGGTTGAACTATCTTCTAGCCCCATGGAACACTGGTGTGAGAAGGTATTGGCAGCCATCTGTCAGTACTGTGCATGCCTCAAGGCTCAGAAGAACCAGGTTCCTTCTCAGAAGCAGGGAACCTTGAAAGTTTGGCAAAACAATTGCAGCAGGGTCTGGGTGACCAGGCTACATAAGCTTCCAGTTGAAGACTGGCTGATTGCTGGAATATCGTAAGTCATTAGCTCTGTGCCACCCAGCTGTTCCTGATTCCTACCTTGACTGACCCTATAGTACTGATTCCTGGACCTCTGCTAATACCTTGTCCTTGGAATCCTGCCTACCTTTGGACTGCTCTGTTGAGTTTAACCTCAGCTTTGTCTCACTACACTGCTATTGGACCACTTTGGACTACCTCAGTTGACCTCAGCTTTGCCTTAAGATCCTGCTTTTCTGCACTGCCCTGATATTTGACTGTTCCCTTCACCCTATGGAGTCTTGCCAGCCCATTCTCCTGTGGATCTAGCTTTCCCCTCACCTCTGGTGCAGGGACCAAGGTAGGTCCTGATCATGGTAGATTAACCCACTGAACTATGACAGCTCATTTCCAGGTCAATCAAAGGGGAGACCGAAGAAGTTCACTCATCCCTAATCTGTGGCCATTCTACCTGATCATTCCGAAACTTCAATGTTCCTGAATTTGCTCATCTTACTCTTCCTCCTCTGTCCCTGTGTATTTTGGGTTTATGCTTATTAGACAGGTCCCTAACCAGAATCTTTGATAATTTTTTGGTACACTGCCAACAGCCACAGCACCAGAAAAAATGGGAGGGGCACAGAAGGGGCAAAGTATATTTCCAGGTGGGGAGATATGGGGGCACTTGCCCCGCCTTGCTGCCACCGCCCGACTGCAGAGTTGAATTTTAAATGCAATAAATAATACCAAAAATGCTTAAGAGGATCAATCTAACCTCGGTAGTATGCCACAATGTAGTGAACATCTGTTCCCACCTTGTTCAACAGCAAAAATATCTTGTTCTCATTCAAGGAGTAGACGGCCCATAGTATGGAGCATGGTGCAACTGGAGGGGAGATAATGCCACTCAAGATTTGGAAATGCACTGGGAATGGGAAGATGAAGTACATGCGTACACATCCAGAAATGCTGCAATTGCACAGTGTACAGTACACAGGGGCCTGAAACATAGGGCCATGCATATTCCATGTCAAAAAATAGTAAGAATTCAAATTCTACACCACAAAATGCTGACTTCTGTGGCCTGCATAGATTATGAAATTGGCATCAATAGCAGAGTCTTGTGGCACCTTAAAGACTTATCACATTTATTGTGGCATAAGCTTTTGTGAACTGCAGTCCACTTCATCAGATGCATGAAGTGATAACCTCATTTGCAACTATATATGCACAAAGGGGGACATTTTAATTAGTGAGGTCAAAGGAAAATAAGATGTAAAAAAGTACAGAAAAGATAATTACATACTTATCTGTGGTTGTTCACAAAAAACAGCTGTGCTGGTTATACTGATATCCTAACATGGTAAGCCAATTAAAACATGTACATTGTTTTCCCACCCCCACATGTATATAAGCTTGCATGTACTGAGGATAATGCTTCATGTATCTGATGACCATAGTCCACAAAGGCTTATGCCATAACAAGTTTGTTAGTATTTAAGGTGCAACAAGATTCTTTGTTTTCACTGCAAAAGATTTAACGCAAACACCCCTCTGGAAATTATACCAGTTTCCAAAAATTATGCAGTTTTTCTTTGCTCTGGCAGACGTGTGCCCTATTTGTAGCCCTGCTCTAATGTGAGCGTTGCCAATCTTTTTGGACCAGTGGGCACATTTTGAATTTTGAGAAAGTGCTGTTGGCACCACTAATGAAATGGCTGCCATGGGGGAAGGGAGTAATACAAAATTAGAGAGAGTACTGTCATTGATGCTCCACCCCATCCCACCTCCCCAACATCCTTGGTCTTACCCTGAGAGGTCCAATATATCCTGCTGGTCACGACTATGGAGATCACACAATATTGATTTCTAACACCAGTGAGCTAAGGGCAATGAAACAGGCTGGACAACGGCTAGAGCGCAAGTGGTGAAAGACATGCTGTGAGGCTGATCAGGCAAAAGTAAAACATTGTAACTGTGCCTACTGTGTGGCGGTGAGGGCGGCGAAGAAGGCCCACTTCTCTGCCTCCATCCTCAAGTAGCCGTCCAGTGGAGCTTTTCCATATTGTCAGGAGTCTGTTGACATCAACTCCAGGAAAAGGAGTTTTAGACCTTCAGAGGCCCACTGTGAATTGTTTGCAAGGCACTTTGAGGGTAAAGTTGCTCGTCTCTGTAGCAGTCTTGATGCTCCATCCATGTCTACGGTAGTTCCCAATGAGGTGTCCAGTGCAACGTCTGCTGCAACTTCTTGGGAACGGTTTCCGTTGATGCGGCCTGATGATGTAGACAACGTGGTTGCGATGATGCAGCCACCAACGTGTCCTCTAGAGCTTCTTGGCTTATTAAAGCTTGCCGTGGGAGTTTGACAGAGTGGATCCAGGGTGTGGTCAAAGCATCATTGCAGGAGGGAGTGGTTCCAGCCACCCTGAAAGAGGTGGTGATCTGACTGCTCCTGAAAAAGCCCACCCTGGACCCATTGATCTGCAACAATTACCAACCAGTCGCAAATACCCCCTTTTTAGGGAAGGTGATTGAGAGGGTTATGGCACAGCAATTGCAAGTACTCTTGGATGAAACAGATTCTCTTCACCAGTTCCAGTCTGGGTTCAGGCCTGGTTATGGGACTGCTTCTGTGTTGGAATTGCTTTTTAATATGCTTTTAAACCTTTTTTTTAAACAATATGTTTAACTTTTTTAAAAAATATCTTCAAAGCTTTTTTAAAAAAAATGTTTTTAAAGTTGTTTTGTTTTAATGTATTTTAATGTGTGTTTTTATGATGCTTTAAAGTGTTTTTAGTGCTTTTGTTTACCGCCCTGGGCTCCTGCTGGGAGGAAGGGTGGGATATAAATCAAATAATAAATAAATAAATCACTCATACACACGCACACACAATGATGCTGTTAGTGTCTAAACATAAACATACAGACCACAGACATACATCTCTCTCTCTCTCTCTCTCTCTCTCTCTCTCTCTCTCTCTCTCTCTCTCTCTCTCTCACACACACACACACACACACACACACACACACACACACGCACACACAGAGAGAGAGAGAGAGAGAGAGTTCACATATACATCTCTCCTGTCTCTGCCAAATCCCACTGTCTCAGGCCACATATTCATACATGCCTGCTCTCACTCGCTCTCTCTCACACACACAGATGCAAAATACAAATGGGGGGTATTTTTCCAGGGGGGTGGGTAGGAAAACACTGAAAGGGTGGACCCACTAATATTTCTCAGAAAAAAATGAGAAGAATGGTGTCTGTACATTTTGCCTCATATCTCAGATTTTAAAAATCCTACAAAACTTACTCTTTTAAAAAAAAACGAAACCTGGGAATTTGTGCTCCAAAGAAGGTTTTCATGGACGTCACAGCTCCTGTGGGCACCAGACTGGTGACCCCTCGTCTAATAGATTATATAGTAGCTTCAGGTCCCTTGATGCCCTGGGGCTACTATACCAAGATAAAACTGCTTCCCTTGAGGGAGAAAAAGCAGTCAATGCTTTGGCCATGTATTGAATGCCTAGTTAACCATACCACAACTCTTTACATACTTTAAGAACTTTTTCATATTGATACATACCCAAACACTTAGGATATTAACTGTATTATTTAGAGAAAAGTCACTCTGGGTTTTGCATTCATGGCATGAGCCCAGCTTCCTGCTGGCCATTCGCATTACAGGCAGAGCAGCAAACTGGACACTGGTTCCATTGTCAGATTTAACCACTCCACATGCTTCAGGCTCCACCCCTACACCTATGCATTTATACATTCACCTCTGCTTTAAAAAAGAAAAGTACAGAAATATTTTAATAATTAAATGACTGAGAGGAAGCATCTTGGTAATGGTTTTTCTGATCGGATGGTGGATATATACCCTGTCCTGGATGGGGTTACACTCCCCCTAAAGGAACAGGTGCGTAGTCTGGGAGTCATCTTAGACTCTTCCCTCACACTTGAGGCTCATGTAGCCTCGGTGGCCCGGAATGCGTTCTACCAACTTCGGTTGGTAGCCCAGCTACGTCCCTATCTGAGTAAGGAAGACCTCACATCAGTGGTACATGCTATGGTAACCTCGTGTCTGGACTACTGCAATGCGCTTTATGTAGGGCTACCTTTCAAGACGATTCGGAAGCTACAGCTAGTGCAAAATGCGGCGGCCAGACTGCTAACAAGAACTAAGCGGTCTGAGCATATAACACCTGTGCTAGCCCGTTTGCACTGGCTTCCAATATGCTTCCGGGCCAGATTCAAAGTGTTGGTACTTACCTATAAAGCCTTATACGGCGTGGGAGCACGATATCTGTCGGAACGCCTCTCCCGATATGAACCGGCCCGTACACTACGGTCTACTACGAAGGCCCTCCTCCGGGTTCCGACTCATAGGGAAGCCCGGAGAGTGGTGACAAGATCTAGGGCCTTCTCAGTGGTGGCCCCCAAACTATGGAATGGTCTCCCCGAGGAGGTGCGCCTGGCCCCGACACTATCATCTTTTCGGCGCCAGGTTAAAACCTTTCTCTTCTCTGAGACATTTTAATTCCTGTTAATTCTAAATTATTATATTTTGATTTTAGACTGTACAGTTTTTTGTACAGTTTTGTATTGTGATATACTGTATTGTGTTATTTTTATTGTATTTTTAATGTTCACCGCCCAGAGAGCTGTTGCTAGTCGGGCGGTATATAAGCTTAATTAAATAAATAAATAAAATAAATACAGGCTTGCTAGTCAGTGTCTGTCAACCACAGTCAGCTTTTGCTGCAAACTTACAAAACCTTTTTGTAGGGGCTTCAAAGAGACCACACAGCTTCTACTGTGTCTTGTCTCTCTTTACCCTTGTCTTGATTTTGATATTAGCTTAATTGTCATCCTCTAAAAAGCCCTGGGAACTGTAGTTTTGTGAAGCTGTGAAAATTCACTGAAAGAAATCCTTAGTGCTGCCCCCCAAGGAGCTACAATTCATCACAATCTGGATTCAGACCTGGTTTCAGAACAGAATCAGCCTTGGTTGCCCTGACCCTGTTACTTCTGTTTGATCTCTGAGGCATTTGATACCATTGACCATGGTATCCTCCTGGACTGACTCAGTGGGATGGGTATTGGAGGCACTGTATTACGGTGGGTCTGCTCTTACCTTCAAGGTCGTGTTCAGAGAGTAACACTGGGTGAGTGTTCCTCAGCCTCTGGCACTTGTACTATGGGGTTCCGCAGGGTACTATTCTCTCCCCAGTGCTATTCAACATCTATATGAAGCCATTAGGAGCAAGGTGTCAGCAATATGCTGATGACACGCAGCTCTATTTCTCCATAACATCTGAATCAGAAGGGGCTGTGAATGCTCTGGATCGGTGTCTGAATGCTGTAGTGGACTGGATGAGGGCCAATAAACTGTGCTTGAATCCTGAGAAGATGGAGGCTCTTTGGGTAGGTGGTTCCCATGTCCGGGAGAGGGGCAAGTTACCTGTTCTGGATGGGGTCGTGCTCCCTCTGAAGGAGCAGGTCCATAGCCTTGGGGTACTCCTGATTCATCTTTGTCATTAGAGGCCCAAGTATCTTCTGTGGCTAGTGTCTTTTACCAGCTTTGTATGGTTCGTCAGCTACAGCCATTCCTGGACAGGGATAGCCTGACCTCTGCAGTCCATGCCTTGGTAACCTCAAGGCTGGATTACTGCAATGTGCTCTGTGTGGGGCTGCCCTTGGCCCTGATTTGGAAGCTGCAGCCGGTGCAAAATACAGTGGCCAGATTGTTGATGGGAGCATATGGCCAACAACATGTGACACCAATTTTAAAACATCTGCACTGGCTGCCCATCTGCTATCAAGCCAGATTCAAGGTCCTTGTATTAATTTACAAAGCCCCAAACAACTTAGGTCCAGGGTATCTTAAGGACCACCTGAACCCTTATATCCCATCTCAGTCACTGAGATCTTCTGCAGGAGCAGCTCTGGTTGTTCCTGAGTTGGCGAGGCTCATTTAACATCAACACGAAATCGAGCCTTCAGTGTCATCAGCCCAGTTCTCTGGAATGCTCTGCCAAGAGATTCAGCAGGAGCTTTCTGTCCTGCTGAAAACCTTTCTGTTTTGCCAGGCTTATGCAGGCAATTAAGAACATGCTTTTTCACAATTGACCTTTGTTATTATTGTATTTTTAATGTGTGTTTTTAAATTCTATGGTGGTGGTGGTTGTTTTACATGTTGCAAACCCTCTGATATTTTTAACGAAAAAGCAGTATACAAATATTTTTATAAATATATTATAAATAAACAATTCCCAGAATTCCCTGGGAAGTGGGAGTGACTGTTAAATCATATGTGGCTGAAATGCAGATATGCCCAGAAGAGTTAACTATAAAAGTTAAACAGTGCAAAGAGCAGGTCTCTCCA
Source organism: Rhineura floridana (assembly GCF_030035675.1). Classification (NCBI taxonomy): domain Eukaryota; kingdom Metazoa; phylum Chordata; class Lepidosauria; order Squamata; family Rhineuridae; genus Rhineura; species Rhineura floridana. Next base: position 34,033,472 of record NC_084494.1, read on the forward strand.
GCCCATGTACTTTTTTTCAATTCATGTTCATAGGTGGATTTTTGGTTCTGAATGCTGGTTAGCCAAGGGAAGTGAAACAAAGACATATCGAGCCCATTCTGGCTTTACCCACCCCCCTACAAGGCTACTCTGGAGCAAGCAGATTTTAAAAATCAAAATGGACCTACTTTTAAAAAATTGACATACTGTCTCAGCCCCAGACCTCAAAGAGCCAGAGACCTTCACAATTCCATCTGCAAAGCAAAAGAAAAGCACCGATAGGGTTAAAATGACTGGATCACTCCCTCCCTTCTCACTCCCCAATGGAAATGGCCTCCAACTCCCAGCACATTTATATCCTACTTAATTATCACACTCCCAGAAGACATGCTCTGCTTCGTCCCATTGTCTTTATTTGTATTTATTCATTCCTCAACCCCCCAATAAGAAATATTCTCCAAGTGTAAGTGTATCACTCAACAACACAATAAATTTAGTCTCATTCTTCCCTAATAAAGTCCAAATGGACTTGGATAAATAAATACATCCATCCATCCTACAATCACACTGAAAAAGGGGAAAATATCAAACATACCAGCAGATTTATTTATTTATTTATTACACTTATATACTGCCCCATAGCCGAAGCTCTCTGGGCGGTTTACAGCATATATAGCCTAAAATCTAAGGACAGTCTGGACTCCAGCCATAAAAAAATATATCATGATCTTGGGGAAATTTTGATTTCTATAAGACCTGGGGGAACTTTGGGGTTCATATTTTTAATTATTTCCCCTCCTGTTTTATTTGGGCTCTCTGGAACCCAGTATCTTTTGCCAATACCCACTGATTGGTGCTGGACAGCTCCACCTTCAGATGAGCACACCCCATTCAAGCCTTGCTCAGTACACCAAAGGCTCTCAGCCCAGCTCATTGATAGAACAGAGTGAGGGGGCATGGCCCCCCTCAAGCTAGACACTATCCATTGTGCACTACAGTCTGCATGGCCCAAGATTATTACCTTTAATATTAATAACAAAGAATTCTCCTTCCTGCCAGCCACCACCGAGGACAATCACATATTCGGTGTTATTCTTCGTAAAAAATACCGGGTTTAATTTTTTCACACAGACGTTGTTCAATATGCGCGTCCAGAGTTCTAAAGGAACATCAAAGAAAATGTAAGAGCCCTGCTGGGTCAGGTCAAGGAAGGCCCACCTAGTCCAGCATCCTGTTTCCCACAGTAGCCAACCAGATGCCTCTGGGAAACCGCCACGCAGGACATGAAGGAAGTAGCCCACTGTGGCTATTAATTCCCAGCAACTGGTATTCAAAGGCATGCTACGTCTGATCCTGGGGTAATACTATTAGTCACTGATAGCCTTCTCCTCCGTGAATTTGTCTAATCCGCTTTTAAAGCTGTCCAAGATGGTGGTCATCACTACCACCTGTCATAGCAAATTCCAAAGAAGAGAGATGGTTCCAACCAAGGCATTGTGGGGAAATGGTTGCTTATGGCAGCTGTTCTGTACTGCGTAATTTCCACTAAAGCAAATGAAGACATGCCTGTCTCCAAAATTTTGTCATTTTCTCTTGCTCTACAAAACTAACTGATGTTCTCCTCCAGCTTAAGCCTATTCCCAACACCCTACGAAGTTTTGGAACAGCTCTAGATTTAGTAATGGTTAGAGAACATTAGCAAAGGAATCGAGAGCAAAACTGCAAACATCATAATGCCATTATACAGATCTATTGTGTGCTGTTGTGGTCACCAACATCTCAAAAAAGATATTAGAGAGCTGGGAAAGGTTCAGAAAAGGGCAAACAAAGTGTTCAAGGGACTGGAGCAAGTCCCCTATGAGGAAAGGTTATCACATTTGGGGCTTTTCAGTTTGGAAAAAAAAAGGTAAAGGGGGGGGACGTGACAGAGGTCTATAGAATTATAGATAGCATGCATAGTGGATAGAAATAATGTTTTCTTCTTCTCTTATAACACTAAAAGCCAGGATCATTAAATTAAGCTGAATATTGGAAAATTCAGGACAGAAAATAAGTTACTTTTTCACACAGTGCATAGTTCGAATATGGAATGAATTCTCACAGGATGTAGTGACGCCCACCAGTTTGACTGGCTTTAAAAGAAGATTAGACAAATTCTTGAAGGATAAGGCTATTAACAGGTACTAGCCACAATGGATATGTTGTATCTCCACTGTTGGAGGCTGTATGTCTCTGAATACCTGTTGCTGGGAATCAAAAACAAGGAGAGAGTTTTGCAGACAGGACTTACCATAGGCATATGCTTGGCCACTGTGAGAACAGGATGCTGGACTAGATGGTACTTTGGCCTGATCCAGCAGGTTTATGTTCTGAGCAAGTTCTGCTTCTCCCCAGTTGTCTACTTTTGGCCCTTCCATTGCAGGGCTGTGCTGTTATTACATTTACACTGGTATAATGTTATGCAGTTATCTTCAGGTATCAAGTGACTAATAAATCTAATAAATAATAATAACAATCACCGCCACCACGGTGCTACATGGGTGTGGATCCTCCATGTTGGCAAATCCACAACCACAGGAGGCCTTGGCCAGTACTGTACCCTTGTCCAGCCAGAGCAAGCCAGTTAACATGCCTAATAATTCCCTCTCAGGGAAACCTGAAGAGCGTAGCTCTGTCGTAGGAGATTAAGGGTCTTTTTGTCCCATGAAGTGAATTCTCAACACTCTCACTGAACTACAATTCCGAGGATTCTTTTAAGGGAAACCATTGTTGGAATTTTAATTCAATCAATGCATTGTCTCACTGTATATTCTGAATCTATTGACCACTAGAGGCAATAGATATAGTTAGTCAGTTGAAAGGGCCCCTCCTTGAATTCCCTCCTTGTTACTTTTCTCAAGTTTATGCATGCCTCTGATTGGTTAGACTGATATTTTCAGGGATATCGTCACTTCCAGTTCCTCCTCCTTCTTCCCACAATTCTCTTTCCTTACCTTTTGAATTCAGCTAGTGTAGATTATTAGGCTTTGCTATGCAAGTGTACTTTCTTAATACAATGACTTTATTTTGTTTAAGATAAGCACCACTCTTTCATATTCTTTTTATATCTCCAATGAATTCTGCTGCATAAAGCAACTCTCTTCATAGGGTTATGGGCCCAGACATAATTGGAGATTTATAAAAGAAAAAGGAGTCTGTGGACTCTAATACAGTAGGGCCCCTCTCATACAGCAGGTTACATTCAGGCCCCCGCCAAAAAGTGAAAACTGCCAGAAAGTGGGGCCCTACTGTATTCCAGCTGCCGTGCTCCAGCTGACAGTGATCAGCTGTAGCGCGCGATCAGCTGGAGCGTGGGGAGTTCTAGCCGCCGCACTTCAGCTGACAGCGATCAGCTAGAGCACAAGCTCCCCACACTCCAGCTGATTGCACGCTCCAGCTGACAGCGATCAGCTGGAGCACGCAATCAGCTGGAGCACAGGGAGTTCTAGCCACTGCGCTCCAGCTGACACCAATTAGCTGGAGCGCGGGGACCTCTAGCCGCCACGCTCCAGCTGGCAGCCATCACCTGGAGCGCGCAATCAGCTGGAGCATGGGGAGCACGATCAGCTGTAGCGTGCGATCAGCTGGAGCGTGGGGAGCTTTCACGCTATAGCTGATCGCCTGTCTCAAATTGTCACTGGCCCAAAGTGTAGGGCAGGGCTCACCCTCGACTTAGTTTTTGCTCCAGATGGAGGAAGGGGTGGTCTGGAGATAGGGGGAGTGGATGTCACCCCATTGTCATGGTCAGATCACTTCCTGGTGAAGTTTAAACTTATGACTCCGATCCTTCCCTGCAGGGGTGGTGGACAGATTAAGATGGTTCACCCCCGGAAACTAATGGAATCCATAGGATTCCTGAATGCCCTGGGGGAGTTCCCAGTAGATAGAGCAGGTGACCCTGTTGAGGCCCCTGTCACGCTGTCGAACAGCGAGGCGCATCTGGCTCTTGATATGGTTGCCCCCGAGCACCATCTACGGTATTGTGGAGCCCGGTTTGCCCCTTGGTACACCAGTGAGCTAAGGGCAATGAAAAAGGCTGGATGATGGCTAGGGCGCAAGTGGCGAAAGATGTGCTGCGAGGCTGATTGGGCATGAGTAAAACATCATAACCGTGCCTACTGTGCGGTGGTGAGGGCTGCGAAGAAGGCCCACTTCTCTGCCTCCATCACATCCTCAAGTAGCCGTCCAGCGGAGCTTTTCCGTATTGTCAGGAGTCTGTTGAAATCAACTCCAGGAAATGGAGTTTTAGACCCTTCAGAGGCCCACTGTGAATTGTTTGCAAGGCACTTTGAGAGTAAAGTTGCTCGCCTCTGCAGCAATCTTGATGCCCCATCCACATCTACTGTAGTCCCCAATGAGGTGTCCAATGCAACATGTGCTGCAACTTCTTGGGAACTGTTTCAGTTGATGTGGCCAGATGACATAGACAACGTGCTTGCGATAATGAGGCCGGCAACATGTCCTCTGGACCTTTGCCCTTCTTGGCTTATTAAAGCTTGCCGAGGGGGTTTGAACGAGTGGATCCAGGGTGTGGTCAATGCATCATTGTGGGAAGGAGTGGTTCCAGTCGCCTTGAAAGAGGCAGTGATCCGACCACTCCTGAAAAAGCGCACTCTGGACAACTACCGACAACTACTGACTGGTTACAAATACCCCCTTTTTAGGGAAGGTGATTGAGAGGGTTGTGGCGCAGCAATTGCAAGTGCTCTTAGATGAAACTGATTATCTTGACCCATCCCAGTCTGGGTTCAGGCCTGGTTATGGGACTGAATCGGCCTTGGTTGCCCTGATGGATGACCTTTATTGGGAGAAGCACCAGGGGAGTGTGACCTGTTATTCTTACTTGATCTCTCAGTGGCTTTTGATAGCATTGACCATGGTATCCTTCTGGGCCGACTTGGTGAGATGGGTATTGGAGGCACTGTTTTACAGTGGTTCCAATCCTATCTCCAAGGTCACTCTCACAGAATAGCATTGGTTGACTGTCTTTCAGCCCCCTGGCAGTTGTGCTGTGGGGTGCCGCAGGGTACCATCTTGTCCCCCATGCTGTTGAACATCTATATGAAGCCCTTAGGAGTGGTCATCAGGAGATTTGGGGTGAGGTGTCAGCAGTATGCTACGATACCCAGCTCTATTTCTCTGTAACATTTGAATCAGAAGAGGCCATGCAAGCCCTGGACTGGTGCCTAGACTCAGTGGTGGGCTGGATGAGGGCCAATAAACTGAGTCTGAATCCTAGCAAGATGGAGGCACTGTGGGTTGGTGGTTCCTGAGTTCAAATAATTGGTCAGTTGCCTGCTTTGGATGGGGTTCTACTCCCTCTGAAAGAGCAGGTTCATAGTCTGGGGGTGCTCCTGGATCCGTCTTTGTCACTAGAGGTCCAGGTGACCTCCGTGGCTAGGAGTGCCTTTTACCAGCTTTGGCTGGTAAGACAGCTGCACCCGTTTCTGGACCGGGATAGCCTGACCACTGTTGTCCATGCATCTGGTAACCTCCAGGCTGGATTACTGTAATGTGCTCTATGTGGGGCTGCCCTTGAGGTTGGTCCGGAAGTTGCAGCTGGTGCAAAATGCGGCAGCGAGACTACTCACTGAGGCAGGGTATCGCCAACATGTCACCCCGCTGCTGAAAGAATTGCACTAGCTGCCCATTTGCTACCAGGCCAAGTTCAAGGTTCTAGTTTTGGCGTACAAAGCCCTATACAGTTTGGGACCAGGATACCTTACCCCTTATATACCCAGTCGATCACTGCGCTCTGCAGGTGAGGGCCTCCTGCAGATACCATCTTATCAGGAGGTCTGTTCTGCACAACATAGGAAATGGACCTTTAGTGTGACAGCACCTACCCTGTGGAATTCCCTCCCCTTAAATATTAGGCAGGCACCATCTCTGTTATCTTTTCGGCGCCTATTGAAAACTTTCCTCTTTTAACAAGCCTTCTAAGTTGAGACCTATCCCAGTCTGTGTCTGTGTTGGAATTGCTTTTTAATAGGTTTTTTTAAACCTTTTTTTTAAACAACATTTTTTAACCCTTTTTATTTAAGATGTTTTAAAAGCTTTTAAAAATGTTTTTAAAGTTGTTTTGTTTTAATGTATTTTAAGGTCTGTTTTTATGATTTTTAAAGTGTTTTTAGTGCTTTTGTTTGTCACCCTGGGCTCCTGATGGGAGGGATATAAATCAAATAATAACTAAATAAATAAATATTAGAGTGTATGGATCTAAGGTGTATGTTACATTCCCAAAGAAAAGACAGGCAAACTAGACTGCAGAAGTGAAGAAGGCATATCTGTTGTTTATGAAATGGGCTGCAAAGGCTATAGAATACTTGATCCTACCACAGAAACAATCAAGGTGCATAGTATTGCATATCTGATGAGAGACAAATACTAGGAAAATATCGGAAATCAAACCACACATTCCAACAGGAGAAGAAACAATGCATCAGCCGCAGCAAGAAGAGGCTGTGACTTTGAAACTTCAAGTGAACCTGAGCAAGAATGGGGTGCAAGAGCTGATCAAGAGGTGAGACGCTCAAGCAGACCGAACAAAGAGATACCACCCAATAGGCTGTCTCTTCTAACCAGAGTGGAGGAGACACCAAAGCCCTCCAATTGGCGAGATGTTGAAGGGATGCTACATACTGAGACAGACAAATGACTGCAAGCTGCTGGAGACAAAATAGAATCTCTTCACAAAAATAAAACATGGACTCTTACAGAGCTATGAAAAGGGAGAAAGACCATTGGATGTAAATGAATCTTTACAACTAAATGAGGTGCAAAAGGGGATATCCAGTGCTACAAAGCTAGACTAGTGGCTAAGGAATACTCCCAAAAGTACAATGAAGATTACTATGAAACTTTTGTATTTGTGGTCAAACACACTTCTATAAGGACACTCCTCAGTACTGCCGCCTCAAGGAAGATGCAGGTTCAACACCTGGATGTAAAGAGCCTTCCTATATGGAGACATTGAGGAAGATATATATATGCAGCAACCACCATGATTTGAAGAACCTGGGAAAGAAGGACTAGTGTGGAAGCTTTAGAAAAGCATTTATAGCCTGAAGCAAGCTGCTAGGGCATGGAATGACAAACCTAACTAACTACTACTTAAGGAGGAGTTCACGCAAGGAAAGCTATACTCGAGGTTCAAGAATAACAGATGGTCATTCATCTTGGCCTATGTGGATGATTTGGTCTTATGTCACAAAGACAAGGAAGACAGCGATGAAATCATGAGAAATCTTAACAAGGAAATAGAAGTGAAAGAGCTGGAAGGTCTCTTACTATCTTGGAATCTAGATGAAAGGGAGAGAAAATAGAAGCATCTTCATTAACCAGAAACAGTTAATGGACCTGATAGAGCACCTTGGGCTGACATAAGCCAATGTAGCAGAAACACCAATGAAAGTAGGCTTCTTTAAAGACAATGACACCAAGAAACCACTGCAAGATGTCAGTCAGTACAGGACAGCAATTGGAAAGCTCCTATACATATCAACTGTAACAAGACCGGACACTGCAGCAACAGTTGGGATCTCATGCAGAAAAGTTGATACACCAACAAAGAAAGACTGGACTGCAGTCAAGAGGGTAGGAAGATATCTAAAGGGAACTGCAGATCTGAGATTAATACTACCTGCAAACAGTAATCCCAGACTGGTGGGCTATATGGATGCAAACTGGGCTGAAGACAGAGAAGACTGAAAGTCCACTAGTGGGAATCTGTTCTATTATGGAGGAGTCATCAGTTGGACTAGTAATAAACAGTCAGTTGCAGTCCTCTCCTCTACAGAAGCAGAATACATATCTGCAGTGCAAGCATGTCAAGAAGCAACATGGTTACACAGACTACTCCTTGGAATAAATGAACCAAAGCCAACTAGAATGCATGAAGACAAGAGCTGTATTTTGGTCTCCCAATCAGAAAGGGCGAGACCGCAAACAAAGCACATTGATACCAAGTACCACTGTGTGAGAGATGCACAACAGAAAGGGCTCACTGAGCTGAAGTACTGCCCGACAGAAGAAATGGTGGCAGATGTTCTTACCAAGTCACTGCCCAGAAAGCATTTTTAGGATCTTTGTGAAGTGATTGGAGTTGTGAGTTGGAGTATAAGACAATGAGAAGGGGTGTTGGAAGTTTCACTTCAGTCAATGCATTGTCTTGTTGTGTGTTCTGAATCTATTGACCATTAGGGGCAATAGATATAATTAGTCAGTTTAAAGGCCCCCTGCTCGAATTCTCTCCTTGTTATTTTCCTCAAGTTTAAGCCTTTGATTGGTTATATTCTCAGGGTTATCATCACTTCCAGTTCTTCCTCCTCCTTCCCACAATTCTCTCTCCCCCTACCTTTTGAATTCAGCTAGTGTAGATGATTAGGCTTTCCTATCCACATGTACCTTCTTCATTAAATGAGTTTTATTTTGTTTAAGATAAATACCACTCTCATATTCTTTGTATATCTCCAATGAACTCTGCTGCATAAAGCAACTCTCTTCAACCATGACAGTTAAACTGACATAAAATCAATATAAGCTTGTACTTTATATATGCTTTGGTTTTTCAGGCTCACATACCAGACCCAGATGTGTTCACGAACAAGATTGGGTACTTTCCTGTGAAGTAATAGACTAGCTGGTTCTGTCGGATGAAGAGGGTGCTTTCTGTACAGATGCTGTCAACAATGGCAGAGGAGAATACCTTCTGTGGGCATGACAGGGAGCCAATCCAGCAGCTGTCAATGCCCACCTACAGCAGAAAAGGAGACAAAAAAAATGCAAGTCTTATCTTCTGTGTGGAAACAGGGTCACTGGGTTACTACTAGGTTAAGAGTAGCATGGAAACTCCCATGATGCTCTGCTTTGACAGCTACAATGGATAACATCTGAGTTTAAAAGTAATAACCCTCAGAGAACCCTGGGAATTGTAGTTTGATAGAGTGTTGTTCCCAAATGAAAGGACAAAACCACATTATTTTAGGGAAAATTACATTGCAAAAATGTGCATATCTGACAAGACTGCATTCCAACAGAAGACTAAGCAGTATGGTGCTGGCTGACAAATCCTGTCCCTTGCCTGGTCTGCCCTCAGCCAGTAAGAATGTGCATGTGCATGTGTGTATTTATTTGTCTGCACCAGTTTGGTGGTTTGTCTGTCTTGTTTGATATCTGCCTTTAGATAAAAGGAGTTTTGGAGTTGATTACAGAGTATGAACTCGAGGTTTTTGGTGGCTTATCTGCTGATCTGATGGTGCTCCTACTTAATGGCAGTCATTCCAAAACAAGACTATGCTCACCCACAATTTGATCATGGATGAAGGGGGTGACCTGGCATGTATTACGGAGAGTTGGGGGGGGAGCTGAGTGGGCCTGACCTAACTCAGCTGTGCCTGCCGAAGTACTCAATACAGCACCAAGACAGACTGGGATGGCAGGGGGGTGGGCTGTTGCCACTGTCAAGTACCATCTGCTTTACTAGAAAGCCTCTTGATTTTGGGATGGGCTTATCTATGTAGTTAAGTCCAAACAGTAGCACTGGGACAGTGCTTCTCAGTCCCTTGCAAGCTGTATTATGGAGTGTCGCAGGGCACTATTGCACCCCCAATGGCCACGCCTATGCTAGAGGAACTCTGTTCCAAAGATCCGATGCCCCCAGAAACTATGCATGCATGGTTGCAATGCATGTTGATGAGCAATGAGCAATGCATGTTGATGGTCCAGGAGGAGCCTGGACTCTGGGGAAGACTGGCAGGGCCAGGGTCCCTCTCCACAGTAGGGGAGCTCAGCCTCAGAAGCTGGCGCAGAACAGCTGAGCCCTCGGGAAAGAGAGTGCCTGAAGAGGCAGGCCCAGATCCTCACATTCCAGAGGAGTGCTCAGCTGCAGAGTAGGACTCCTCATGAGTACTGCCCTCAGAAGGAGTACTTCTTTTAGAATCTGCTAAGGAGCGTCAGCTGAACCCTGGGTGGAATTCTGGCAGCTCTGGCTTTAAAGCCTCACTGCTAGGCTGGGAGAGCTGCTGACACAACACTTATTATTGAGATGTTTGCTGCTCTAAGCAACTTCAGGATGAAGAGCAGGACATAAATAAATAATATAAAATCAGATATGGGCATTACAAATTTGGAAAAAAGGGAGACACACCACTAAGGTGATTTTCTGTATTTTTTAAGAATTGGAACAGTGATCACTTACCATGAAGGTTCTTTTTCTGGCAGACAAAATCCACATAGCCCCACACTGGGTTATCAACCTCTAGCAGCCCAGGCAGAAAATGAATATTTGAAGGTTCCTCCTCCTTTCCCTCTCAGTGTCTCCTCAGTTTTTCTTCCAGCCCACCCCTAAGACTATGTGGACCTGAGTCTTCCGGGAAGGGTGACTTAGCCTGTGCCTGCTTTTGAGACGGGCTCCTGCCTCAAAAGAAGCTTATTCAGATATATCAGTCAGATTTTTTTTTTTTTGACTGATTAAACTTCTCCCGGGTAGGGAGAAACGAAGAGATTAACCTCAAAGCCTATTTTTGTTGGGACGACCAGATCTCATTAATTTATGGGACGAGGTCCAGCCGACGAAGGTGGGACGGATTTTCAACAACAAGCTCTATCTGATAAAGCGAACGTTCATCTTATCTTCTAAGAGAGAACACACTAACAGGCAAGCACCCTTCTTTCTATATTTTTCTTTTACTTGACTTAAATTGTTGCTGTTTAAAAGAGATTTGCCAGATTGATCGGTTTTTGACATCTCACTGGGGAGCCATAACTTCTCTCTGCTACTCACTAATTAATAGCTTATCTCTGTTTTTGTTGCAAAAAGCTGTCCTGGATTTGCATTCTAAAGATATACACAGAAGAGGGATTTCTATTCCAGATTCTTATTTTGAAGAATATTATATTGTCTGAGACTACTCTCTTTTTGGTCTATTTTATTTTGACGAATCTGTTTCCTGACGACCGCCATTAATTGTTTCGATCCTGGGAACTGCATTTTGTTTACTTAAGCATGGAGAGATAAGGCTGTCTGCTCTGTTTATACTGTGATGTCACCAAGTTTGGAGTATTAACCCAATTGTTGCTGAAATAAGAAGTGGTTTTCCTATATTTTTCTTTTAAAATGGCAATTAAGAAAGTGGCTGAGAATCTGGAAATAACTATGTTTCAGAAAATAATGGATGAGATTGAGATAACGAAACAAAACCTGCGACAGGGTTGTAAGGAGCTGAAAATTGAATTGAGTAAAATGAAGCAGGAGATTAAAGATATAGGGGTCCCTGTGAGAGAGGTGACCCTGGAAGGGGTCCCTGTGAGAGAGGAGACCCCGGAGATTGGAACAAACGTGGAACAGGAAAAAGATTTGGAGTCTATGGACTTTAGAAACAAAATCTATTGTTTGGAGACACAGGAGATTAAAGACATAGGGGTCCTTGTGAGAGAGGAGACCCTGGAGACTGGAACAGGGGTCCCTGTGAGAGAGGAGACCCTGGAGACTGGAACAGGGGTCCCTGTGAGAGAGGAGATCCCGGAGATTGGAACAAACGTGGAACAGGAACAAGATTTGGAGTCTATGGACTTTAGAAATAAAATCTATTGTTTGGAACTCAATGTTATCTCTGAAGAAATTAATGAAGATTCTAGAGATAAAGTTATCAATGGCATGGATAATCTTCTGGACTGGAATGATGTGATGGAGCCCAATATAGAGAAAATCTATGGAATTAACTGCAGCCATGTGACAATGGAAAAACTTTCAAGAGATGACCCAGTGTATTTTGAAAAAAAGAACAGAGATATGATTTTACAGCAGTATTTCAGCAACCTATTCAGAATGGATGGCAAGAAAATATTTGGGATAGAGGTAATTCCCATCAGACTCTTACTATATGACTATGGCTTTGACAGCAAGATTATTATGGAATACTGATAATGGAAGATTGGATACTGAAATTACTGGACTTAACAAGACTACTGAAGATGGAAGATGGAAAATGGAACTAATAGGGATAATAGAACAATGGCTACTGAAATTACTGAACCTAACAGATTCTGATGTGATGGATTAATTGAAATGTTTATTTTGACTATGGTTATGACAATAAGATTATCATAATTAGTAATGAGATGGATTAATCGATATGCTTATCTGGAAAAAAAAATTGATAGATATATTTCTTAAAGAATTGAAACCTCTCTTTGACTTTTTGTGGAAAGAATAAAGTAATGTTTATGAGATTTGATGATTAAGTAAGATAACTACTGGAGGAAAGTGATTTTATAATATGACTTAAGAGACAGGATTGTTATATATTATAGACTTATAACTGATTTGATCTTTGACAAATGGGAAGTCAATATTTTACTCTTTATTATTTTTGTTTTTTTTTTTCTTTTTTTTTTTTTGTTTAACTATTTTTGATTTTGTTTTTTGTCTTTGAATGTTTTATGATTTCGTCTTGTATGTTTTATGAAAATCTGAATAAAAATTATTGAAAAAAAAAAAAAAAGACTATGTGGACCTGTGGAGTAAAACCTTAGAACAACAAAACACAGAACTGGGCCATGCTCCAAAAAACAGAACACTGCAACACATATCCTAACAGGAAGAACCTATGTGTTGACAGAGTGAGCAGATGAGTGTAGGATGAGGTGTGGCTATGTTGGTTACACTACCAGAAAAAGACCCTTCACTGTAATGACCAACTTTCCATTTTCCTGGCAGACTCACCCACATAGCCCCACACCCACCGTAGCCTAAGTCTATTTTGGGTGGGAATTTGCAACTCCGCTCACTGTGAAGACAGCACTGATTAGAGGACACACCGTCCAACGGCCGCTTCAGCAGAAGCATAAGTAGTCACTTTATAGTGTCTAGTGAATGTAGACGGTACTGCCCAGGTGGCTGAACTGCAGAGTTCTGCAATGCTGGCATTAGTGGCTAAAGTTGCAGAAGTTGCCGCTGCCCTGTGAGCTGTAATATGACCAGGAGCCCTAAGCAATTGAGATTCATAAGCTAATGCAATACAGGCTCTGACCCATTTGGCAATGGTTGGCAAATGGGCCGTTTTTCCCCCAAGGAGGAGGTATGGAAGGAAACGGACAAACTAGTGGTCAACCTAAATATCTTGGTGCGTTTAATGCCAATTTTAAGATAATAGAGAAAACGCCCAAGGGAAAAACTAACAAAGCCTAATAGCAAGCCAGATTTCCTGCCTGGGCTGCTAGACATTGATAACCCAGTGTGGGGCTATGTGGGTGAGTCTTCCAGGAAAATGCATGTGTTTTTGTATGAATGTGCCTATATTATAATGTATTTTCACTTATGCTTATGTTTTTAAACATGCAGTAAATTGTTCAGATGGACCTTTTTGTGTAACAAGAACTAACAAGTTTAATCAATAACAGTAGTGACCAGACTAGAGCTGTATCTAAGAATATCGGTTAGGTTTACAAAACAAATTCTTTTTTTTTTTAAGACCCCCAAACCACACACACAACAACCACTCAATAATTTGTTCCTCAAAACAGCAGAGCATATACAAAGGGGCAGGCAGAGCAAATTTGTTCTGGAGCAGACTTCAGGGTGCCAGGACACCCTAAATCTGCACATTAATTCAAATTTGGTTAATTTCTCCAACATTCTTAGCCAAGACATAAGCCTTCTTCCCCCATATGAATAGTAGCAAAAGCATTATCTTTTTAGACTGTAAGCTCCTGGGGACAGGAACCTATTTATTTTTGTTTATTAAACTGCAAGACACCATGCACATTGATGGCAGTATTTCTTTAGGTGGAATATGTATATCTCGCTTTAGAGCCCCAAGGGGATCTCAAAAATGGCTTACAAAAGATTCTCAAAATAAAAACTACATTCAAATCAGAACAGAAACATATGGACCATATGGTGACCATATGGAACCAATATTATTCAGGCAGCATTTCCTGTCTTTGTCCTGTCCTGGTTGTCATGCCTAGGCAAATAATAAGGAATGTTCTTAAGACAACTGAGTTACTTATTCCTGTGCAGGGGGCATGACCCAAGCAAACTGGAGTTAGCAGCTAAGGGCATAACAACAGGAGGGCTGTGCCAAGGGCCTCTGTGGATGTCATCGTGGAGTACGAAAAGCTTTAAATAAAACCCTTTACCTATGATTACAGAGTGAATTAGTGGGCAGGGGAAGGCCCCTTTTAAACAGGGGTTCAAAATAGGCCCCCTGGGTCAAACATTTAGTTGCCAACCAGATTTCTACTCTGACTGGTAGAGGTCTTTCCCAGCTCTGCAGCTTGATTCTTTAAGCTGGAGATGCTGAGAACGTAACCTGTACTCTGTCAAAGTTGAGTTCCACCACTGTTTGTCTGCTGCTATCAAACCTAGAGCTGGCAACTTCACATACCACTGCCAAGTTTGCATGTGCCACTAATGGAGTCCTGCCACACCACAACTGACAGAGAGATGCCTTGTCAGAGATGTGCCACACAAAGGGCTCATTTCCTCTTTACCTCTATTGGAATGAAATCTTCAAACGCTGAGTCAGACATGAAGGTGATCTTGTTCCGGGGAAATCCGCCAAGGATGAGCACAGGGGTTTGTGCATAAGTGCTCCACAAGGGGCGTGACGGGTCTGTCAGAGACATGACGTTCCTCAAACTGCTCAACTGTATTTGGCAAGAAGGAACCAGAGAGGAGAGTGTAAGGGTATGGTTAACATTTGTCCATCACACCAAAACCAGCAAGGGCCAACAGATACATTTTACAGAATAACATGGTAAAATTTTATCTGGACTGTGCCAGCCACCAACTCGCTCTGATGTGGTGCAGTCTAGAAAATGCTTTACCACCTCGTTTGGCTACATGTGTAAGCTGGGCATGAGATTACAGAAGAGGTAGGGATTTTTCCTGAGAGTCACTGCTCCTGAAGGCTCAGGTCTTTTTCCCTTCACCCCTTCTAAGTCCACCTACTCCATGCATCCCCACACCAGTGAACCTAACAAACTGCAAAGTTGCTTGCACAAAAATGGAAGCTTAACTTTCAAGGTTTATGTGAAGATTGCAAGATAAAGGTTTTTCAGCACTTTGCTAGTTTAATGAAAAGCCAGCAGCACACACAATTTGATCAGTTAGAAAGAGTGAAATGGTGCTGGGTATGTTTCCACTACACACTCATGCACCAGTTTAATTGTCAGGGCTTCTCACTCATGGCCTCCCAAACCTTGGGAAATATGCTTTGATGAGGCTGCTGAGAATTCTGTGAGGCATCCCTACAAGCCCTTTTCCTGGGAAGAGGGAATGACTGCTAAGCCAGTTAAGCATGTTCTGTGTAGACACACCCACTTGCTTAGAGGTTTACATTTCCCACTCTGTCCAGCTAATGGAAAAGGGAATGTAGCCACAGTTAAAGGCTCTCCAGTCTTTCTGTGAGCACAATAACTCAGTCCTTAACATGTTTTCTCAGAAGTCCTATTGATTTTAGCAGGATTTACTTCCAAGCAAGTATGTTATGGACTGCAGCCTAAAGCAAGAGGCGGGAAGAGCTTCCTCTGGATGCCCTCTAGGAGCAGGAACCCATCAGTAGCAGGTTCCCTGATTTTCTCCCAGGAGGCCAAAGCCCGAGGCACAAATATTCACAGATCTATTCACAAATATTCTGGCCCTCTGGCAGGATGTATTTATTTATTTTATTTATAAAAATATTTTTATACCGCTATTTTGTTAAAAACATCAAAGCTGTTTGCAAAGCATTAAAAACAGCCACCACTATAGAACAGAAAACCTTAAAAATACAATAAAAACAAAGATCAACTGGATGAACTCCCAGAAGCCTCTGAGAGGCTCTGAAGAAGGGAAGAAACAGCAGGATCTTTTCCTATTACTTCTTTATCTTATCTAAACCTCCACACATATGAAACAAGATTCTGCCTCTCTTCCAAGCCAACCAGTTTGGAGAAGAAACAGCAGAAGAGACTCTGGCTCCTTCTTCCTTTCCCCATACCCCTCTGCCCTGAGCAAACGAGAGAAACCCTTGCCTGTCCCCCCAAAAGCCCTCCATGCGTGTCAGAGTACTGGGGCAAGGGGGAGAACTTGGTAAGAAGAATAAATAAAAGCTTGCAAGTTGCTAGTAAGTCAAACTTATGTTTGTGGACTTGTTGAGACATTTTTATACCCAACAGTTAAACCTCAGGACGTGAAGCTAGCCTTATAAAATAGGGAAGCACTTGAGCACAGAGCAAGCAAAAGCAGGCCACACTTGGGACAGAAAAGTTACGCTATGAAAGTTCCAAAGCCTCCTCATACACTTGAATCAGCGCTGGGGGAATTCTCAGTAGCAGGCAGCCAGGAGTATGAATCTACACTTGCAAGGTTCAAATTTAATAATATACTAGCATAATATAAAGACGCTTGGGACTGAGTGACTCATGGGGATGTTGAAAACATGAGGCACTTCTACACACCTGAAAATTTTGAAATGTGAAACACACAGAGTCTAAAACAACTCTGATTACTAAAAAAAAAAAAGAGTTTGAAAAATTAGACATCGGTGTATCTAAACCTGAAATTCCTTTCATCATAGAGGGCAGTGCTCCAGCACAAAGCATGGCTACATATGGGGCAGAAGGCTGGGCTGTGGGAGCTCTGTCATGCTTTCATACCCTCGTATCAGTTTAGGAAGGTGAAGGGGAGTAAATTCCAGAAGAAGCAAAAGAAAAATCAGCAGAATGCATTATTATTATAGACAGAATGACGCCTGGGACTAACAGGAAATTCCACACCACCTAAAAACCTGAAATTTGATATACACAAATTGATGAGGCTATGGGAGTTTCACAGGGATTGGAAAGGGATTTTCAAAAGGCAGCTGGGCACATGCATCAACATTTACAGACTGCAAGCAGCAGTTATTAACATGCCATAAGACGACTAGCTGGCCCTGTTAGCACTCAGGATCCCTATCAACTTTAGCAATTCACCTTCTCTCCAATCTTGACTTTGACCGCATTTTGAACGAATCCCACGTAGCCATTGATATTGATGGAAAAGCTAGGAATAAGGAGAAAGAGGATGCATGTATTTTTTTTAGTACATTTATATATTGCTTTCCCACCTAAAGCCCTCAATTCATTTTAATATAATGGTTTGCAATCTGAGAGACACAATACAAAAGGATAAAGATAGGAAGGGAAGAAGAAAACCAGCAAGTTCAGATACCAACATTGGCATGTAATCATTACATAATGGTCAGGTAGAATGGTCAGTGTAGGAGACAGTTCTGGGAGGAGAGGAGCCATATGGCAGCTGATCCCACGCAGGCTGACAGAATGGACCTCACTGTGTCCTGTCCCCTAGGTGGAATGGCAACTGAGGGAAGATGGTTTTGGGAAGGGAGGAGCCAAATGGCAGTTAGTCCAGCTGAGATGACTGAGAGAGCTCTTCTGTCAGTCCTTCCTCTGTTAGATTGCAGTTTAAAAATAAAAAAGTTCTCCAAAATATGAAGCAAGAGACTTCCGGGAAGGGTGACTTAGCCTGTGCCTGCTTTTGAGACGGGCTCCTGCCTCAAAAGAAGCTTATTCAGATATATCAGTCAGATTTTTTCTTTTTTTGACTGATTAAACTTCTCCCGGGTAGGGAGAAACGAAGAGATTAACCTCAAAGCCTATTTTTGTTGGGACGACCAGATCTCATTAATTTATGGGACGAGGTCCAGCCGACGAAGGTGGGACGGATTTTTAACAACAAGCTCTATCTGGAAAAGCGAACGTTCATCTTATCTT
Organism: Rhineura floridana; assembly: GCF_030035675.1. Classification (NCBI taxonomy): domain Eukaryota; kingdom Metazoa; phylum Chordata; class Lepidosauria; order Squamata; family Rhineuridae; genus Rhineura; species Rhineura floridana. Next base: position 34,051,253 of record NC_084494.1, read on the forward strand.
CTAAGAGAGAACGCACTAACAGGCAAGCACCCTTCTTTCTATATTTTTCTTTTACTTGACTTAAATTGTTGCTGTTTAAAAGAGATTTGCCAGATTGATCGGTTTTTGACATCTCACTGGGGAGCCATAACTTCTCTCTGCTACTCACTAATTAATAGCTTATCTCTGTTTTTGTTGCAAAAAGCTGTCCTGGATTTGCATTCTAAAGATATACACAGAAGAGGGATTTCTATTCCAGATTTTTATTTTGAAGAATATTATATTGTTTGAGACTACTCTCTTTTTGGTCTATTTTATTTTGACGAATCTGTTTTCTGACGACCGCCATTAATTGTTTCGATCCTGGGAACTGCATTTTGTTTACTTAAGCATGGAGAGATAAGGCTGTCTGCTCTGTTTATACTGTGATGTCACCAAGTTTGGAGTATTAACCCAATTGTTGCTGAAATAAGAAGTGGTTTTCCTATATTTTTCTTTTAAAATGGCAATTAAGAAAGTGGCTGAGAAGCTGGAAATAACTATGTTTCAGAAAATAATGGATGAGATTGAGATAACGAAACAAAACCTGCGACAGGGTTGTAAGGAGCTGAAAATTGAATTGAGTAAAATGAAGCAGGAGATTAAAGATATAGGGGTCCCTGTGAGAGAGGTGACCCTGGAAGGGGTCCCTGTGAGAGAGGAGACCCCGGAGATTGGAACAAACGTGGAACAGGAAAAAGATTTGGAGTCTATGGACTTTAGAAACAAAATTTATTGTTTGGAGACACAGGAGATTAAAGACATAGGGGTCCTTGTGAGAGAGGAGACCCTGGAGACTGGAACAGGGGTCCCTGTGAGAGAGGAGACCCTGGAGACTGGAACAGGGGTCCCTGTGAGAGAGGAGATCCCGGAGATTGGAACAAACGTGGAACAGGAACAAGATTTGGAGTCTATGGACTTTAGAAATAAAATCTATTGTTTGGAACTCAATGTTATCTCTGAAGAAATTAATGAAGATTCTAGAGATAAAGTTATCAATGGCATGGATAATCTTCTGGACTGGAATGATGTGATGGAGCCCAATATAGAGAAAATCTATGGAATTAACTGCAGCCGTGTGACAATGGAAAAACTTTCAAGAGATGACCCAGTGTATTTTGAAAAAAAGAACAGAGATATGATTTTACAGCAGTATTTCAGCAACCTATTTAGAATGGATGGCAAGAAAATATTTGGGATAGAGGTAATTCCCATCAGACTCTTACTATATGACTATGGCTTTGACAGCAAGATTATTATGGAATACTGATAATGGAAGATTGGATACTGAAATTACTGGACTTAACAAGACTACTGAAGATGGAAGATGGAAAATGGAACTAATAGGGATAATAGAACAATGGCTACTGAAATTACTGAACCTAACAGATTCTGATGTGATGGATTAATTGAAATGTTTATTTTGACTATGGTTATGACAACAAGATTATCATAATTAGTAATGAGATGGATTAATCGATATGCTTATCTGGAAAAAAAAATTGATAGATATATTTCTTAAAGAATTGAAACCTCTCTTTGACTTTTTGTGGAAAGAATAAAGTAATGTTTATGAGATTTGATGATTAAGTAAGATAACTACTGGAGGAAAGTGATTTTATAATATGACTTAAGAGACAGGATTGTTATATATTATAGACTTATAACTGATTTGATCTTTGACAAATGGGAAGTCAATATTTTACTCTTTATTTTTTATTTTTGTTTTTTTTTTTTTCTTTTTTTCTTTTTGTTTAACTATTTTTGATTTTGTTTTTTGTCTTTGAATGTTTTATGATTTTGTCTTGTATGTTTTATGAAAATCTGAATAAAAATTATTGAAAAAAAAACAAAATATGAAGCAAGAAAGATCCTGGCACACTTGAAGATGTTCTTGTTGGGTCTAAAAACTGAAAACACATGCCTCACCTCTTTGTATCAACAGGGAGACCAAGGCCATTGCTCTCCACCAACACGTTCATCACAACACTGCCGTTCATGAAGGGCATTGGTGTGATCCAGCACATCATGCAAACATCCTCACTGTCACAATTTCCTGGAAGTAGAGAAGGCATGAACAACAAGCTGAAGTCAAAGAGACTTACAAACAGCCACTTTTTCAGCCACCTGTGATGAGCAGGAATTTCTTCCAAGTGACCAGACAAGGAAGCATTTAAAAAACATACACCCAAAATACTCCAACAACTGAAGAGATGATTCTCATTTTCCTTCAAGACAAGCAATTGATGTCCCTCAACTACAACCACAAGTTTATGTTGGGAAAGCTCAATTATTATGAGCTAGTAACTTTTTAGATTTGTTGGCAAGTTTGGTGTCACTAAGAGTACTCACTGGTTGCTTCCATACTCTGGAAATGGCACAACTTTCCATTCATTTTTTAGGGAAAAATCAGAAGACATCACTACCAAATTAATGAATTCCATTGTTTTCCATATTGTCCTCTCATATATTCCTATAACTGGCCCTTAGTTAGTTAGCCAGCCCTTGTTTCCTGGGGATTTAATTACTGGTTTCCTTTTTCCAGGCAGAGCAATAGCTCATTATTTTTTAAAAAAAGACTGAGATCTTTTAGAAATTGTGCTCTTAAAAAAGTAAAACAAAGTAGCAGAGAGGGGGGCATCTGTTGTAACAGTACTTATTTCTCAGTAAACTTTAAAGGAGGATCCTGGCCATGGACTAGGCATTTAAATAATATAGTGCTACATGTAGTACTATATGTATATAGTCATTGTTTAATTCCACTTCTAGCTGATTGTGGCGAAGCAATGCCTCAGCACCGCTAAAGGACCCTACAATGTCAGCTGGAAAGCAGAGAAAACAGACTACACCCCAGCACATGCCTGCACCACCCAGTGCTAGAGGCAGAATCTTACTCGTGTTGGCAGATGAGCAAGATTAAAAATGATCAGCGCTCTAAATTAGAGAACTGCTCACCCACAAGCCAGATGTTTGGATGGTGATCCTCGTTCTGCTAGTCCACACACTAGGTGAGGTAATACAGTAGGGCTCCGCTTTGCGGCAGCCCACTTTAAGGCATTCCGCTAATACAGCAGCTTTCAATTAGAGCAAGGCCCCACTCATACGGTGCTTGTTCCACTTTTACGGTGTTTTTCGGGCATCGGGTGCCATTCTATTGAATGAGTTCCGCTTTTCAGCGTGTTTCGCTTTTAGGCGGGGGTCTGGAACGTAACCCGCTGTATGAGTGGGGCCCTACTGTAAGCTATTATCATCCAAGACAGAAAATCTAAATGGTAACTCCCCTTCCACTAATTAAGCTACTGCACATTCTACTGTGTCCACTATCTCCTGATACCACACTATCACAGTCTACCAGTGTAAGCTTGGGGAGTGGGCAGGGAGACAGAACTTCCAAGTGAAGTGTACCAAACTGAGTCTGTTCTGTCTGTCTGCTAATCTGTGGCCTGAGGCCAAAATCTGAAAGTAGCTGCAAATCATCTCAAGAGAAAGATGTTCTTTAATGAGGTATTTCCTTTTGGGCTTCATGCTTTCCCAGAATTCCTCTCAGGACAAATGCTGAAGCACTCCAATGGTAACAAAACAGAAAGTTGGACTTACCGTGAAGTGTTGGTCAGCAGGGAGTGGAGCATACAGGAATGGTTAACTCCTCCTGTAGGCAGAGTCAAACTATAACAAAGCGTTAGACGGTTGCCAGCCGGAAGGGGAGGGAACCACCCTCTAACTGCCAGTCATGATAAAGCTGACCCGGTGAGGCCAACCACCTAAACATCATAAAAAACTAGTGCAACGAGCACACCGTGGACAGTAAAAGAATACGGAATAATAGCAGACAGTGCAGGTTGTCATGGGAGGCCTTCCCCATCCTATCTGGGTTTCCGCACAAACACGATTTGCCTATGGACCTCGAACAGGAGATCCTTCCTACCCTTGGCCTAGCCACCCCTGCAGGCTGGGACTGTATGCTCCACTCCCCGCTGACCAGAAGGACACTTCACAGTAAGTCCAACTTTCCGTTCTCGGTCAGTGGGGTCGTGGAGCATACAGGAATGGGATGTACCGAAGCAGTGAACCCCACATCTCTAGGGGGGGATGCAGGGCTAGGCCACTACTCTCTGAAGAACCCTCCTGCCGAAGGCTGCATCGGCGGAGGCGAACTTATCCATCTTGTGGTGCCTGATGAAGGTGGATGGTTGTGTCCATGTCGCTGCCTTACAGATCTCCTCCAACGGAGCCTCCCTGTGGAGTGCGGCCGTAGCAGCCGCTCCTCTGACTGAGTGAGCAGTAATGCCGCTTGGCAGAGATCTCTCGGCCGCCTGATATGCCATGGCCACACACTCCCTGACCCATCTGCTGATAGTGGAGCATGACACCTTCCGTCCCTGTGCCCCCTTTTTGAAGGAAACAAATAGGGACTCCATCTTTTGGAAAGACTCTGTCCTGTCTAGGTAGATCTTGGGTATCCGCTTGATGTCCAGTTTGTGGCATTCCTTTTCCCTAGGATATATAGGGTGTGAACAGAAGTTAGCCAAGGAAATGTCCTGCCCCCGTGGAACACTGAATTCACCCTGGGCAGAAAAGTGGGATCTGGCCAAAGCACCACTTTGTCTGCGTGGAACGTGCAAAGCTCCTCTCAGGCTGAGAGCGCTCCTATCTCTCCCACCCTCGGAGCCAATGTCACCGCCACCAAAAACACCCTCTTAAGGGTGAGCAACTTAATAGACAATGTGTGAGCTGGTTCAAATGGCAAAGAACAGAGAACTCTAAGTACCAGGGGAAGAACCCAAGAGGGAAATCTATGCAGAGTGGGGGGAGATATGATGGATGCCCCCCTCAGAAAGTGTTTAACCCTGGGGTGGGATGCTAAAGAACAGCCTCCCAGAGGAGAAAACACAGTTCCCAGCGCAACTGCCTGTCGCTTCAGCATGCTAGGGGCCAACCCCTGATCCAGACCATCCTGCAGAAAATCCAGGATGATCCTAAGATGGCACTCACTGTGCGTCAGGTGCTTATGCCTGCGCCACCAATTGAAAGCTCTCCACGTGGTCTCATAAATCCTCTGTGTGGAGGACCTGCATGAGGCCAATATAGTGCCTATGACTCTATCTGAGAATCCCTCTCTTTTCAATGATCGCCGCTCAATCTCCATGCATGAAGCTGTAGCCAGTCTGGATCTGGGTGGAGCAAGGGTCCCTGGGAGAGAAGGTCTTGTCTCCGGGGGAGCCTCCAGGGCGGTTCCGAGCTGAGGTCCACCAGGTCAGAGAACCATGGAAGTCTGGGCCAGAGGGGAGCTATAACCACTGCCTGCGCTCAAAGAGCCCTACGCCTGCGTAAGAACCTGGTCAGGAGGGGCAGAGGTGGAAATGCATACAGAAGACCCCAGGGCCAGGGTGCAGAGAGTGTGTCTGCTTTCTGAGCCTCGGGCTCCCAGTAATGTGACATGAAGCTGTCAACCTGTGTGTTCGTCTCAGATGCAAAGAGATCTATGCAAGGAGTCCTCCATCTCTGTACCAGCTGATGAAAGACCTCCCTGTGTAAAGCCCAATTACCCTGCTGCACCTGTTCTCTGCTGAGCCAATTTGCCTGGGTTTTCAGTGTCCCCTTCAGATGAACAGCCGCAATGGATATTAGGTGCTGCTCTGCCCACCTGAAGAGGAGACTGGTTTACTTCTGCAGAATACTCAATCTCAGAGGGGGCCCTGACGGTTCAAATGAGCCATCGTGGAGACGTTGTCCGTCCGGATCAGCACATGCGCTTGTGCCAGGATGTGTAGGAAGTGCTAGGCAGCCAGTCTGACTGCCCTGAGTTCCAGCCAGTTGATGGACTGCGCCCTCTCCTGCACCTGCCATGTTCCCTGTGCAAATTGATTCAGGCATGTAGCACCCTATCCTGTGAGGCTGGCATCCATGGTAACAACAGTGACTGAAGGAATCCTGAGTGAGAGTCCCTTCTGTAGGTTGGGCAGGTGGCGCCACCAGTGCAGAGAGTCCTTCACCTCTCTGCTGACCATAACTGAACCCGTCCACCGGCAAGCCATTTTGTCCTGGAAAGGCAGTAGAAGCCACTGCAATGTCTTGGGTACTGAGTCGATTGCTGCTATCATAGAGCCCTGGAGCTTGGCCAGGTCGCTCAGTGGAACTCAACTGCTGCTGAGACAGGTAAGAAGTTGACACTGGAGATTGGCTATCCTGTCCTCCGACAAGAACAACTTGGCCTGCTCCTTATCTATCACTACCCCAAGATGTTGCAGATGCTGCATCAGTAGTAGATGACTCTTGGACATGCTGACGATGAAGCCATGGGCATCCAGACAGCAGATAGTACTCTCCATGCCCCACCTTGCTCTCTGAAGAGATGGGGCCCAGATAAGGTCATCCAAGTAGGAGTACATGTGTACCGCCTGAGTGCGTAGATGCCCCACCACTGCTGCCATGAGTTTCGTGAAAACTCTGGGAGAGGAAGAGAGACCGAACAGCAGAGCTCTGTACTGCAATTGCTGCCCTCCATGTGCAAAGTGCAGATACTGGCGATGCTGCAGCAGAATCAGAACGTGCAGATACACCTCTGTAAGGTCTACAGAGACAAGGAAGTCTCTGGGCTAAATTGCCTCCGCAATCGACTGGAGTGTCTCCATTTTTAATTTCCTGGGCCGGATGAACCGGTTCAGAAACTTCAAGTCCAAAATGGCACAGAGGTCGCCATTGCATTTGGGCACCATAAAAAAGACAGAGAAGACCCACGGACCCACACTGTAGTGTTGGCACCTGCTCTGTGGCGCCTATGTCAATGAGATGAGCTATGGCGTCCAGGGTTCTCTGCCTTATTTCCGGGTCATGCACTGTGGGAGCCATTCTCCACTTCTCTGCCAGAATGGCTGAGAACTCCAGGGAATACCCCTTCATCACTGTGTCCCTCTCTGACTCTTCCAAACCTGAATCCAAAGGCCCAGCTGCCTCTAAGGAATCTGGACTAAGGCCCTCTTCTCTGTAGGAACTTCTGGTCCCAGAAGAGCACCCCTTGCCATGCCCCCCAGATCTGTGGTGGTCTTTGCACTTGGTCCTGCTGTTCGTCGCAACTGGACTACAGCCAGAAGAGGAGAAGGACCATGAAGCTGAGCTAGAAGAGGATGAAGACAGAGAGCGCACCCTGCCATGTCTGGCCCGTTTCTTCCTGTGAGAGCGAGCTACGCACTTGGCCAATGAGGCCCCCACTTCCCTCATCATCGCCTTACTAATCCACTCCATCATGGATGAGGAAGAGCGTTCCTTTGAACCATGACGATGCCTGGTCTTCTTGTGATGATCCCCCCCCCCATTGCATGGATGCCAACTGAGTCGGAGTCCTCCCCGCAGAAGGGGAAGGTAACATGACCCCTGCCACTAAGGCCAGAGTTCTGAGAGGAGCAACCCCCTCACTGTGAGACATGACATCCTCCTCCAAGGAGGACGGTTGCTCCATTGCCTCAGCCATTGAAGTCCAAAAAAAAAATTGGGGGGGGGGTCATGACTACATAAAGTGCCCCCCAGGCACACTCTCTGCACTCTGGAGGTTGGGGGAATCGGGGGGGAAATGGCGTTGAACTTACGCACTTTCCTTTCCTGCTCAAATCGTGCAGTGCCTTCCCACCTCTGAGAAAGACTGGCGATGACAGGAAAACACCCTTCCCCCACAGACCTAGCAGCCGCCTTGTTAATGAAAAACAGAGAACGCTCCCCCACTACCTTCCTCCTGGCCCCTTAAAGGACGATCGTGAAGTCTCCAAACACTGGGTCACCTCATATGAAGCCCCACGCCTTCTCCCAGGCACTGTGAGGCACCGCGCCCAGCAGCTGAGTGCTGCCGGTGGTACGAAGGTCTGGAGGGGACCTGGGACACCTCCCAGCTACCCCCCCTTCCAGCAACAAAAACTGCAGGCAGTGGGAAGAGGCCTGGTGGGAAAAGAACTCCCCATCGCCCTGAGGCAACAGAGGAGCCTGGGACGCCTCCCAGCTACCTCCCGCCCCGATCCAATGGAAGAGAAGTAGGGCTGGCGCAATGCCACTCACCTCCACCCTGAGGCAATGGAGGGGCCTGGGACTCCTCCTGGCTACCTCCTGCCTCTGCTGTCATCCGACGCCCATGGGTAGCAATGTAGGGGCCAGGGACAAGTCCCGGCTACCTCCTTCCCCCCAGAGGAATGGTGATCTTCGTGGGGCAGTGGCTACCGCCCCGCTCAATGTCTTCAAAAAGGAAAGTCCTTTCTCCTCCCCCCCCCCATCTGAACTAATCACTGACGGGCAGGGTGAGGAAGAGAAATTCTGAGGAAAAAGTCAAACAAAGAACACTTTTCCAACCCCGTATCCCTAAAGAGATACAGGAGCATACAGATGACTCTGTTAACTTGCTGGAGGCAGAGTCAAGACTGGCATTTAGAGGGTAGTTCCCTCCCCTTCCGGCTGGCCACTGCCTAACACTTTGTTATAGTTTGACTCTGCCTACAGGAGGAGTTAACCATTCCTGTATGCTCCACGACCCCGCTGACCGAGAATACCTTTAATTCTGTATGGAGCAGCCATCATTTCAATCTGCAACTGTTCCTGTTTCCGACGCACAGAGTGGACAGGTTCTTCAAAAGTGACAGTCACAATTGGTCTCAGTCCAGTGTAGTGAGCAGTCCGAAGAGCCATTTCTGAGTTCTGGAAAGGGGAGCAGAGGGCAGTTGGTCTCTCATGAGTTGGTTGACCCAGAGCCCTTACAACAAAATTACCCAATCACTTGCCAGTGCTGGCTCCTCATTACATTCAGAGGTCTGCTAACTATGAAATTATCAGACATCTCACCAGCAACAAAGCATGGCTGGAAAAAGATGTAACAATGCCACTGTATCTTCCCAGTACAGATCTGCCCACTGTTGAAGCAATGGAGGAGCAACAAGAAGTGCCCCTTAAATAAAATATGTAAGTATCTCCTGCCCTCATGAAGTGCATGGCTCTTCCCTTACCATCTGTGTGCAGCTCAGATTAATTTTCAGGAAGTATGGAAATCCCAGGTAATTCTGTAAAAAGAGACAGTTATTTCAGGAGTTCTCTCCACTTGGAGGACAAGCCTTGTTAGATCCTGGGGCTAAATTGCTGGCCTGGCCCCCACAAAGTAATCAGCTAAAGTTTTGGTAAACTGATGTACCAGAGAGCCAAATGCAGCCCTGAATAAAATTGTTTATATAATAAAATAAGCAAGTGTAGCTGAGAATGTTAGGGATCCAAACACTTGTGCCTGTCAGGAACCACCAAGGATGGACCCGAGAAGCTCCAGATTTGTGCACTGCTGTGGTGAGCTGGTCAGGGCTGCAGTTTGAGAGGGTCCCCCAACTATGATTTCTCCTAAGCTCCAGGTTGACTCCACCCATGCAAGCAGCCCATTGGTTCTCTCACTGTGGGAGCTATAAAGTTTCCAAGTCAGGCTTGGGCTTTGCCTGGATGAGAGTCAGACTTGCCCTTGTCTGTCAAGGCTTGGCTTTGGGGCACACGAGTGACTATTTCTGGTCTGTCTAATTTCCTTCAGGCCTTGGTTCTGGAAACTCTTGCCTCCCACCCAAGCGGCCTATTGCCCAATCTCCTAACAGCCCCAGTTCAAGAAACATGGTACCCAAGCTGCCCTTGCTGGACAGGGAATGATCTTCTCCTCTCCTGCTCCCAAAGGCAAGTTGTACTCACTGCATTTTTGTCTTTAGGGTCTATAGCCGAGTCCATGAATTCCTGGAAGACTTTAGACACACTGTCAATTTTATTCTGGTAGAGGAAGATATCTCGGTCGTCCCCAGGGCGACTAAACCTGTTGACCACAGCTATCCACTGGCAATCTGTTTGGCACAGATAATGCTTCGCATACAGGAGGAGGGGCAGGGTGGCTGCAAAAGGTTGCCACATCACAGACTTCACAGATGCTCCTTTGTAAAGAAACCTACAAAAAAAAAACCACACACACTCACACCTGGAACTGAGATTCTTATTTTAATCACCCCTTTTATGTAGGTGTCATAAATGAATGAATAAGCAAGCCTCTTCCCAATATTCTGGCCCACTTACCCCCAATATATAGTCACATTTAACTAAGAGAGGGCTTTGCGGAGATGGACTGGCTCAATATTTCATGGTATGGTTCAATGGAGTCAAAGAAGCAGATTTAAGTCCCACATGCATTCTATCCCTTGAATGCACACATTTCCACTTTCTGATATTAGAGAATAGCTGCCTTTCGCTCCAGAGGGGAAAGTAGCAGGTGCTGCCCTGTTGCACAAAAGGCAGAACCAGTCCATTCCACTCTGGCATTGGGCTGCTTGCCTTTACTGAGTGGGACTCTGCAAAGGAAGAAACAAGTTACAAGGTCATTCTTGCTTGTCTGGCCTTTGCCATAACCTCTAATGTGTGTGGTAACAGTTACTTGCTTGAGACTCTGGGTTGTTTTAATTCAACATTCCCTGCATGAAGATCCCCCCTCTTTGTGGGGGATCTTTTTCGCTGCTGTTCTGTGCTGGATTTGACAGCTGACAAGGCAAGCACACAGACCAAATCCAGCTTCAAAAGCAATTTGTATCTGGCCTATCAAAATTAATTTAATTAAGGTTTGTCCATAATGTCACTCCTAATGAAAAGGAAAAAAGTGTTGTTTGTAAGAAACAGAAAGGAATTCTATGCTTTTAATGTTTATGTTTGATTTCATATTGTTAACATTTACTTGTTTACACTATCCTATTGTGTTTTGACTCCCTTTTAAAAGTTTATTATATGGTTTTTTATATTCTATGGTTGCAAGGCCATTTTTATGTAATAGATGGAGAGATTTAAAAATCTTTTAATTAATAAATAAAAATAATGTTGGGTTTTCACATTGGGTTTTTGTGCATACTTATAACAGGTCAAGATACATATTTGTGCATAATACTCTACCTGAGCACACATCATCCATTGTTACACAACTACTACTAGGGAGATCAACATTGTTCATTGGAGAATAACCCTCTCCTCAAAGAACACAGAATTTGGTCTTCATTTTGAGGCAACAACAAAATAACCTACTCCCAGATGACGCTCAGATGTCAGAAGGTTTACTGAAGATAATCTGTATCAAGTGTAACATAACTACACTACAGTGAGCTTAGACTGCCCTCTAAGGATCAACTGAAATAGCAATGATCAAAGAAGAATATAAAAAATTGAGGTGGGGTATTATGGTATTAATCTGGGATAACAGCAAGAGGGTTCAACCTTATCCTTTATACCTGTATTTATGTAAGATTATTTATATCCCACTTTTCCACTCTAGAAACAGGGTTCAGGGCAGCTTTCAACAATTTAAAAATTACCAAGTAAATAAAAACTATTTACCACACACAGGGCTGGTGCCAAAGGATGGCCAGGTCAGGGCCTGGCTGAGGGCCCCTGCAGCCCAGAGGAACCCCTGAAGGCCACTCCTTAGGGTGTGGGGGTAGCGCTCCCCCTTCTGCAAACCTTGGCAGGGTCAACTCCCCCCCTACGGACTCTATGGGCATGCAGCGCCCGCCCGCCCGCTCCACCTACCTCTCCTCCCTTTCTGTGAATGCCCTGCATGCTGTGCACACAGTTGCCATCAACCATGAAGGCAGCAGAGGCTTCTCTAAGGGGCTAATGCCCCTACCACCATCTTGACTGATGGCAGGCATGTGCATGCATGCCATCAACAAAGATGGCGGCAAGAGTATCAGCCCCTTAGAGAAGCCTCCGCCGGCATCTTGGTGGTGGCAGCAACCTGCACACCCAGCATGCAGGACATTCACAGAAAGAGAGAAGAGGTAGATGGAGCAGTCCCACACGGTCTGTAGGGGGGCTGGGAGCAGGGGGCCTGGGCCCCAGGCAGGCTGGCACCAAAGGGCCCAGTCATGCCTGGCACCAGCTCTGACCACACAATTAAACAGTAAGAACAGGAACAGCAGGTGAAAGCAGCCAAAAAGCAAGGAGTGAAACTACTAAAACTCCTCAGCCTTTCAGGTCAAATACCTGCCAGAATAATTTAAAAATTTCTTAGGTGGCAGGAAAGAAAGGGCCAAAGAGACTGCTAAAGTAAGGAGCTCCATAATCTAGGTGTGGCCAAAGAGAAGAACCTTTCCAGCTCCCAGCCGCTACTATCTCAGATACAATCAGGAGGATGCGAAGAACAGCCTCTCTAGCAGATCTTCAGCAGCAGGCAGGCTGATCTGGAAGGAGATAATCCTTTAGGTATCCTGAAACCAAGCCATTTAGGGCTTTAAAGGCAATCACCATCATTTTAAATTGTGCCTGGAAACCAACTGAAAGCCAGAGCAGCTGTGGTAAAATAAGTTATATGCTCTCATAGACATTCACCTACACCACCTCATTTTGAACTAACTGAAGTTTTTTCAAATGGAGCCTCATGTAAAGTGCAGTGAAGTAATCAATTCTGGATGTAACCAAGGTATATATCACCATAGACAGATCTGACCTTCCCTGGAATGGTTGTCATTGGCACACCAGCCTAAGCTGTGCAAAAGCATCCCAGGCAGCAGTTGGCCACATCCAGAAGCAAAGGTGTGTCCAGGTGTACTCTCAAATGGTAAATCTTATCTGAAGTGCCTCTGTCTTCACCCAGCCCCTTACTACCTCCAACGAAAGATTCTGAACATCAACAGCTTTTCTGAAATCAGATAGGAAGGAGAGAAACAGACAGAGAGAAAGCTGCATGTCATCCACATGCTGATGACAATGCATTTCAAATTGCCAGAAACCTCGCAGGGGTTTCAAGAAGATGTTAAATCACATGGGGGACAAGACAGATTCCTGTAAGACACCATAGGCTACAATGTCAAGCAGGAGTTCCCCAGCATCACCTTCTGGAAACAGTTATTCAAGAATCCTTGTAGCTCGCTATAAGGATTCCTGGGTTATATGGATTATCTAGGTTTATTTCATTCTAGCTTCAGGCCTAGATTCTGGACAAAGGCTTTGGTCACCCTGGTGAATGACATGCTGTGAACAGGGGAGCATGTCTCTCTTGGTTCTGTTGGACTTCTCAGTGGTATTTGATATCATTGGTCACAGTATTCTTTAGGATTACCTGGCTAGGATGGACTTTGGAGGCCCTGTTTTATGTTTCTAGTCTGTCCTGAAGAACTGTTTCCAATGAGTCTTGGACATTCCAAGGATTATGTACCCCTGCACAAAACTGGAACATTCAAGACAGGCTGGAACTTATCCACCACAGTAGGATCCAAAGGTTTCTTCAGTAAAGGTCTTGCAGCAGCTACCTAAAGGATAGTTGGAACAGCACCCGTCTAAGAAGGCATTAACCACTCTACCAACCTATTTGGCCAAGTTTCCTCTGGCCACTTTAATAAGCCAAGATAGGCAAAGGTCAAGCATACAGCTGCCCAACTTCACACTTCCAAGGTTCTTGTCCATGTCTTGAGACTACACAAATTGAAGAGCATTCCTGACAACAGGATAAGTAACTGCTGAATCTCCTATAACTGTGGCAACCAAGCTGAAACAGATGCAGAATGAAACAGATATGCTACAACTCTTGTTTTTGCTGCACAGAGTAACAAGGTACCTCTTCTGGAAATTTTTCTATGAAATGTCTAGCAAAACAGTCAAGCAGACCTCACTGAATAATGCTTCCTCACCATTTGACACCCTTGATGTCACAGGCCCATTAACTACTCAGAACAGCACCATTGGGCAACTCTGGATGCAATGATGGCAAAAAATACAATTACTTTGCTGCCTTTATTGCCACAGAGCAGGTCCTAGTTGTAGTCTTGTGCTAAGTTAGGCTTCTCCCACTTTGTCCTTCACCATCCTTGCCATTTCATCACCCCACAGTATTTGGAAAATCAGGGAATCTGCTTGGCTCCACAAGATGAGAATGGACACTCATGAGCAATTATGTCCACTGCCTGGGTCATTTCTTCCCTACTTCAGAGATCAAACAGGGCTTTGACAGAATCACCAGGTGAGGTGATTGGAAAATTCCCCCAGAGCAGTCAGGAAACTGTTTGGATCCATCATGCTCTGAAGGTGGAACTTTCTAACAGGCCCACCTCTTCTCCAAAGCTTAGGACTCCTTGTAAGCCTAAACGCAACTAGCGAGTGATCTGTTCATGACAAAGGGAAGCATATTATTCCTCCATACTAGAGCTTGGAAAAGTTACTTTTTTTGAACTACAACTCCCATCAGCCCAGCCAGCATGGCCACTGGATTGGGCTGATGGGAGTTGTAGTTCAAAAAAAGTAACTTTGCCAAGCTCTGCTCCATACCCAGATCATCATCATATTTGAACCAGCACAACACACACATGCACGATGCAGGCCAGTGGTTCCCAAACTTTTTCCCCATGGACCAGCTGAAAATTGCTGATCGTCTTGGTGGACCACTTAATGATTTTTCTGCCTGTTGTAGCAACTGTAATGCTATGCTAAATGTTGCATGATTTAATAGTATTTTATTGCTTCTTTTGTTTCTTAAATTGTATTTTATTTGTTAATCTATTACATTTATATCCCACCTTTCTTTCATCATAGAACCTGGGTAGGATACATATGGTTCCCAGGCGGTCTCCCATCCAGGCACTGGCCACACCCAGATGTGCTTAGCTGCAACAAGGCAATGGCCACATGTGCCTTCATACCATAGCCAGGGATTTTATTGTATTACAACTTGCATTTAATAGAATTCAAATTGTAATACAACAAAATACAACTGAAGAATTAAAAGGAATAAAAATGCAATTAAAAACAATATACTTAACGTAGGCAGGCCGCAGACCACCTGAATGAAGCTCGCAGACTCCTGGTGGTCCATGAACCAGTTTGGGAACCCCAGATCTAGGCTGTGTCCTGCTTAATAGCGTAGTGGAGGGAGAATTCAGGGGAACATAGCTCCGGCACTTTTTTCCAGAGCAAAAGCAATGATGTCATCTGCAGGAATAGCAGAGTAACTGAGGGAGTTTCCTTGCTCTGGCAAGCAAATGAGGTCATCATGAGGCTTCCAGGTTTGTTTGTGAAAGATGACTCAAGTAAATCAAAGAATTAGAAAAAGAATCAAGCAAGTGCCTGAATACTTCTTTCCTTTCCTTGGGTTCCTACTTCATCTTAAATTAGCATACCTTTGTAAGATTGTTTGCGTTTCCAATTATTAGCTAAAGATTGCATTCCAACATCTTTTGTTAAAGCCTAATGTGGTTTACAAGTTGAACCTATGCAGTCAGAAGTACGCAGGACACGGTTCAATAGAATGCAGTGGTGCTAATCTTAATAATTATGTAGGCTGCTCTTTAGTGTGTTTGAATACAAAATAACACAGAATTTCTGGACTTTTCACGGGAGAGGACTGTCACAATGAGCTCTTGCACTTCAAAACTGTATCACCAGTGGTGAATGAGGTATCATTTGGGGTAACCCCATGGTTGTCACTGAGGCCAGGAAGCCCTGTCAATCAGGTGGCCTGGCCAAGGGTACTGAAGTCACCCAATACAATCAAGTTAAGAGACTCCAGCACCACATTCTCAGTGCCCATCTCAAGCCGTTAGATTTGGTCTGACCAAATCAAATGTGCATGTGTTTTAATTTCATTGTTACCGATTAGCGATGGAGGGTTTTTTTTTTAATTTGCGTGCTTTCAAATAAACTTATTCAGCTACTGAACTGGCTGCCAGTGTAACAGGCCTACAGTTCACCTTATGACATCACACGCCTAGGCCCTCGAGTCGTGACGTCATAGGGCTTCACGTAGCAGCCCATCTACTAGTCGTCACTTCGGTGACGTACTAAACCACAGCTAATTCATGGCGCCACTCTTCTCAGACGTCCTTTCCCTCGGTCGTCATTACCTCTTCGCCGCCGCCCCCCAACCGGATACACCAAATTCTCCCCGTTACAGCGTCAGTCCCTTCTCCCACCTCCCTCTCAGACGCATCCGCTCGCTTCGCTCCTCGCCTCAGAGCGGCTGTTTTCCCTACGCGCATGCGCTCAAACCTTCGGGCCATATCGGGAACGGAGCCGTTTGAGCGTCGCCGAGGCGCGCGCTGGCCTCGAGGCAGTTCCCATGGAGACCGAAGGAGCGGCCGCAAAGCAAAGCCGGTCGCGCTCGCTTTTATGACAACTGCTCCGCCGGGTGCCGATTCATGGCAGCGGGGGTGACTGTGATGGCGGCGGCGGCGGCGGCCGGAGGGCCGGTGTTGAATGGGGCGGACGCGGGCGCCGCGGGGCTGAAAGAGGCGGCGGGCATGTACGAGCAGCTGAGGGCGGAGTGGAACCGCAAGAACCTCAACCTGAGCAAGTGCGGCGACTTGCTGGGCCGACTCAAGGCAAGGGGACGAGGGTGGGGCCTAGAAACCGACCCGCGGGGTGGGCAATGGGGAGTCTGGAAACTGCCCTTTGAAAGGCGGCGGCCCTCGGAACCAGCCTGAAAGGGGGAGAGGGGGGATAGGGGAAACAGGCACGAGGAGAAAAGGGGAGCTGGGGTAGGGTGGCCGGAGAGCTATCTCGAGGGTTACAGGGAGGAACCAGTTATGGCAGGGGGCTGCGGCACGGGTGCAGTTGGGGGGGAGGAAGGAAGGTAGGTAGGTAGAGGCAGGATGCGGTAGGAGATGTCGCAGCAGCCCGAAAAAGAGTGTGTGTGTGTGTGAGAGAGAGAGAGAGAGAGAGAAGTGGCACCCAGCAAGCGCTAATACGGAGCCCCTGGGAAAAGGCAGCGCAGGGGCGGAACGCCTTTGCCCCCTAAGAAAGTTAGGGAAGGGAAGGGTGAAAACTAGCCTTGAAGGGGGTCGGGGACACTGCCTGGAAATTCAGTTATGGGAAATAAAGAAAACGGGCGGCCTGCGTTGGAGGGGGATCAGAACCTAGAGCTTAGTGTGCCCGTCTGGAAGTGGCAACGAGGGAAAGTGGGTGGACTGACTAACTGGCCGACTTATTTATTAAATTTATATCCAACCCTTCCTCGCAGAAGGAGCCCAGGGTGGCAACCCTAGCCGGTAACGTGTGATGGTCGATAGGGAAGTGTTAGATGGCCCCAGGTTCAGTGCCTGACGTCCCCAGGCCGGACTGGGGAAGGCTGTGTGCCTGGAATTCTAGAGAGCAGCTGCCAGCCAGTGTAGGCAATACTGAGCTAGATGGAGCAGTGGACTGATTCTGCATAAGGCAGATTCTGATGTGCCTGTGTCAGATGGCTTTGCGGTTCGCCTCCCATTCCAGAGATGGCCTCTGCTTCCCAGGAGGTTGCCGGAAGAGAGGGGAATGACTCAGCTGGGATGTTTTTGCCTGAGCCCAAACCTGTTTATAAGGTTCTCAAGTAGGTTGCTAAGACTTGCCTTGGCTGAGATCTATCTCAGTATTTTGCCAGCAAGTTTGGTTGCCTTTAGTTGGTGAAAAGCGGAGAGCTCAAACAAGGTAACATGCCAGAGCATCCCCCACCCCTTCTGCAACCATCTTGTAAGCAAGGGTATCCTGCAGAGGTGTGGAAGCTGAGGCCCTCCAGATGATGCTGTACTTCAGCTCCCAACGCCCCTGCCCATCAGCCATACTGGCTGGGGCTTATGGGAAACGGAGTCCAACAACATTTGGACGGCCACAGCTTCTGGTCCCCTGCCATGCTGTCACTTAAGGTGGAAAGCTGCCTTCCTTTATTTCTTAGCTTCTAGCTCCACAAATTTATCCAGTTCTTTCCCCTTTCCCCAAGCCTTTAGGCTTGCAGCCATCACTGCTTTCAGCAGCAGTGTGTTAATTCATACCAAAATAAACCAGCGTTAGCCAACTTGGTATCCTCTAGATATTTTGGATTACGGCTCTCATCATCTGATCTTCCCCTGCCATGCACATTTTTTAGGATGCCCTCTCAGATTTAACAAATCAACAGTAAGTCCCAGCAGGTGCCCTGTGTGGACAGTGTGCATCCTGAAATGTGCCCCAGAATCTCTGCAGAATGTACCGGCGAGAGGGATTCCTTGGCAGACAAGTCGATGCGGAAAGAGTTCACTTGTAGACAGAAAACTTAAAAACAGCTGCTCTTTAAAGAGAGGGAGAAAGACCACCATGCTTGTGGATCCCATTTGGAAGGCCGGGGGGGGGGGCAGGAGCACAGTGCAGATAGTGGGTGCTACCCCCACCCCACACTATTTGCCTGGCATTGGTTGCCCTGCCAAGGATTCTGTAATTTTATTGTATTTTATGTTAACCGCCCAGAGAGCTATTGCTAGTCGGGCGGTATATAAGTTTAATAAATAATAATAATAATAATGACAGGTTTAGCTGGTGACCAGCCTTCATTGCTGGAGAGACTAGGTTTTCTTGGTGCTAAGTTTCTCCTCCCTTCCAAAGTGACCTGCAAGGAGGTTGGCTACGGCTTAAAGGCTCTTTTTTAAGAGGTGATGGGTTCTGGTGAGTGGTGGGCTCACCTCTGCCAGTCATCATGGGCTGCCAGTTGCCTATCAGTGAATTATGCACTGTGAGCCTTTGAGATGGGAAACCAGCTTGTCTTAGTATAATTCCCTCATTTTGCCCAAAAGCTTGTAGGGTTCATGGGGGAGTCTTTGTTGTTGGCGATGTGGATTGTCTGTAACCCCCCTCTTCTCTCTCTGCTGTTCCAGTTAGCTCTGCTTGAACTCAACTTTCTGCCCACTACAGGCACAAAACTGACTAAACAGCAGCTTATCTTGGCAAGTGAGTATATTCTAATCATGCCCAGGGCCAAGGACACGTTTGATAGGGATCTCTTAACACAGAGAGAAGCCTAGGAGGCAAATTCAACCCCACAAGCTTCCATCTGGCTGCCAACACAGTCCGATTCCAAGAATAACCATCACTCCTGTTATTGATGATGATTTTAAAAATGCACCTTTGCTTGCACCTCAGCTTGAGAGAAAGTGGCCAAATCACATTGTGGGAGGGGGGAAAGGGCAAGAAAGAGCCTTCCCCTTGTCTATGTGCTGCTGTAAAATTATTTGTCTGTTATATTTAAGCTCTGCCTTTCATTAATCAACTCAAGGCCACGTTTAGAGGGTTCCCAGGTAGTTCCATTCAAGCACCGACTGGAAGCAGAACCCTGCTGAGCAGAGCAATCCTAAACAGGCAGATATGCCAGGATACCTCCTGTGTACATTCAGCTGTTCCTGGTGGGGTTGGTGGGCAGTGTAAACTTTCATTTTGTCCCCTTCTAGTGGCTCCTGTGGGGTGGACTTAGCTACACCTACATGTTTGGTGGTGTAAGTTACACTGAGCTCTGTGGGTAGGACCTGGGAGTGAAAGGAGTTTGGATGCAGCATCACCCTGTTTATCCCTCTCTCCCTCCCCAGCTTGCCCGTTCTGTACCTTTGACATGCCCCCTTTTTGTCCTTTACACCAACATAACATCTGCCGGCAGGGCTTTCTCTCCATTGGCGGGGCAGCTAGATATGCCAGGGCGAGTCACTTACGCTACTTTCAGACCAGCTGAGCTGGGGTGAGAAGTTGCATGCCAGTTGGCATATCTGGGGACTGGGACTGCACCATAACTTCAGCAAGGCTGCTATGTCATATGCCTCAGACAGGACCTGGGGTTTAGTGTTTAGAGAGAGGGTTCAAAGTGCTTCACATACAGTAACTTGTTCTCTTCTTACGCAAAAGCTCAGTGAGGTAAACCAGTATTATTATTCCCATACTTCTGATGTGAGGGCTAGTATGTTCATGGCAGGGGCACAATACAAGCCTGGTGCTTCCTGGTCTGTAGTTCAGTCTCTTAACCTCTGTGCTGCATCACGAGGACAGACTAGCCAGCTCGTAACTCCAGTGCTTACAAACTTGCAGTGGCTGACCATATGCTACAGGGCCAGGTTCAAGCTTGTTCTTAGATGAATTTGCAAGGCCCTTGACAGCCTGTGTCTGTGAAGCCTTAAGGACTGCCTGATTCTTTATATCCCTGCCCAATCACTGAGGCATTCAGGGGAGTCACTGTTAGTGGTCCCCCCTGGCTCGGATGCACGGCTCCTTTCCCTCTGGGGCCATGCATTCTGTATTGAGGGCCCAATTGTATGTTGAGGTCAGGCAGGCCCCCTCCCTGTTGAACTTCCAGCGTCTACCGAAGACTTTTTAAAAAACTTTCAGCAGGCATTTTAACTCAATTCTAATTTTATAGTGTTAACTGCTTTTCATCTTGTTTTTTTTTAACTCTGATTTATGGTTTTCCAAATGTAAACATGTATTGCGCACATCACATTCCAGGATTTACATGCATTACATTTTTAACAAAAAGAACAAGAACCCATTAGCCCTCCCCGCTCCGTTGCAAGATTCCAGGTACTGTATCTTTATTTCTGTGGTTGAGTTACTTGTCCACCCTGTTGCATGTGTTGAACTGACTGAAGGGCAGGAAGTTTTGCCAGTTGGAGACAAGATCCTGGATTGATTCGTTTGCTCCTAATACTGCAGCTCCTCTGGTGGCGGTAGTTAAGGCTAATGCTCTGTCCCTCATTCCTCTCCCTGCCACCCAAGGAGATATCCTAGAAATTGGAGCACAATGGAGTATCCTGAAGAAAGACATCCCATCTTTTGAGAGGTACATGGCGCAGCTGAAGTGCTACTACTTTGATTACAAGTAAGTGTTCCTATGTCGAAGCCTTTCAACAAATTGTTTTACTCATCACGAGTTTTATCCCAAAAGGCTTGGGGCAGCTTCCAGCACTAAAACTCTGAGGAAGGATCCGCTCTTTTAGAGAGAGCTGCGAAAGCTCACTCCTGTGCAAATTTCCACCGTCAGATCCTGACCAGGTAAATATCCTGAAAATGATGAATGGTTCCAGAGTAGGGAAAACTTGATTTGGTTTGGAAGCCAGACAATATCTTTGATCACCTTGTCTCTGCTCTTGTCCCTCACTGCGATGAGATGCATGGAATATCCAGTGCAATCTTGAGTCCTCCTCAGAGACCTTTGGAACAAGAGCCCTTGCTATCCTTCATCACAGACAGCAAGGCAAACTCATACTTTTAAGTTTTTGCAAAGCCAGGAAGGAATTTGGATTCCTTCTTCTTGCCCAGGTTCACTGCTGCTGTTTCAGTTTTTACCCACCCTTCACCATTAAGGCCCCAGAGTGGATTACAAAAACTTAAAATACGATATTAATGAATCAAGCACTTGGGGAAGGAGGTTTCTATCTTTGGGCTGAGTGTCCAGAGAAGGTGGTCGCCACAATTAAATTCCTATGATTGCTGGCAACGGTGTTTGTGGAGCATTAAATTTAACACAGTATCTTAGCTGGTTGATGGAGTATACTGTTGATAATGATCTTCTATATTGCTTTACGTACACCATTTAGAGACTTTTTGATGAAGTCGTTTATACATTTTTTTTTAAAAAAAATTAAAAATCCCAGCAGCTCATTACAAATAGGAGACCTGGACTCTGTACCCACTCACACGCACCTGTGATATGCAAAGGATGGGAGCACCTCATAGGGGACAGAAGAGGCAAAAGCATTCATTTGGCTTGCTGTATCACTCCTCTACTTTTTTTTTCTGATCCTCTTACTAGAGGTCCCTCATAAAACAAATTCATCCTCATTCTTTCTCTCTATGTCTCCCGTTTCCCACCTCAGAGATGAGTTACCAGAGTCAGCCTACAAGCACCAACTGCTGGGCCTCAACCTTCTCTTTCTATTGTCTCAAAACCGTGTTGCTGAGTTCCACACTGAGCTTGAAAGGCTGCCAGCAAAGGACATTCAGACGAATGTCTACATCAAGCACCCTGTATCTCTGGAGCAGGTGACGTCTCTCCTTCTTGTTTTTCCCCTGCTCAGGCCCTGTGGGATTTCATCAGAGGCTTTGCCACACAAGTGCAGAAGAAATTATTAACTAACAGAGCACCCTTATTGGGAAGGGAGGGGGTGTATTCAATTATTTACCACAGTTCTGTGCTGCTTCCCTCCCACAAGCAAGGAATGAAATACAACAATTAAAAATTTAGTACACTATAAAATGATAACAAAAGCAGCAGTAAAAGCACCTTCCAGTTGAATTTCAAACCCCTGCTTGTCTTTGGGAAGGGCAGTAGCTTAGTAGTAGCATGCAAAAGGTCCTAAATTCAATCCCAGATGGTATCTCCAGATAAGGGGAAACTCCTTCTTGAATGCCTGGACGCCACTGCCAGTCCGGATTGGCTATACTGAGCAAGATGGGCCAATGCTCTAAAGCAGCTTTCCTATGTTCTCTGGATCAAGCCTAAAGAAAAATGCAGACAATTCTCACAAGGGAGAGCTGTGAAAGTGCTCTGCTTCTTGTGGAAGCTAATCTTTGCACACGCACACACGCAAAATGGTACATTTATCAGTGGATCTTAAAACCCTGCTGGAATCCTTTTGGATGGATTATTTATTATCAGACCACTACCCAGAGATAACTTTAGCAGTTGCTAAGTTTAGTCTGATAGTTATAAATTTTAAGAAAAATAACTGAACTGATTTCTTTTAAATTTCATCTGACTTTTGAA
Organism: Rhineura floridana; assembly: GCF_030035675.1. Classification (NCBI taxonomy): domain Eukaryota; kingdom Metazoa; phylum Chordata; class Lepidosauria; order Squamata; family Rhineuridae; genus Rhineura; species Rhineura floridana. Next base: position 34,073,751 of record NC_084494.1, read on the forward strand.
GTGAACTAAAACTTCACTATTAATTTTAATTTTAATTATCAGATTAATTTGTTTCTAATCGACTCATATAATTGACACCTATGTAGTTTTTAACATTTAAGATTTATGCTGTTTGATCATAGGACTCATACTATGATGTCTGTAATTTTAAATTTACTTATTTATATCCTCTTCTATGTAATTAAAATGTGTTTGTTTAAGGCTGGTCTTGTGACCGTAATAAAGACTACTACTACTACTGCTGGGGGAAGGCCTGTATAGGAGAAGATTTTCTTGAAATAGCTGGGACCTAGGTCATCCATTCTAAAGGGACGCGTGTATGTCTGCATGCACGCAGCACATTGCTCTATATTCCACGCAGAAATGCTCTGTACACTGAGTCTTTTTTTATGTAACTAAAATAAAGGCACATTCTCCCAACCCAAAACAACATGCTCAAAGGCTTAACCAAAAAGGTGAATTGGGGGCGGAGGGTTGAAGGAAAGAAGAGTGGTTTATCACAGAGGAGTTCTGTGGGGCAGTTTAAGGCATAGGGGGCAACAAGGGAGAAAGGGCACAATCGGGCAATGAGACCTTCGGATGGCTTCAAACGTCATCTTTTTTTCCCTGAAGGGTGACCATGTTAGGTGATGTCAGCAGGTTCCAGGAACCGTCTTTCTTGTGAGGTTTTGAGGGTGATCTGTGTTTGTTTGAGACCTGGGTGAGAGCAAGGAGGTTGAGAGATGTTGAGTGGGGAAGTGTGAAGGAATTTGTATTGGTATTTATTTATTAGTAACTTGTATTAATGGTTTTATTGTGTATGGTTGTCAGCTTAGAGTTTTTTTTATATTAAGCGGTATACAAATTCCCAAAATAAAATAAATAAATCTCTGCTGGACGTTTAAAGCAGTATCCTACCACTTTAAAACACCCATGGCTTCCCCCAAAGAACCCTGGGAACTGTAGTTCATTAAGGCAGCTGAGAGTTGTTAGGAGACCCCTATTCCCTTCACAGAGCTTCAATTGCAATTCTGTCTTCCCAGGGAACTCTGGGAATTGCAGCTCTGTGAGGGGAAGGGGAGAGTCTCCTAACAACTCTCAGCACTTAACGAAGTACAGTTCCCAGGATTTTTTGGGGTAGCCATGACCCCAAAATGGTATGATACTGCTTTAAATGTGTAGTGCAGACGGGGCCTCAGTCCCTTGTATAGCAAAACCAGCAATGTTCTGTGACATCTTCAAGACTAACCAGTTTATTATGGCATAAGCCTTCATGGACTACAGTCTACTTCATCAGATGCATAAAGTGTTATCCTGAGTTGTAGTGCTGTAATCACGCACACGTTGTTTTGTAGGTGGTGAGGTGCAGAACTGTAAAATAGAGAGGTCAGAGGGAAGTGAAATGCCAAAAGGACAGACAGTAATAACTATGGGGTAATTCATAAAACACTTGATGCTGACATCCTGGCATTGGTCACTGTTTATTTTATTTATTTATTTATTATTTGATTTATATCCCACCTTCTTCCCAGCAGGAGTTTATAATCCCATCCTGCCCCCCCTCCCCACTGTAAGTACATATACTTGCAGCTCAGGATAACACTTAATGCCTTTGAAATGGGATTAAACATCCAGGAAAGCTTACAGTATAACTGTTAAGCCTTTATTTAGAAATTTCTTAATTGTTTTATATTGAAAAGAACCTTAAAGCATTTTACAAAACAGAAATACAATATAATATTTTTATACTTTGATAAGAGCCTGCTGATGTCATATGCTGTCCCAGAATTCACAGTGACTAGGCCAGGAGTCTTGAAGCAGCCACATTCCCCTTTTTATTGTGCATTAATTGTTGTGTTACCAGTTGTGCATGGCCTCTGCAGGAATTTTGAGAAGGTGACTAATACTTTTTTATCTATGTGATGTTCCTCCTGTTTCCTCCTGCCTCAGTATCTGATGGAAGGCAGTTACAACAAAGTCTTTCTGGCAAAAGGCAATATCCCAGCAGAGAGCTATGCTTTCTTCATCGACATCCTATTGGACACTGTCAGGTTAGCCATCCTCTCTTAACTTCATTGGTATGAATGATTCAGGCAGCATAGAAGCCCAGTGAGCCCCTTGCCAAACTTCAGAGACACAGGCAGGAATGTTGCACCTGTAGATGGAAATTCTCACTTTGTTTTCTCAAAAGGCTAACAGGCACAAGATATGGCTGCTTGTCTTGACTGTGGCCATTCTGCTGCAGGCAGTTCCCAGATTTTTCACAACAGCTCTACTTAGGATCTTGGGTTTGCTAGCAAATTGCACCACCTATGCAGACAACTCTTCCTCCTCTTTTGGGAGACATGACACACAAGAATTTCCAGGGGATTTTGTTGATTGAGAACAAAGATAGTTGTCCGACTACAATTCCCATCGTTATTGGCTGTTGAGGCTGTTATTGGAGCTGATGTGAGTTGAAGTCCCCAGAACACCTGATAGAGCCACAGCTTCCCCAACCTACTTTAAAAACTGCTTTTTGGAGGCTGAAGCTCTCTGAATATGATAGAACACTTACAGGGCATGTATATGTTCTTCCATATTCAGCATTATTGGTTTTCCTACTTTTGGTTCCACTGAAATTCCCACAAGCCACAGAATATAGATATGAACTCTTGAAGTCTAATTCTTGAATTACAAAATTTAAAATTTCCACACATCTTGCCTGATAGAAGATATGTGAATATAAACATATAAAAATAGCCTTTCTGGATTAGACCAAATCCCTCTTGGCCAGAATTGTGTTAGCCAGGTTCCTTTGGGAAGCAGGGTGTGAATGCAATGCGATTGTCCCCAGCATCTGGGTACTCTAAAGTATACTGCCTCTATACATGGAGGCTCCACTTGGCTAATAGGTCTGTGAACAATATTCCTCTTATGATCGACTCTCTTTTTAAAGCATCGAAGTCAGTTGGCTGTCACCATGTCTTGTGGCAGTGAATCATGTTGGTCATGGTTTGTATGAGGAAATGCTTCATAAGTGCATAGAGTGTGAAAACTTGTTAATCCAAAAAGAGATAACATTTACCTGCCTCAAAAATAGGCCCTTTGAAATGGAACCTGCTGCTCTCCAGATATTGTTAGACTCCAACTCCCATCAGCCCTTGGCAGCATGGCCAATAAACAGAGGTGATGAGAGCTGGTTTCCAACAACATCTGGAGCGCCACAGGTACACCATCACCATCACTTTAAAGATTCTTGCCTTCTTCACAATTTTTTTAACTGACACAGAGATGTTGTAGCATAGTGGCTTAAGAGACTGAGTTGGGAACCAAAAAGTTCTCAGTTTGGATCTTGTCTTTGCTGTAGTGACCTAGACCTATAATTGCCAAATCATATGCTACAAGTGTGTGTATGTGGTTTACATAATTATGGGCTCCTGTGAGCCAAAAGCACTTGTCATCAAAAGAGGCCATCCTGTGTGTCAATGCATGATTCACGGCTCTTTCCAAACTGGCCTCCACCAAACTGGATACTTAATACTGCTGACACCTCTGTATCAGGTGTAATTAGATCATGCAGTTGTTCATGAGTCAAGGGCACCCCAGGATTACCCACCATTGGAGGAGACTGACCTCTGCATGAGTCACCTTCCCCTTTCAAACAGGGACACATCTATAACAGTGCGTCTTTTTAAAAACTGGGTGGAGCCTAATAATACGGCAGTTTTTTATTGTTATTGTTTTTAGCCAATGGCCATTACAATATGAAGAGACGTACAAAAGGATATCTTTATAAAATATTAAAATTCAATCCAATAAATGTGGATAAAACCCTAAAACTACAAATTGGAATAATAGTAGTTTGCTACATTTAATTAAATTAGGGGCAAACTCAAATGAGCTCCCCTTAGCTTTTAACACTGGCGTAATTCAGAAAAGCCGTTCTGATTTTCATTGCGGCTAATGCAAACAAGGCTGCCCTATAAGTGACAAATGTATCTGTATCTGCCAGCAGCCATCTTAAACTCATCTAGTTGGCTTTCTAAAGAAGTCTGAAAAGGAAGGGTGAGCCTTCTCCAAGGGTGGATGACGCTCATCCAGTATACACCAGAGGTAAACTTTCAGAGTGTAGTATACCTGGAATTAGGAAAAAGGTGCCTGATCTACAAGAAGTCTGAGAAACTTGTTACAAAGGGCAGATAGACATCATACGGTTAAAGTATATGACTTCCCCTAAAGAATCTTGGGAACTGTGTTTTTCTCCTCACCAAGCTATAGATTCCCAGACCCCTTAACAAACTACAGTTCCCAGGATTCTTTAGGGGGAAGTTATGTGCTTTAAATGCGCATTGGATGTACTTTGAATATATGGGGAAGACTTGACCAAAGTTTCTGCCTAGTTGCCTTTGCAACTTCGCCTAATCCCTTTATGTGATATGGGAGTAATACTAGCCTACACAACTGAGTTGTAAGGATTACTGAGAGAATGTATGTGATGGAAACTTGGTAACATCACAGTCCAGCCAAATGTTAAGTGCTTCAAAGTCCCCATCAGTTTCAATGGGAGAAAATTTAGCACCTGCTTTACTCTTCTACTGACATTGGTAGGGCATTAAAAAATGCTGAGCGTTGTCTGAATTGTGTCCCAGGAGTTCAGTCTGAGTGAACCGCTTGTGTGTGTTCTCATTTTTCTTTCCACCCTAGGGATGAAATTGCCAGCTGCATTGAAAAAGCCTATGAGAAGATCCTGTTCAATGAGGCCACACGCATGCTCTTCTTCACTCCCAAGAAGATGACAGACTATGCCAAGAAGGTGAGTCTGCCAGAGCACTGGTTATCATGGCCTGGTTGCTCCCTCTTTCTCCACAAATCCTCCACAATTGCTTTTAATACGTTTTTAAACCTTTTTTTTAACATGTTTTTAAAGCTTTTTTAAAAAAGCTTTAAAAAAGATGTTTTGTTTTAATATATTTTAAAGTCAGTTGAAAATCCTACTCTTGTGGGGGGGGATCTTGAGCTGTACAGAGCTTCCTCCCTTGGAGACCTCCCACCCCACCCCATGCCTAGGGTATCTTAGGGCAAGGTCTTGTAAATGCCATAGCCACTTGAAGCTATGCCAGGAGTGGAGAAAGTGGACAGACAAAAGTTTTTTCTCCTTCTCTGTCATAACATTGAACTTCGGGACACCCAGTGAAGCTGAATGTTGGAAGATTCAGGACAGACAAAAAAAGTACTTCTTCACGCAGGTTATAGTTTTTGCCATTTGGGAGGGGATTTTTTTTTAGCGTCCACCAACACTTATTGTGTAGTGGGATTTGCAGAAAACAATTTCTAGGGAGTACCTAATCTCAGACAAACCCATCACATGAAAGATACATCCTGGTTGCTAGGTTAAAAAGGAAGGGCAAGCTAGGGAGATTCCAAAGACTGCTACAAAATAAAATGAGGCAGAAAAAGTGCCCTATAGGGGAGGGGGAAACCTTTTCATGACCCTGGAGATTTCCGTTGCCTGGTACCCAAACAACAGCTCTGACTTCACTCATTGACTAAAAACACTGACAGGTGGGAGCAGCCAGGCTGGCTCATTTGACCGAAATCACTTAGAAGTGTACCTGTTTCATAAGTCTCTTTCTAGGAAGGCTAGAAACTTACTTTCTTTTTTAAAATGAAGACTGGGGGCCCTTTCTGGGGGCACCAGTGAAGGCCTTTGCAGGTGCCATGGTGGCAGTGAGGTGCGGCCCCTGATATATTCATTTTCTTTACCGCCCTTCACCATAAGGTCCCATTGCAGGTTACAGAAATTGAAAACAGTTTGAAACAAATTACAGTTAGAAGAATAATGGAGGCCCTAAAAATATCTCTCTCCATGTCAAAGGCTAGGGTAAAGAGGTGCATCTTTAGCAGATGCACCTTTGTGGAGGAGGGAATTCCATCATTTAGAGGTTGCCACAGAGAATGCTGTCTGTTAGACTGCCGCTCCTTAAATTTCTGAGGATGATGGATCTACCATAAGCTGCCCCCTCCATTGATCTTAACTTTGATCCTTTAGGAGGCTTAAGAGCCCCTTTATTCTGGAATGATTCTGGCAAGTTCAGCAATGTACAAAAGGAGTTTCTAGCACTGGCAGTCCTGTTTAACACCAGCTCAATGTTGAAATTTTTTGTCTCATGATGTAATAGACGTAATGCAAGGGAAAAGGAAAGATCTGAATTAAATTAAAAACACTTTGGGAAGGGGGAGATGTTCCCTGTTAGCGCAAAATAAGCATATTTCTGGAGATGTTAACATCCTCTTTAGGAATCTGGATTCTCCCTCTCTCCCTCCCTGCCCCAGAAAGTAAAAAGATACCTGCATTTTTATGGATCCGTTATGTTTTGGAATGAGGAGTTTCACTTCAGTAGCCAAGGATTCAATCCTGTGCACACTTTGGGAGCAAATCCTATGTAATTCAGTGAGACCTACTGAGTAAGCATGGATGTGTGTTTTAAAGGACCACAATACATCTTTAGATGCATTCCCACCAAGCAGAGATGATAGAACTGCAGAGTTTTTCCTCTCTCCCCGAATGTGGGGGTGCATTTCTAAGAATAACCATGGAAGAACTGAAGGCATGTCTCATGTGGGGAGTTCCTTGCTTTTTATATATGTTTTATATAAACCAACTACCAAACTGTCCATGTCTTGGTTTACTGACAGTTCTTATTGTATTCTTCTTGTTCACCGCCCAGAGAGCTAATGCTAGTGGGGCGGTATAAAAATTTAACAAAATAAATAAATAAATAAATAAATTTATATATGTATATAAAAACAGCTGTGTAAGTTGAGCCATTAAGGCCAAGACAGGAAAGAACTGTGCTGGAGAAACCAAACTTAATGTTCATTGGCAGGCGACGGCGGGGAGGGGGGTGAGGTGAGACTGCTGCCTTGTTTTAAAAAACAAACTTATCATGTAACTTATTCTTGTCCTTTCCAGCGTGGTTGGGTTCTAGGCCCAAACAACCACTACTGTTTCATGGGCCAGCAGCAGAAACCCGAAGATGCCACCATCCCCTCGACAGAACTAGCCAAACAAGTTATTGAATACGCTCGGCAGCTGGAGATGATCGTCTAGCATGCTGCAGCCACCATAGGCTGGGACTGTGGGCTTCTGTTTTTTCTCATTCTAGTCTTTGTAATTCAGTTCCCATTCAGCTGGCAGTCATTTTGCTTATACCGAAAGGGTAGGGTTCTCACTTTTTTTTTTTTTTTGTCCCGGGATGCCAGAGTAAAAAATTGTGCCTACTCCTGTGTCATTAACAGTTACATTGTTCCTTGGTCCCAGGTGGAAAGATATTCTGGATGTGAATGGGAGGGGACTGGTTGATCTTGGGCTTTTCTGACCTCAGAGGGGTAGAAATCGCCTTTATAATTGGCCCCCTAGTGTCATATGCCAGCCTATCCTTTGCTAATGGTCAAAAGTAATGCCAGGAATGTCTGGTTGCACTAGAAACAGAGACTTTCTCTGCAGCACAGGCTTAAGCTGGCCTCCCATAATTACGCTCTGACTTTGGGTTTTTATTTGGTACCTCGCTGTCATCTTTTGGTGCAAGTCACTTAAAGGAATGGCTGTAGGTTAAATAAACACAATTTCTTATACAAATTGAATTTTCTAACTGTCAAAAGTACATCCCAAAGTTATTAATAGGGGAAGTCTCAGCTGTTAAGATCTAATTTGAATGTAATGCTAAGCCATAGTTTAGCATTGCATGTGTAAGCCTGCATGGCCCCAAGATCTGACCCATCCTTTTCCATTTTAAACTAACCAGAGTTTGTCATTTTGTCCAAACAAGGACAAACAGTAGTTAGTTTAAAACAGATGCTCAGATTTCCATGCAGACATGCTGCAGGAGAAGAGGGGAGACAGACTGACGTTGTACATATTACACTAAACTATATCGTTTAATGGTTGCAGTAGAATGCTCCCTGTGGCTTGATCTGGCAGGCTAGTGGGTGCCAGTGGGTACCAGATGCTGGAGGCAAACTAGGCAGTGGCTGGGTAACAGTGCTGGAGTATTAAACACTGCTTTGGTCTGATGCAGTTACAATTGTCAACTAGTTTTAAAAAAGCTCATCTGGCTTTTTGACCAATTGCCAAAATGTTCCAGTTAACAAATGCACACATTGGTCGCAGGTTATTGAGATGAGTCACAGCCTGCCATTATGCCTGCTACTGTCCCAACTGCAGTATGTGTGTCTTTAGTAATCTCTTGCACAGAGGCTGGATAGCAAGTGACAATACCTGTGGGGTTGTTCACAGTTTCTAACTTTTCTGAGAATCCTAAGTGCAAGCATGGCCTGCCAGCTTTAGCTGTGTTGACTAGCAAAAAAACTTTGTTTTTGACCTGCCCCAGGTGCAACTTAGGATCCAGCAAATAATTCCATAGCACCTACCTACAGTTAATCAAAAGGACAGAAGAGCCCACCTTGGGACATCCATGCTGACCCTTCCAGACCAAATTGTTGGTGTATATCAGGAGTGGGAGACCTGTGAGCCTCCAACTCATCAGCCCCTGCCAGTGTGGCTGATGGTCAGGGATGATTGGGAGCTGGAATTCAGCGTCTGAAGGGGGACAACTGGTATAGATCATGGCTAGCCCGGAGCTCCCTGCTGCTGGTAACAGGCCTAGCAGAAGCTACAGAATTAACAGGGCTGGCATCCTCCAGACGTGGCCAGTAAGGACTTGCCATACTCTTGCATGGGCACTGTAATAGACAAATGTCCTTTCTCATTTGTCTGTGTTGTCTCAGCCATATGAATTCCATTGCCTCTGCTGAGCTTGTATAGACATGTATCACTTACAGGGGTGCCCAGCAATCATCAAGGCCCAAAATTGGCATAGCTGGGCAGTAAGATTGTGATCTCTAAAGCCATCTGCAGAACCGAAAATCCATTTGCTTCCAATATTTGTGAAATTTTCAGAGTGGAGCTTTCATGTAACAACTTTCACATGAAATTGGGAAGATCAGAACACATGTTTTTTCCTTTCCAAAACATCTGTTTAGAACTCTTACGTTTATATAGAAAGATGGTTGTGATGATGTGCCTGTCTTCTCAAGGTGTGTGCTGAACTGTGATCTCCCTTGCTCAAGGGCCTCTCAGTGCAAGGGACACATGGTAGCCAGAGGCAACTGGTGGTCCAGGAGTTTTTGTCAGGGCTCTCAGAAATGTCCTCCCTTTCCTAAGAATCTTGATAGTGGTATGATCAAAGGGCTCCCATCATTTGCTATCGCCAGCATATACAGCAACAAAGGCATGGGGAAGGCTGTAGCAGTAGTAAGGCATCTGCTTTGCATGCAGAAGGTCCCAGATTGAATCTCCAGATAGGGCTAATGGGCACACTCCTCAGAAATGCCAGAGGGCCATTTCCACTCAGTGTTGACAATACAGGGCTAGGGTATAAGGTAGCTTCCTACATTCCTCCCCCTTATGCAGTTCAGCTGCTCACTCCTATGCATAGGCCAAGACACAGGGCCAGGTGAGTGAGCAGCTGAGGCCCATAACGGGTAGAAACTCTGCCACAGCCTCTGTTGCTTGCACTGAGATTTGAAGGGTTAAATCAGCCCTTTTCCTATGAGCAATTGGAGCCAAGCATTCCTGGGCCTTCAGCCATTGCTCAATGGAAAATGAGTGCTTGCCCAGGCCCATATAGTGCCTCCTTTCTACAGCACAGATGCTACCCTCACCTTTACCATCCCCAACAAGAACTGCAGTGAACCTCTGCTGCATGAATAAAGCTACAGACCAGGCCGATGATGTTAGAGGGTTTATTGACAAGAGAGGCTGGGGAAGGGAATGGGATTCAGTCCTCATTGGCAATGCGCTGCTGTTCGTAAGAGTCCAGGCAAAACTTCGCCCCGGCAACCAGTGAGACAGCCAGCATGGCAGTAGCGACCCAGGGTGGTTCTGTCAGATGGTTGGAAGAGGGGTTGAGCCTACATGGAAGGGGTTAAAAAAAAAAAGAGGTGCAGGTGAGCGATGGAGCTTCTCTGCAGAGCTAAGCCTTTTACGGTGGCTTTACTGAAATGCAACTACAGAAGGACAGCTGGTTAAAGAAAGCACAATATGAGCCTCGGTGTATTAAATCTGCCTAACTACATATGAGAGTAAAAACTATGCTTAGTAAAATCTAACACCATTTTTTCCTTTTTAACTCCAAAATAATCACAGGCATTTTGTCAACTGATTAGGGCTGCAATCCTGTACATATTTTCCTGGGAGTAAATCCCAATGAATTCAGTGGGGCTTGCTTCTGAGTAGACATTACTATGAATATTTTTTATTATTAATTGAATTTATATCCCACCCTTCCAAAGGATCCCATTGCAATAGGATTGCACTGTAATAAGTGTTTGATCAACTGGTTCATGGGTTGGAGTAAGTTGAGAATCCAGCTTTTCTCAGTACTTAATCCTGCTTCTAATACAGTGGAGCACAGATGTAGCCCTAAGGTCCCTGGGCCACAACCATAGTGCTTCCAAAATGTCCAGTACCTAACACAGTTGGTAGCAGCATTATCAAATACAGTTGTAATAATTCAGATTTCTCTCCATGCTAGGACCACAAGGATCCACACTCAGGACAGTTCCTGGGGAAGGGATACCCAATGTTTGGTTTTTTTACAGGAGCTACGCCAGTATGCTGCCTTTGTAGCTCCATCCAATCCAGGAGAAGGGGAACCTGATGGTATTGGGACTACAACTCCCATAATGCCCTGACTATTGGTGATGCTGGCTGAGGCTAACTGGAAGTGGAGTCTCAACTATATCTGGAGAGGCACTGGTTCTGTGTGCTGTGTAAATGATGCAGATTGAGGGGATTTTCACGTCTCTTATTTTGCATAATTTATTCTGCTACATTTGAACCTATTTTTCATCATTGTGCTTTTGTTTGTCCTGGGGAGTTAATGCAGACGTCTAAGGCCCTGCCCTTGCCAATCTTACATAGCTGTGGTTTTGTAAATTCCAGCAGACGCTACCTACATAGTTACAAGAATGTCAAAGGCCAGAAGCTAAAAGGGGAAAATCAAGAATATTAGGAAGCTCAATTCTGTACCTGACATTGCATTCTGCCCTTCTCCCCCTGCCCCACAACTCCTATGAATTGTCAGGATACCTACAGTTCCGTTTATAAACTACATTTTAGAGTCCCAGCAAGCATGGCCAACAGCCATGGGCTGATGGGAGCAGTAGCAATAACTGGAGGCCCAAATGTTTCTGAAATCTGATTTAGGTTGCAATCCAGTACAAGTCTACTCAAAGGTAAATTCCATTGAGTTTAATAGGACTTACTCCCACTTAAGTGTGTACTGGATTGCAGCCTTAGAGAAAGTACTTGGGGAGGTGGGGTGCAGAGATTAGCAAAAAGTAGAAGAAACAGCAGTGGTAAATAAAATGGGACTAGGCTGCAGCCTTCCCAAACCTGGTACCCTCCAGCTGTTTTGGACTATTATTCCCATCAACCCCTCCAGCACAGCATGCTGGCCTAATAAGGGCCAATTATTCCAGTTATAAAACTGGCCAACCTAGTGTTCCCAACAGCTGCCATTGTTGCAAGGGTCTTGGGCTGAAGACCATGGCCAGCATGCAGGAGATGTAACACGTTGCTAGGCAACCTCTGGCCTATGCAATGTCAAAAATAAGGGTGGTTGCTAGGCCTATGTCCTCCCCTCCCAGAATACTAGGCCTCTGTCCTATCCACGCTCAGAGAACTGTATTTATTTATTTAATACATTTCTATCCCACCCATCTTCCACAGGAGCCAGGGCAGCAAACAATGAAAGCAGCAATCGATGCCTTTAAAAATAAAAGCATTAAGAACATCTAAAAAATATTTTTAAACAGTCACATATCCTTACAACGAATAATTTCACAGTTGCTGGGAACAGTAGCTTTCAGCCATCAGATTCCTGGGTGAAGGGAAATGTTTTTAAATTCCTCCTGGATGTTAATAATGAGGGAGACAGACATACCTCACCAGGGAGGATGTTCCACAAATGGGGAACCGCCCCAAAAAGTACCCTGTTATGGGTCAGCACCAGCTGGGTCACCCCACACACAGGCTATATGTTATCAAAGCATGCGTACCCCCTAACAAAAATTGTAAAATGGACACATTTCTTGGCTGTTCTCTCCCACTTACTCTAAAAAAGTAGTATAGACTTGGCTGAGAGGCCCAGTCACAGACGTACACTCTGGTTGGCCTCACAGGGTTGTTGAGAGGATAAAATGGAATAGCATACCACATACACCTTCCTGGTCTTGGCCACAGGGTACAAATATAATAAAATGTAACTGATAGCCATATATCTGGGACCAATACAGAATGTTTCTCCATGACAGCTTGGCTGGTTCCCTCCCCACTCCAGGTTTAACTTCCTTAAAACTTTGTTTTTTCTTTGTCCTCCAAGAAGCTCTGTGGAAGTCTTATTGGTAGAAACTCAGAAAGGTATACATGGTCTTTCCACTCCCTCCTGCTTTTTATCCTCGCAACAAGCCTGTGAGAAAGGTCGGTATGAGCGATAGTGACTGGTCACTTCATGGCTAAGGGGGGGAGGATATGACACCAAGTCCCTTTGGTCCTAGTCCAACAGTTGAATCACTTTGCCACACCCTGTCTTTACCCTATGCAATGGATGGTCCAGCTAGCTGGCATCATTGTGACATGCTTTTTAAGTGACCAAACCACACAGTGATTTTGGTAATCCTGACAACAAACCAGCATTATTATGCGCATCTTGTAGATAGGCTGAGATATCATACCTTCCTTGAGGCCATCTAGTGAGTTTATGGCAAAGGTGAGATTTGAACCAGGGACTTACTTGCTTTATATCTCACTGTCTTAGCCAATATGCTGCCACAGCAGCAGCTCTAGGAATGGCCATGGGCCATAACCTGTCTCATGAAATATTTGATTGCAATGGCTCTCACCCGTCAAGTTTCCTCATGCTACCTCTCATACAGGCCAACCCTTTGAACAGCAGTGGAGAACCTATGGCCCTCTAGATGTTGCTGGATTCCAACTCGCATCAGCCACAGCCACCATTGCAAACAGTCTGGGATGGTGGGAGTTGTAGACCAACAACATCTGGAGGACCATAGGTTCCCTGGCCTTGCCTTTGAGGAGCATAGTTCTGTAGCCACTTCTGTAGCTACCACAAATTATGCAGTTGAGTTTCCTGCATTTCAGGAAATTGCAGGGGTCACCACACCTGGAGTGTGCTGTCATTACTGTCTAGGTTTGGCAAGCTGATTAAGATTGCACAGAGTAGCTGGAATAGGGAACCAGTTGGTCAGCAGGTAGAACATTTTGCATTTTTGGGATACCGGTAGCCCTTGTAGCCTTTGAGCCTTTTGCAATGCCCCGGACATGGCTACAACACATACTTAAAACTAGTTCTGTTTCAGTCATTTTGACTTCCCAGGGAATCCTGGGAACTGTGGTTTGTGGAGGGGTGGGGAATGTCTGTGAAGGATCTAAAACTTTTCAGCATCCTCTTCAACCTACAGTCCCCAGAACTCTTCAGTTGACAGTTGAAGTTGGCATAAAACGTGTGCAGTGTAGACATGACCCTGTTCAGTTTGTGACGGGCCGTTCAGGATTTCCACTCAAGGCCGCCTCCTGCTCACCAAGCCACAACGTTCTTGGGCAGTTTCCTCTGATCCTGATGTTTGCAGTAGCACTTCCTGGAACATGAATCTGCCACCTGGAAAGCCGGCCACTGGTGGTGCGCAGGGGATTGATCAGCCTCTCGGTCTTGGTCTGGGCCAGCCTGGGCGGAGGTTGCATCCTGGTCAATGCTGGCTGGTTTCTCCAGAGAAAGGGGTGCCTCCTGCACATACAGTTATTCATTTACTTTAAAAGTTTACAGACCATATTTCCTATGCTTAAAGTGGCTTCCAGAGAAGTTCTGCTCTGATTAATTTGTTATTTACGCATTGCTTTTATATTAAAATAATATCAACCAAATTGGCTGACCAAAAAAAAGCAAATACAAAGTAAAGCAAGAATAAAACAAGCACTAGAAGAGAACAAAATCTCAGTAATGAAATATGAAGAGACAGCAGCACTAAAACGTCATCATGGACACCATAAAACCAGCAAGTTACTAATTAAAGCAGGGATAGGGAACCTGTGGCCCTCCAGATGTTATTGGACTACAACCGCAATCATCCCTGACTGTTGGCCATGCTGGCTGTAGCTGATACAAGTTGAAGTCCAGAAACATCTGCAGGGCCTCAGATGTTCCCTGTCCCTGAATTAAAGCTAGCTTAATTTAAAAAGAAAAAATGAAAAACTGTTTTTAACATCCATTGGAAGTCAGAGCAAGGGAAGGTATCTGGCAAATCGCCAGCAGGAAGGGAGTTCTTGACATCGTGGCACCAGCTCCAAGAAGACTCTGCCTGTTGTCTCCTGTCTCCCTAGTCTCACATTTGGACAGAGCAGAGAGCAGGGCCTCCGGGGCAAGTTTCAAAGGTCGGGCTGGTTTGCATGGGGACAGGCAGTTTTGGATATAACCTGGTTTTGAGAAGCTGAAGGCTTCAAAAGGCCACTTTAAACCGGGAAACAAGCAGGCAGCCAACTAAGACAAAATAAGATTGGAGTGATGTGCTCCAGTCGTTGGGCGCCAAACAATAGCCTGGCAGTAGCATTTTGCACTAGTGTTGTTTTTGGAGTGTTTTTAAAGAAGATCCCACATGGGGTCCTTTGCGGTAACCTGGGCATGAAACCAGGTCCGTCTTCTCCAGAGAGGGTGGACAAGCCAAAGTTAGTAAAAGGCACCATGCTCTCCACTCCTCACAACTTCTCCCAGCACCCCACTTTCTCTTCCTTCCCTGTCACCCTAGTCTTTTTCCTTTACCAGGCAGTGTCCTAGGAAAGAGTTCTTGGGCCTGCCTTTTATTTCTTTTTTTTTTCTCACAGGAAACTGCTGCCTGTGCCTGCTGTCTGCATTTGCCCAGAGTGCCCCTGGATCCCATGCAGCTACTGTGGCTGAAGCCAGCTCAGGCAGAGCTTCCACAGATGGCAATCAGTCTGACAAAGCAGAGTGCTCAGTACTGGCTTCAGCTGCCCAATCAGCTCCCATACTGGCCACAGAGTGAAGCCACTTCTTCCGCAGCCAGTATGGAAGCCAGTTGGGCTGGAAAATCCAAAATCTCTGTCCCTGCTTCACCAGCCTGGTCATTCACATGGAGGAAATTCCATGCACTTGCCTGTGTGGAATTCCTGGTCACCATTGGCGACCAGGTGATTGGCTAAATAGAAGTCCAGAGTTACATACTGATGACACTTCTGCTGAAAGCTCCGAATTATTTAAAAAGCAAGAGAAATTAGATGGGACTTTGTGGTCTTCCTCGTACCAATCAGTGGGAGAGAGGTCACACATCACCACCTTTTGGAATTGACCCACCAGGAATGAGTGGGACTTTTGGAAACCAGTGGCCTCTAATCCACTTGCAAGGCATGCCAGGAGGACACCCTAGCCCAGGTATGGGAAATTACCTCCCCCACCCCCAAGGGCCAATAGGTGGGAGGGGCCACCTACATCATTATGATGTCAAGTTATGACTTCAAAGCAATTCCCTCTCAATGCCCATCAGCTGAATGGCACTGACAGCCAGCTCCTTTGAAGGTGCGCTGCCAGCGCTAATGGACAAATCACCTTCAAAGGAGCTCCTCTCACTGCCGATTAGCTGATGGGCACTGTGAGCACTAATCATTGGTGCTCATAGCACTTCTTCAAAGGAGCTTGCTCTCAGCACCCATCAACTGATTGGGGCTGCATTTTCAAAGGAACTCCTCACAACACCGATCAGCTGATTGGCACTGAGAGCGAGCCCCGCTGGCTGCTCTAGGGAGTTCCAGATCAATTCCATCCACATTTTTGATTGGTAACAGGGACCAGATGGTTCGAACATATAAAACCGATTCTGGGCCGCTTGCATTGGCTGCCTGTATGTTTCCGAGCTCGATTCAAGGTGCTGGTTTTAAAGCCTTACACATCTTAATACCACAATACCTGATGGAACACCTCTCCCAACATGAACCCACCCGTACACTATGCTCAGCATCAAAGGCCCTCCTGCAGGTGCCTACTCTGAAGGAAGCTGGAAGGATGGCAACAAGGGCCTTCTCAGTGGTGGCCCCCAAATTATGGAATGATCTCCCTGACAAGGTGTGCCTGGCGCCAACACTGTTATCTTTTCGGTGCCAGGTCAAGACTTTCCTCTTCTCCCAGGCATTTTAGCATGTTTTTAAATTGCTTTTTAAAAAATATGTTTTTAAATGTGTATATTTGTTTTCAACTGTTGTAAACCGCTCAGAGAACTTCAGCTATGGGGCGGTATACAAATGCAATAAATAAATAATAAATAAATTTTTATCAGCTCCATCCTTGTTGTTACATATGATGTTAGGTGTTGGGTAGGTGGCCATGGTTTGGGGAAAATAGCCCTGAGGGCTAATTAGATCCCTGCTGGGCCCGCGGTCCATAAGTTCACACTGCAGCAATAATCACTGAGAGGTTCAGGAGGATCAAAAGAGACCTTCTGTTCTCCTTATCCATCTCCCAATATGAGTCATACATCGGGGCATCCAAGGCCATTTCTGTCTGAAAATCAGGTTTAAAACCAGGCTGAAAAGGATTTAAATAATCATAGCACATCATAAAAGATCAAATGAAAACAGTGGGTAGTAGCAACTGACAAATTAAATGAAACGCAGCCAAATCAACAAGACTCACCAAAGACTCGCCAAAATAAAAAGGTCTTGCAACCTTTTCGAAAGGCGGGAAGAGAGGAACACCCTCTAACCTCAGCGGGGAGGTCATTCCGTAGCCTCGAGGCCACTGCTTTTGCCCTTTCCCTTTAGGTGCTTTCACTTTGGACTGCCCCGAAGGTTTGAGTTTCTCTTTAGATTTTGGAGCGGAAGGGCCTTGTTTTCGGATCTTGGGCCTTGCTTGGGTCACAGCCGGCACCTTCTGGTCTGGAATCAGTCTCACAGGAGCACAAGGAGCAGAGATGGCAGGACTGGGCACCTCCAGCAACTCCCTGGGAGAATGTGGCCTTGAGCTTAGCAGTGCCACCGGAGGTTGGTCTTCCCTGTGGAGAGATGGGGTATCAGCCAGCGGGCAAAGGATGCTCTGAACAGCATTATACGGTACTGACTTAGTTGCGTCCCCTTCCAGGTCCTGCAGCCTCCTTCGCGATCTCTGGGGAGCCTCATCAACTTCCGTTGTCATTTCCTGCTCCATCAAGAGGGTTGTTGCAACAGGTTGAGAGGAGGCCATCGCTTCGGCCCCTTTGTCACTAGGGCTGGGTGGGTCGGCGCAGTCCTTGCCCCCTTCTTCAGCTGTCGCTGTGGCCTCATCCAGTGATATCTGACTGTCGTCACGCCAATCACATTTTGGATCGCTCCCCAGGAAGGCAACAACTTGGGACACTGCAGTGCCGAACTTGGGCAACTTCCTGCCCTGCCCCTTGCGGCGCTGAGGGTATGGCGTCGGAGGCCGGGGTCTTTGCCATTCTGGCCGCGTGGTGTTGCCAGCAGACAGTTCCTCAAAGAACGTGACCACCTGTTGATTGGGAGCACGGGGGGCAGGCTCTTTAGGGGTGACTTTCTTGAAGTGCTCCAGAAACAACTGGCTAAGCGAAGAGAAGTCCTCGGGGTTGCTCCGGTCCAGACCTTTGAATGACAGGAGCTTCTTGCCCGCCGTGTTGAGATGGTGCAGAGCTTTAGGCAACACCGGGGCACCGGCGGCGGGGGACTTCTTCTGAGGGCACTGCTTGAGAACGTCAGCATAGGAGATGCCGGAGGAAATCACGCCGGCTTTTTGCTTTACAGCCTTGATGCTGGGTGGCCACTGCCCTGGCTGGATGGTGACTTTGTACAGGAAGTTGAGCCCTTTCTCCAGCAGCTCCTGCATAGTCTCAGAGCTGACACCTTCCGCCCCTAGAGCCTCGCTCTTCACCCCGGCCTTCGCATCACTTCCTGAGTCTTGAGGCTTTTCCACAGGACTGCCCGGTGTCTTTGCAAGTTCCACAGGCAGCTGGGATGCAAAGGAGGGGCCCCTGGAGTCCCCGTCACTCCCGGGAGCGCTGTCCCGCTGGCCTGCACGCTTTTTCTCCTTCTGACCAGATCCCCATGACAAGAGGGCTTTCTTCCCTCCAGGTGGAGCCATGCAGCTGGAAGGAACTGGCCGGCTTCCGTTCTTCTCGTTCAGACATCGAGGGCCTGCTGACATGTCCTCAGGCATCTTCGAAGGCTCCACGCCGTGGGCCGAGCTCGCTGGCTGTTTTTTGCCCGACAGCCGTGATTCTGGCAGCCGTCCCTCATTATCTAAATATTCCTTAGCACTTGCTTTGATGTGCTGGGTCCAGCAGACCTCCGTTTCCACGACATCTTTGTGTGTGTCTGTTGCTGGGCCCAGTTCCACCAGCTTCTCTGTCTGCTGCTGCTGCTGCAGCAGCAGCCCCCCTGCATTCTTGGCAAGGTGAACATTCTCTGGCTTGCCCTTCCCCTTAGTTGGTGCTCTTTTGGTACTCAAGTCTCTGGGGTCAGAGGCCGCCGCCTGGGGAGGTCTCAGAGCTCCCTTCAGCCCCTTGGATTCCTCTTGCAGAACGGATCCCGAGCTCTGACTGCTCTGGAGGTCAACCCTGCCCACACAAGCCAGTCCCCGCTTCTCTGTCCCCAGGTCCTTATCGCAGAGACTGGCCTCCTTCGTCCCACCACAAGCCGAGTTCTGGGCCCACATGGACGAGAGTTTCAGCTTGGACTTTTTTGAGTGATTCTTCCCCATTTCTGCAGCTCCTGCCGACCTGTCCCCTCCCCCTGGCTCGCTGCTCAACGGCTGGCTGGCCGCTTTCTGTTCAGGGGCCTGAAGACTGGGGGACCGGCTCCGCAATTCATGTTTAGTGCTACTGGGACCCCGATCCGGCTTGCTCCCGTCTGGGTTGGCTTTCTCCTCCCCGTCTTTGGCAGTCTCTGATTCTTGTGTTGCTTCTGATTGGACATTGCCCATTATATACAGTCATCCTAGGAATAAAAGGGTGGAGTGTGACAAGAGGAGGAGGTGGCGGCGGCAATGGTTAGAGCAGGTGGCACCAAGAAGAGTGATAGCCATGAAGGCCCACAGACAGGGCCACGAGTATGCCCTAATTTCACATAAGCACAGAACGCAGCACTTGGGCAGAGAAATCCAGATTGCTTTGATAGGGGATTGAGGTGTTTGCACCACCCATTGTGAACTCTGCTTGTGGAACTGAAACATGAGCTGGAAGGGAAGATTCCTGTGTTCGTATCCCAAACCTGGAGAGGAACACCAGGCCTAAGATGCTGGCATGGAGTACAGCTGGAAGGTCAACACTGCTTTGGGGGGGGGGATGGGGGGGAATAAAAGCGAGCAGTGACAACTCTTTGGCAGGGTAGCCAATTTTCCCCCCTTAATTGATCCTGCGTTCTTGTGCTTTTAGCAGTAGCTTACCACACACTTTCTCTCAGGAACGCTCCACTTCCTAAATGTCTGCATTTCATTGTTGAAAAGCGAAGGATCAGTTGAAAAGGATGGCAATATGCCAGTTGCTGGGAATCACAAATGGGGTGGGGGAGGGCTCTTGCTCTCAGGCCCTGGTTCCTGCTTCCTCTTGTAGGCCAATATGAGAACAGGCTGCTGGACTAGATGCTGAAATCCAGCATGGCTTATCCTAGGGTCTTACTTGTACTGAAATGGAAATAGACTGCCTTGAAGTCGCTCCCGACTTATGGCGACCCTACGAACGGGGTTTTCATGGTAAGCAGTATTCAGAGGAGGTTTGCCATTGCCTTCCTCTGAGGCTGAGAGGCAGTGACTGGCCCAGGGTCACCCAGTGAGCTTCACGGCTGCGTGGGGATTCAAACCCTGGTCTCCCAGGGCGTAGTCCAACACTCTAACCACTACACCACATTTGTACTACCCATTGTTAACCCTGCTTGTGGAAATGAAACATGGGCTGGAAGGAAGGGCTCCTGTGTTCAAGTCCCAAGCCCATGGAGGAACATGAGGCCTAAGGTGTGGGCATGGAGCACAGCTGGGAGACGAAGACTCCTGGCTTCTGCCGGGGTGGGGGAATGGAAGCTAGCAGTGACAACTCTTTGGCAGGGTAGCCAATTTTATTGTCTTTTTATTTGTCTCCATGTTCCTGTGGTTAGGGTGTTGGACTACGGCCTGGGAGACCAGGGTTCGAATCCCCACACAGCCCCGAAGCTCATTGGGTGACCTTGGGCCAGTCACTGCCTCTCAGCCTCAGAGGGAGGCAATGGTCAACCCCATCTGAATACCGCTCACCATGAAAACCCTATTCTTAGGGTCGCCATAAGTCGGGATTGACTTGAAGGCAGTCCATTTCAGTGAGACTACACTGTGCATATATTTGAAGATTATCTTTTTCTGCAATCTGACACGTCAAGCAAAAAACAAGAATAAATAGGTACAATTAGTCTGTGATATAGGAAATATTGGTTATTGACTGTTAGTGGTGCTTTTGGAGGCTGCAAAGTGTGTGTGTGTGTAAATTCTTAATTAAATAACTAAGGTAAAATCTTGACATATGTCCCACTGTATCTAATGGGGAGAAGATGAGTGATTCTATCAGAGCCAGTGTGGTGTAGTGGTTAAGGTGTTGGACTACGACCTGGGAGACCAGGGTTCAAATCCCCACACAGCCATGAAGCTCACTGAGTGACCTTGGGCCAGTCACTGCCTCTCAGCCTCAGAGGGAGGCGATAGTAAACCCCCTCTGAATACCACTCACCATGAAAACCCTATTCATAGGGTCGCCATAAGTCGGGATCGACTTGAAGGCAGTCCATCCTGTGCTTTTAACAGTATCTTACCACACACTGTCTCCCAGGAAAGCTCCGCTTCCTAAACATCTGCATTTCAGACTGCTGTTGAAAAGCACAGGTGCAGGAGCAGTTAAGAAGGGTGTCCATCAACCTGCCATCTCAAGAGCGGAAAATGGCCTCTAAAAGGTCTGGCTGGGAACCAGTTCTTCTTCCTTTAGGGAAAGGGCCCTAACTCAGTGGCTGAGCACCCGCTTTGCGTGCAGATGGTCCCACGCTCGGTCCCTGTCATCTCCAGGTAGGGCTGAGGGAGACTCCCTGTTTGCAAACCTGAAGAGCCGCTGCCAGTCAGTGTCGACAATACTGAGCCAGGCAGAGCAGTGGTCTGACCTGGTATGAGCCAGAGTCAAGCTTAATAGTTCTGAGGAAGGAGGGTGTGTGGGCTGGAGCTGGGGAGGTAACTGAGTAGCGGTGAGCCAGGATACCTGGATTCTCTGCCTAGAGTGGCAGAGCCTGTTGGGAACTGTCCTTATTCCTGCCACCATACAGTGGATTCGTAGTCTTCCTCACGCATACATGCAGAGCCATCCCAAACAGAACCTCTGCTTGCTCACTGCGGGTTTTTTTAAAATGCCCCACTTGCTTTTGATCCTTCCAAACTGAGCTCAAAAAAAAAAGTGCCAGCCACCCCCTTTGATCCCTCTTGACTAGATGATCCCCAGTTCGTGAAGGCACTGACACCACCCCTTGCTTGGGTCCTTCCCAGCTGGATCCTGTTCACTGGGTAAAAAAGTGACATCCACTCTTTGGATCCTACTCACTGGGTAAAACAGTGCATCCCTCTTTTCGATCCTTGCTCCCTGGGTAAACGGCCACCTCTCCCCTTTGGATCTCTTCCCAGTGGATCGTACTCACTGAGTTTAAAAAAAATGCCTCTACCTGTCCTTTAGATCCCTCCTTATTGGATCTTGGTTCAGTTTCCACTTTGGATCCCTCCTCAACTACTTTAAAAGGCACCTTTTGCTTTTCTTACACAGCGAGTTTAAAAAAGAAACTCACCCCTCCCTCTCTCCCTGGTTGGGGAAGCATGTTCCTCTCTCCACTCCTGCCCTTCTCTAGATTTGCCCCTCCCCTCTGGGCTGGACTCCTCCCCCTGGTCCTAAAGCCCCTCCTCCTCTTGCCACCTCCTCCAAATTGCGGCCCCTCCCACTCACCGCCTGGCTTTGTGGCTGCTCCCAGACGGAGCTGGGGAAATGGAACGAGTGGGCGGAGCCGCAACGGATATAACGGACGCTCCGCCCCTTTTTCCTGCGAGAGTTGCGAAGTGCCGCACCTACCTCGGTTCTGGGCGTGGTTACGCGCAGAAGTAAGTCCTGCTTTGCTCAATAGGGCGTATTTCCAGCTGGGTATGCGTAGAGTTATTGCAATCTTGACTCCTCAGAAGACGCTCCCCACACACAAAGAAGCACGTTTCAAAATCAGGGTTTATTGCCCCGAGTTAAACAAGCAAACAAATAAGTAGGGGATTGAAGTCATCTTGCTGTGTGACCAAACAAATGTTTAAATTCATCAGGTAAGTCACATTTAAGTGCATTTTGTAGGCGACCAAAGGCTCACAGAAGTGGAATGAGAAATCCATGGCACTTTATATATCGATGGACTTCAACGCCCATCAGCGTTCAACGCCCCAGTCATCTTAGCCATTGATCAGGGATTATGGGAGCTGTAGTCTGCAACATTCTGCAGAGCACTACCTTAGCTACTGACGAAAAAGAAATTACCAGAGGAAGAGAGATAGGTTATATTTGCAAGCGCAGCTGAGGGTTAAATTGCCATTTACTTTCTGAAAAATTCCCAAGTCCCATTGTTATGACCAATCAAAATGTCATAAAACACCATGCAGGCTTTTGAGTCTGCCCAAGCATTTTGTCAAGATGGACATTAAGTAAAGTGGGAACTGGAAAAAAAGTTTTATACTGAAGCCATAAAGTCTGCATTGGTTAAAAAAAAATCTTTTTTTATTGTACTGTCGTAGAAGGGGTGTGGCCATGGGGGTGTGGCTATGAGGATTATCATGAACAGAATTTACCACTCCACTGCAGACTCTACGTCAGGGGTAGCTAACATGGTGCCCTCCAGATGTTGCTAGGCTACAACTCCCATCATTCCTGAACATAGGCCACACTTGCTGGGGCTGATGGGTGGCCGAACAACATCTGGAGGGCACCTTATTGACTATCCCAGATCTAGGCTGTTGGTCTTCATTTGGTGAGCCTGGACCTGATCTAAGATGGTTTGCAATAGCAGCATTGCCATTGTACAGTTATATGGTCGAAAATGAAGAAATGGGTCCCCAAATGGCTACTGGGATTAAAGTTGAAGCCCAGGTATGATAACAGGGACAACTACTATTCTAGGCCAACCTTCCCAAAAGGTTTACAGATGGTTCGGACTACAGCTCCCATCAGCCCCAGGGTGGATGGTTGTGCTGTCTGGGGCTGGTGGGAGTTGTAGTTCGAAACATCTGGAGGGCACCAGGTTGGCTACCCCCGGTGTAGACCAGGAATGAGGAAACTGGGCCTCTAGATACTGTCTGACTCCAACTCCCATAGTCCCTGACCATTAGGCATGCTGTCTGGAGCTGATGGGAGTTGGCGTCCTACAGTATCTGGAGACCCAGAAGTCTCCCATCCCTGGGGTAGACGATACCAGGTGAAGCAGTAGTCTGACTGGGGAGTCTGGCTGTCCACTATCAGGGACTGTATGCAGAGCAAGACTAAAGGACTGATTTAATCCAGCATGGCAATTCGTTGACATGTAGGAAATCCTTTTTTAAGAAATGACAATCAAAATGCTTCAATTTCTTTTCCTTTAAAATGGAAAAAAGCCAGCCAGTAAGGAACTTTGCACTCATTTCTCACCATAAACTGCTTTTCCATATGGAAATCTCAAATTGCTAGGATCAAGGAGGCATTTTTGTGTGAGGGGTGTTTGCTTTGTCTTTTTTAGGAACTACTGGAGGAAGAGGTGGGATGAAGCCACAAGGGGCTTGGGATCTTCCAGGAGCCGGTTTTGCCTATCGTATGGCAGACATTCCCAGCTGGCAGCCCACCAGCAAAATCAAGCCTGGCAATTCAATTATGTCTGGCTCTGGATGGCTGTAGCAAAACTGAATGGAAGGTCCGATTTAAAAACAAAACACAAGTTGCCTGTTTGGGTTTCTTTTCTTTTTAGTTGTGACAAAGAGTTCCCCATCCTCGGGGGAAAGGCTGTAGCGTGCAGCTTCAATCCCCAGCAGCATCTCCAGGTAGGACTGGGAGAGACCTTTGCCTGAAACCCTGGGGAGCTGCTGCCGGCCAGTGTTGACAGTACTGAGCTAGACGGGACCATGGCCTGATTCCGTTTAAGCTGGCTTCCTGTCTTCTGTCTCTTTGGATTTAGCATGTCATACCTGCCAGACTTTGGCGGCACATGCTCCCAACTCTGAAGCCCTTATTAGTCATTCCAGAATGGGATAACCTGGGAGGCTCCAGATTTTGGGGAGCCCTTGAGCAAGATCTCTATGACTGGCCCCTTCCTTGAGTTGGGACCCTCTCCCTCTGGCTGTTGTTGCCATTGCTGCCTATTCTCCTGCCCACTTCCGTTGGGTCCAAGCCCCCCACCCCCAGCCATGCAGGAGAGGGCTAGGTCGGTGAAGGAGTGATGATGATGCGCTTTGCGCTTCTCAAGACTCACTCGCTTGGAGGAGAAAGGAAGAGCAGGCAGTGCCAGCAAGGGGGCACCAGGGAGCAGGGTTCTTCTTGGGAATATGGACCTTGGCAGGTGCTCAGTGATGCTGGCCCCTGGCGTTTTGTGGCACAGTAACAGGCCTCATGACCACCATCTGGAGAGCAGTGTAGAACGCCACCCCGTCCTACCCAGCAATACTGAAGCTGAGTCATCCACAACCTGCGGTATGAAATGCAAGCACCCTGTGTTCTCCAAAGCCACTCACTGCCGATTATTTAACGTATCTTCACCGTCCATTTGTACAAGCAATTTAGATAGTGCCACCAAGATGGAGTCCCTTCCCACCTGTCTGTGTGCGCGTGCCCGCCAACCTGGTGCTCGCCACTTGTTTTGGACTGCCTACTCACATCAGTCCCAGCCAGCACAGTTGGAGGTGATGGGAGTTGTAGTCCAAAACTTCTGGAGGGCACCAGGTTGCTGGACACACACACACATTTCATTCATATAGATACAGATATACACACACACATTTCATTCATATAGATATATAGATACATACACACACTTCATTCATCTAGATACACACACACATACTTCATTCATAGATATATAGATGCACACACGTTTCATGTTTACAGCTGTAGTGGGGATTCTGTCCTGTGTTACCACCACAGAAGCAGATTGGTCGTGCTTGCCAGTCAGTGTTCCAGATTAATAAATCAGAAGTGCAACACAATGACTTGTTTCTGCTTAAGCGCTTTGCCATCCATCCTCTTCCCTGCTACCCACAAACCCTTCTCTCACCAAAGCTTTTCCTCCAGCATTCAATGAGCTCAAAGCAAAGAGCCAGTCATCCCATTCAAACCTGGCTTCAGGAAGGATGGGGTGGGGGTGGGGGTGGGGGTGGGGGAGGAAGAGGAGTTGAATTTGGATCGGGACCACCATTTACCACCAATACACCTTTCAAGCCGCTGTTCCAGTTGCTGCCTCCAGCTGGCTTCTCCCTGGAAGCAAGAGACACATGATTGGATGAATAACGTTTCTTTCAGGTCTGCCTCTCTCTCCTCTCTTTCCTTTTGATTTCCCTTTAGATTATTCCAGGGCATTAGGACCAGGTGGAAACCACTGACTCTTTCTTCCTTTCTCAGCTTTGGATTCTGTTTCCCCCCACCCACCCACCCCCCAGCTCTGGCCTTGCACCATCGGTGTAAGAGACCCAGTTCCTTGCACCCAGTTTTTGGTTAGTATCAGACTTGGACTAGGCGATTCAAAACAGGTGCAGCGAGGGAGGCAAGAGGGATTGGCAGGGGAGGGGGACTCTGGGCAGAGGTGGGCGGGGGGGGAGGATTTGTGGGGGTGTGTGTTAGAAAAGATGCTAATTTGTACTAGCTGGGAAAATGGCTGCTACTTTGTCATCCGCTTTATGATGGTGAATTGCAACCTATGCATATCTGTATACAGTAATATATATGTATGTGTGTGTATATGTATATATATATATATATATATATATATATACATATATATATATATATATCTGTGTATGCATATGAAATTCTAATGGGGGGAGAGGAGTCGGTCCTGTCAACATGAATATGCAACCCTAGCGTGCCAGCTATAAGAGCCGTGGATTCACAGTGAGTCATTCTTCTGCTCTCTCTATATATATATAAATAAGTTTTCCCTTAAAGATTTCCTCTTCCTTGAAATATATGAATATATGTATCTAGAAATCACAAGTGGAGGTGAGTAGTGTGTTGTCTCATCCCCACTCCCACCCCAGTCTTTGCAAAGTAATGGGAGATATAGATAAAAGAGATGAGAAAACATCACCTCCATTCATAAAAATCTGCACATTTTAAACACATTTGGGGGGCATGTTTTTATTTTATTTTTTAATCTTTTCATCTCTGCTTTCCCCCCCAAACCTATACCTGCTAGATCTAGCTGTATTTTTCCCCCTTTTTTAAATGATGTTTATCTGTCCATATATGTATGTAGGTAGATACAGAGAGAGAGAGATCTTCAATGAGGCTTTCTTTTTCCTCAGATGATGGTGGGTCTTTTTTTATGAATGAAATTCGATCCCACTGGAAAAAAAGAGGGTGGGGGTCTATTTGTTTGTGAATCAAAGCCATTTGCATCTGGATCCATTCATAAAACGGCAGGGTTGATCTATAAGATTCATGATGGTGGGCTGCATTTTCTCTTTTCTTGCCTGTCACTTTTGGACAGATGGGGAGGGGGGCTACAAGGGGGGCTGTTTAGCCGGCTGTGTCATAGTGGAAGGTTCTGGGACTGTTTTAGGGTTTTTTTAAAGCCCTAGAGGTGTTGGGAGCGGGGGTGGGGGGGAGAGATGAGCTCCTCCATGTCTATATATTATTTTTCCTTTGTATAGCCTCAATTTGATATAGAAATATATATATATATATATATATATATATATATATATATATATATATATATATATATATATATATATATATATATATATAATAGATGTATTAATTTCCCCCCTGTTCACCTGTTGTTTATTCAAGAAACAGGGACAAAGAACCTAGTCTAGGTCATGTGACCCTCCATTCACAAAAATCCAGCCCAGGGTTTCCATTGAGATGGGCTGAAGGAACAGGCAGCTGGGCCATAGAGAGACGTACCTTTATTGCATCGCACTGGCAGAAAGGGAGATAGAGGGGTGGGGGTGAGACAGAGAGGGAGAAAGAGGAGAGGGAGGGAGGGAGGTGGGTGGGTGGGTGGGTGTGAGGGTTTGCAGTTCTCAAGAAGAAATTGTTGACAACCTACATCATACGTCTGACTGGGGAGGGGGGAGGGCACAGAGGGCACAGATTTTTTTTTTAAAAAAAATTATTCCTTCAATATTTACACCAACAGACCACATTTCTGCAACGAGGTTTGAAACTGGAAGTATGTATTTAAATATGAACTATATAACCTTTATTGCATGATTGGGGAAATATCTGTATATTTGTCATGAAAGGAAATGAACTATATGCCTGCCTTTTCCTTTCAAGATATTATAAATGGGGGAGTTTGATTCCTATAGAGTGGTCTCCAGGATGTTACCTTCGTTTGTGGGTTGCAGTGGAAGGAGAGATTGGATGGGAATTTATTTAATATCCCCCTTTCCACCAGAATCAAATTCTTGCCTACGCCAAGGCCAGAGAGAAAGAGAGAGGTGTGTGTGCATCACATTTCTTTTGTGGCATGTTGTGTATCTCAGATTGTTGCTTTTGATGGAAAAGGTGTGTGTGCTGGGATGAGGGAAGATCTTTTCCCCTCCTTTCATCATAATGGTAGCAGGGTTTTGTGTTTTTCTTCTGAATTTGTGTTTATGCCAGCCGGAGAGGCTTACGATTAAATAGGTTTTTAAAAATAAATTTAAAAAATCAGCAAAACTTTATACTGAATATGTTCACATCTCCCTCTTTTAGTAAACCAAAAAGGGGAGATATAAGAACATTGTGGGGAAGCAGGGTAAATGTATTTGCACTGGAAAATGGGGGATTTGCTTTGGTCTTGTGCATTTTCGTGAAATGGGGATTGTTTATGTTTTGGCAAAAAAAAATCCTTTTTTTTCCCTTCAAAAAATAAATAAATTGACAATGTTTTTCTTCATTTCTTCCCTTTGCCACGAAAATGAGGAATACATCTCTCCACTTTGCTTCAACATCTTTGATCTTGTAATACATAATGTCATTTTCCATGGCAACGCGTTGTGATGTCACCTGTATGTTGAAAACACTGTGTGAGATATATCTATATTATATTATATTATTATATTGAGTGAGGTTCTGATGCTTTCCTTTGACTTTTGTAGCAATGATCTTTTTTCTTTTTGATAGAAAATAAATCTCCGTCCTTATCCTGAACAGTTGGGCGCTGCTACACATTCTTAGTGATAGGAATGAGGGGCTCTTCCTATATTGCATAGTGGTGATACTTGATTATATATTTTCTCCTTCTTTCTTTTTCCCCTTCCCTTGCAGTCTGAACCCCCTCTTTGCACCATTAAAGCAGGAAACATGATGTGGAGTGTGAAAGGCAAGAATTGAGGTCTTTCTTTTCTTCTTCTGTCTCTTTTTTTCTTTATCCAAATTTCCAGGGTTTTTCCATTAAAAAGTTGGTGGATTTTCTCCAGCATATGAGGAGAAGGGGCTTCTTTTGCAGTGTGGCATTAAAAAAAAAAAGCTTTATTTTTTCATGGGAATGTCAAAGCAATGAAGTTACTAGAAAAGAAGGTTTCTCAAATTGGTTACTAATGCAGGGAAGGAATACGGTTCAGTAGTTTAAGCCGAGTCAGGAACTGGAGGCAACATCTGGTATCGGGTTCTTTGATTAATTTTGGGAAGAGTTAGCCTGGGTGCATCAGGATGCTCAGGGAAAATCTACATCACCAACTTTAACCAGTTTTATCGGTCTGTTTTTTGCTGTAAGGGAACCTAACTCCTGTTATTCTGTCAGTTAGGGCCTAGGGGTGTCTAAAGAGAGAATCCCCAGCACCTTTGCTAACTGGTAAATCCCAAATCCCCAAGATCCTTTGCAAGGAAGCCATGATGGCGAAAATGGTACAGAATTGATTGTATGTTTGCATTATAGATACGACCTCAGCATTTGCACTGCTGACTCATTGTGTAGCCTTGGTCGGTCCTTCCTTCCCATTTACTTAGGCTGCAACATTTGGTCAATTAGTTGGTTAGAAAAATCAATTAAAATTATTTGATTGATTAAAAAGATGTTCCTGATTTAATTGGCCATCAGATCTTTACATATATATATATATAATTAATGCAAGCAGTTAGATGAAACATGAATGGCAAGTGCTGTTTTAAAGGAGGAAGCCCCCTTTCTCTCATACATAGGAGGAAATGCCTGTTCTAAGATGGTGCCTGCTAGAACATGGAATGAGTGTCACCTAAAAGCAGCAAATGCATTTTAAAAGAATCTGCTCTGTTTTGTTTATATGCAGGTGCACACTGATTTAATTCATTGATTGTATGAATTTTAATCCATTAATTAGCAAAGATTTCCATCAGGTGACAACCGTACATTTTCCCCATCTGTGAAATGAGTATAGTGAAGAAAACACAGTCCCAATGATATCGGATAAGATCAGTTCTTATTTGCAGAGCATACAATCCTTCCTTTTAAAAAGTGCTGGTGGGAGGCTCCAATTCACTACAGAAGAGGACGTTTCTTTACATCAGTACTGAGACGCTGCCTTTGGTGCAAGAGATGCAGTTCTATAATGCATCCATGAGCCTCCTTAAGGGCCTAGGTCTTTGGTAACTGAGGCCCAGTGGGAATATGTCTTGCATGTGGTTAAAAACACACCTCTTAGCCAGTGAAAATTGTAGGAAAGATATAGAAGCTAGTGATAAAGGAAAAGTGCCCTCCCAGTGTTGCTGAACTTCACATTTCCATCATCCGTGACAGCTGACTATGTTGCCTCTTGGGGCTGATGGGAACTGGGAACCCACAACTTTTGGAGGGCACAAGGTTCCAGATCTTGGATTAAAACATTGAATGGGCAGCTGTAAAAGGGAATTAGACAAACTCACAAAGGAGAAGGCTATTAACAGTCACTAGCCACGATGGGTAGGCTCTGCCTCCACTGTTATTTTTATTTATTACATTTATACCCCGCCTTTCTTTTCGTGATAGAAACCCAAGGCGGCTTACATATGGTTCCCAGGCGGTCTCCCATCCAGGCACTGACTCTGCTTAACTTCAGCAGGGAGCTGGCCTCATGTGCCTTCACACCATAGCCTGGGACTGTTGGCAGTAGGGATGGGATCCATTGGCCGGTGCCTGTTCAAAATCATTTTGCCAACCTAACTAACTGGTATTGAATTCAAGCTCATTCTTTCTCCGTTAGCTGCTGCTTTTACGGGGGGGAAATGATATTAATACCAATAATTTTAAAGGAAATATCAATCAAATTATCGTTCTTCGTATCTGTATTTTAGAGGTGGATTTTCGAATATAGCTGTGGAAAATCACTACATAAAAATCCAATCAGCAACAATAAGCAAATTAATGGGAAATTCAGTGCCAAATCTGAATTGGGTGGAATTCTACCATATCCCTAGTTGGCAGTAGGCATCTGAATAGCAGTTATTAGGAATCCTAAGTGGAGAGAGTGCTATTGCACTCAGGTCCATCTTGCAGGCCTTCCATTGCCATCTCAACCGGTTGGCCACTGTGCACCGGGCATTTGAGATGAGCATCTACAGGATGCTGGAATAGATGGGCCTTTGGCCTGTTTTTGCAGGGCTCATCTTAGATTCTTAAAGTTCTAGGACAGGATAGCCAACAAGGTGCTCTCCATTTGCTGCTGGACTGCAGCGCCCCATTATCCCTGACTGTTGACCATGTTGTCCGAGGCTGATGGGAGTTGTTGCCCAACAATATCTGGAGGGCACCTTGTTGACTACCTCTGGCCTTGCAGCAGAGGCAATTCTACTCTGGGGCAAGATCATATAAAGACCTCCTGCTGGATCAGGCCAGAGGTTCATCAGGTCAAAGGTCTATCCACCATCTTGGTCTGATAAGAAAGACATGAAGGCCACCCTCTGTCATTTGTCCCCAGCTATTGGTATTCAGAGCTAGACTGGCTCAAAGCACAGGGGTCCCACTTAGGTGTGAGCAGTATTATAAAAAATAGAGGGAGGGAAATTTAGTCGCCAACAGCCATTGTAAGTAGGGAGAAAATGGTTGAGAAGATGGGAGCTGTCACTAATTTTGCCAGGACCCTGCCCCTCACCCAAGGGCCTGGGTCTCGTGTCTTGTCCCTGACCTGGCAGTGACTGACCAAGAACTATACCTTGGAGTCATAGCAGATAGCTCGATGAAGACGTCGACCCGGTGTGCGGCAGCTGTGAAAAAGGCAAAGTCCATGCAAGGGATCATTAGGAAAGGTATAGAAAATGAAATTACCAATAGCACAATGTCTTTATATACATCTATGGGGCAGCCACATTTGGAATACCGTGTATGGTTCTGGTCGCCTCACCTGAAAAAGGATACTATGCATCCTGAAAAGGTTCCAAGCAGGGCAACCAAAATGATCAAGGGGATGGAGCAATTCCCCTGCGAGGAAAAGTTGCAGCACTTGAGTCTTTTTAGTTGAGAGAAAAGGCGAGTCAGAGGTGACATGACAGAAGTGTATAAAATTAAACATGGCAAATATTGGAAGTTTCAGGAAAGACAAAAGAAAGAACTTATTCACACGGCGCAGAGTTAAACTCTGGGATTCGCTTCCACAAGAGTCAGCCAGGGCCACCAACCTGGGTGGATTTTAAAGCGAATGAGACAAATTCATGGAAGAGAAGGCTATCAGTGGCTACTAGCCAGGATGGCTATGTGCTGCCTCCATAGTTGGAGGCAATATACTTCCGAATACCAGTTGCCGGAAGCCGCAGGAGAGGAGAGTGCTTTTGTACTCAAGTCCTGCTTGCCGGCTTCCCATATGAGGATCTGGTTGGCCACTGTGAGAACAGGATGCTGGACTAGATGGGCCACTGGCCTGATCCAGCAGGGCTCTTCTTAGGTTCTTACGACTTCATTCTGAGATTTAGCAGAGTAGTACGTCTGCGTGTGTGTTAGTGCCACCCTTCCAAGGCTCTTTGAATGCCCCAAAAATGCAGCATGAAAAGTAGAGTCTCTCAGAAGCAATTGTGGGGACGACACACCACCCGTACCCAGCTCAGAGGTCAGGAGAGCCAGTGTGCCACAGAGCTCATCTCCAGAGGAGGGGAAGATGGTTGCTGCTGTGGCAATAAATTGTGGACCTCCTAATGATGAGGCAGGTGATGGCAGCCATGGACAGGTCAGCATGTTACATAGGCTGCTGGCCCACAATTCAGTTGGGTAACTGGCATATGCAGCAGAAATGAGAACAACTGCTTATGAATCTTGGGTTTGCACCTCAAAGGGTATAGATGCACTCCACACCAAAAGACTAATAGTCACTCCCTTCTAGTACTGCAAGTGTGTGTGTGTTTGTGATCCTCCCTATGTTACAGTTGTTGGACTTCTTTGTAGGAGACCATGATGCTGAAAGTAATGAAAAACTGGCGTTATGTTTGTGGTGTAGTGTACAACCCAATCTCTACACTTCAAGGTGCCTAAATCAGGAGGGTCTTTGGATTTTCTTTTTTAATCACAAAACTTTCCCCAGAAATGCTTGGATGTGTCTCTGTGTGTGAACAGCCTAAAGCTGACTCTGGGACAAAAACTGTTTTCTGAATCTTCTTGGTGTTTTTATTATTATTATTATTATTATTATTATTATTATTATTATTATTATTGGCTTGAAACTAAAGGATGAAATTGTCTGCCTAAAAAAAGTTTGCCTCGACTGCCTGGTCTCAGGGGGCCTCAGGTTTGGATTTCCTGAACCGTAGACCCTCAGTCCTCAACGAATCCTTAACCCAGTCTGCATTTGTACTGGAATTGCTTTTATGATGTATTTAGTGCTTTATCTTCTGTTTGCCACCCTGGGCTCCCTTTGGGAGGAAAGGCGGGATATAAATTTAATAATAATTAATAATAATAATGATCCCTTAGTAGAAAATATCTGGGAGTCAGTGCGGTGACATCCCTAATCTTACAGCTGGGATATCTTTAACAAATTGTTTACATTTGCACACTTTTACTAGGGTCAAAAGGTTGGGGGGGGAAAGGTGGAGGAGTAGCAAAGTTCTGTTGTGGGGGGCAGAGGCTGTAACTGAGGTAAATGCAAGGAGGGATTAGGATCTGAGTGTGGCTGTGTGGAAGCCTCCCACCCACAGCTCTCATACACCTCAGTACTCCTCCTCCCTATTTCCCCCATACCACCCTGTACCAGTAAAAATATGCAAACCACAGCTAGATCATCTTGCAGCCAAATCAGGCATATGTGTGTGGTCAACACTGAACACATTCTATGCATGCTTCCTCCACCACCCCAAAGCGGAAGCGCTCTCAGTGTAGGAGCCCTTCAGTGACTGAAGCGGCCCTAATTCTTTGGCAGAAACTACCCTCATATTTTAAGATTTTTTTGAGAGTCCATGAGGACTAGAACCTTTTTTTTTTATAAAAACAAAACGGAACATTGACACCTGAGAAACTTAAGAGGCTCAGCATCTAGCACAAGCTATTGTGATGTTTTAGAGGCCGTATTCTGTGCTTCCCCGTGGAATTGTGAATCAGACAATTCAGCCTGCTGCACCCTCAGGCCCTTGCATATGAGCCGGTGTCTGCCTTCCTTGCTGCTGTCACTCTGAAGCAAGAGGAAAGCTACCTCCCTTCTCACTCCTTAGCATTCTGTTTCTTGTTGCATTGTTCCTCGGCTTCAAGATCTGTTCAGGGGTATATTCATGCAAGCTTCCTTTTCCAGTAACCTGGGCCGTTCTTTTCATTTCCTCTTAGTTTTTGTTTCGTTTTGATTTGATTTCAAAATTGGGCCAGTTGCCCCCTGCCAGAAATGCACGCCTTTTTAAAATGTGGCTAAATATACAGCGGTGTACAGAAATTAGTGGTGAAGGGGCGGGGGGGAAGAGGGGAGTTGTTAATTTCTAATCTGCACAAGAAAATTGCTTCTTAGGCTGTGGTGGAGAAAAAAATTAGAAAAACCATGCTGAAAACAGGAGACTGCAAGGGGAGACTGCAGAGGTACCCCTTGAGTGTTTTAATTTTATTATTATTAATTAAAAATCCTTAGCAAAAAGAGGAAGATTTCTAGGGTGGGAGGCAGGGGTGGAGGTCATTGCAAGGCATCTGGACAAGCAACCTTTGCCCACAGCAGTGGTGGCTGACAGATCCATGTCAGTGGGGCAGTGGAATCTGCTCCAGGTTTTAGTGTGGACTTTCAAGGAGCTGTCCACAGTGCTGTCAGCTTGGACAGCTCCTTGAAAGTTCGGACTAAAGCTCAGAGCAGATTCCACTGGCCCACCCACATGGAGCCACCAGCCACCAGTGGCCTGGGGCGAAGGGTGTGACTGCAGGCTTTGGTGACTATTTTGTGTAGTGAATATTTTTTGTGTTTGTTAATAAGTGAAAGCTTTGCCCATTTTTTATGTTGGGGGGAGCAGATCTGTAAATTGAAGGAAGGCCACACATGTGGGATTACTGAGACTGTTCTTCCATTCTAATGCATTGCTGTGATGGGAAATTAATTTTTCTTTAAAAAAAAGTTAAAGATGGTCTTTCCTTCTAATGGTGAGTGGTTTTCTTTTGTTAAACTAAATTCTCTCTCGTTTCCTTCAGTGTTTCAAAGGAGCATTGATATTGAGATTTGGGTAATATGCGGCCATCTTTAATCTACTAAAACTGAGATGATTAATCGGTTGACGGCTCTAGGCTCTCTTTTACGTAATGATGCCAGGTTAGGACTTTTGGTGTGGATTGTTCATTCTGCCAGCCCCATTTAGAACCAATCATGCAATTGTTTCTAGGGGCAGAATTACTCCAAAAATGCTCCAAGTCGTGTGCAGACTCCAGTACGATTAAACCAGGATTTTGCCTGCTGTCTAGTTCCTGAAGCCGTGATGCAATCAACTTGCAGCGAAAGCAACATGCAGGCCTTTTTCTCCATTACCAGAGAGCTGACATAAAGCAGATCCTGCGATCTGCATCCATTGCAGATCCATTGCTTTTAAGGAACATTTACTCTTGGTCTCCCAAACAGCTGAGGGCCACTTTGCACACTTGGTGGTAATTTTTTTCGGCATTGAAGAATATTTGAATGCAGGGGTTTCCTGACTCGAATGCTGGTGGCATAAATCCACATTTGCTTTCCAAAAAGGCCATCATACATGAGTTTTAGCCCCAGGTGGAGATTTACTTAGGAAGACTGTTGTATGGAGCAGCCCCATGATATTCCAGAGGAGTAGCAGTTTTTGGCTGGATCTGTTCTGGATTAAAGATAGCTGCCTCCAATGTTACTTTTAATCCACGGAGATCCCAATCCAGGCCCCCATTGCAGAGGGCATTTTTGTACACAAGGCTTAAATGGTTTATACTGATGTAAGATATTGCCTTGCAGAATCAGGCCAAAGATCTGCCAAGCTCAGTGTGCTGTTCTGAGCAGTGGCCGGCCAGCCAGCAAGTCCAAACAAAGGCCGCCCCATCCCTCATCGTTTGCTCCCAGGATCTAGCATATACTGTCTCCAACATTTTGCGGTTGTTAATCGGCTGAGGTAGATGCAGAAATGGCATTGGCGCGGTTGCGCATGTGATTGGGAAGCAGCTGTTCTCTGCACTGTGTTCCTCATCAGTGTTCACTTGTGCACATAAATAGTGGGCAAGAGGAAGGCTGAATGTTTTGAAGGTGGGCTGGAGGCCGGTGGAAGGATTGGGAGGGGCAAAGCAAGCAGAGAAACAGCGTTTGAGGCAGATGAGGAAGCACCCTAGCCTGCTACCGAATGGCAAGTTGCTCAGGTTGAGGCCCCAGGCCAGAGTCAGCAGCTTTGTGG
Source organism: Rhineura floridana (assembly GCF_030035675.1). Lineage (NCBI taxonomy): Eukaryota > Metazoa > Chordata > Lepidosauria > Squamata > Rhineuridae > Rhineura > Rhineura floridana. The sequence continues at coordinate 34,109,772 of NC_084494.1, forward strand.
GGCCAGACTGGCATTGTGTTGACTCCTTGGGTCAGCGGGTCGCTGCTGGGCTGGGAGCTGTAGTATCCCCCTTTGGCCACCCGCAGAGATGGTGCCTCAGAGCAGCAGAGATAGAGGCCAGCACCCCTCAGCTCCTGAGACTTAAGAGGGTGCCCTGGAGAAGTCAGGACAGAGTCCCTGGGGGCCACGCATCATGTTGCCGGCAGCTTTCTCAGCCCTCACCCAGGTGCAATCCAAGCAGCATCCTTATTTGAGGCCTGATCCACCAGGAAGCTCTTCTGAGCAGTCTCCTGTGAAATGAACAGGAGCTGCAGAAGAGCACTACTGCTTCTGAAGCTGGCAACCTGTGCCCCAACTGGATTGTGTAGGCCATATATGTGTGTGTGTTTCTGTTTATGCACACACATTGCAAAGTTGTACTGGTGTAGAGGGGAAATGGTGGTCCCTTAGTCTTGGCAGCAGCCATTGTTCCTAATTCTCCTGTGTCATTTTTGCTTTGTAGAACTTGCAGTATAAGACTGAATTGGTGTGATTCATTCTTTCTGGTGGGAGGTGTTTCCTTTTTTTGGGTGGTGACTGTAGGGGTGCCATTGTCTCCTCTACACCTAGTCAACACTGAATTGATGGTGCTCTTACAAATTGTGTGCAGTTCCCCACATAAGTTGTGGAGAGGCCACATGTCTTGCGACCACAAATGCACCAGTAGCCACATTTAAAGACACTTGCAAAAAAACCTGACCGTCACCCATTCAAAAGGTGGTCTCACGCATCTTCTGTGTCTGACCAGACGTAGCTTAACCTCTGCATAAGCTTTGTGCAAGCAGATCAGGATGGATGCTAAATAAGGAGGTCATATGGAGGGGCCCTCGCTTTGCCTGCTTAGAATAGCTGTCAGTAGGGATGGAGGGATCTGTCTGTTTCGGCAGGACCAGCCCCAGCCTGCTGCAAGGCCCCACCTCCCCCATGCTCTTAAATACTCCCAGTTGCTTCACCGCACACATCAGCGTGCATGCCAGTCATCACCCAATATATCAGTAGAGGCGTGTTGGTGCCCTGCCACCATCTTAGGTGATGGCACGCATGTGCGCTGACGTGCAAGGTGAAGCAACTGGGCATATTTAAGTGCCTACCATCTGTACACGTGTGCAGGGCTGATGCTGCCTGGGAGAGAGGAGTACCCGCTTTGCTATCCCTGTGACCCAATGCTGGCAGGGATCATAGAGCAGGAACTCCACCCTCCCAGCTGCAGGGGCCCTTGTCCAGGGCCTAATCTGGCCACCTGCTGGTGCCAGGCCTGCTTTTCGGTTCTCTCAGTTTCTCATTTTTCCAGTCTTAAATTCAGTTCTCCACATTTCTGCAGCAATCTGCCATTTTTTTAAAAAAAAATCCTCATGACCATTCTTCAGCATTTTTCCGCAAATCTCTCCTAATAAACTCATTTTTGTGTGCAGTTTTAACAAATGCAATGCATTTTTGTATGTTACTTTCACTAATATATTCATTATTATGCACGCTTTCTCGTAAGATGCTTATTTTTGTAAACTTTGGCTGGAGAACTGCATCACAAAATTTGAATAATGTCAAAGGATAGCTGTGTTTCACTTCTCCGGATGTTTTGATAGATTGGGTTTTTAATGCAGCCTGAATCAAATCTCTCTCCTGTCCCTAGCTGTAAATGGCCCATGTCTGACTTGCCCCGTTTCTTTATATTAACTGTACATGTGCAACTGGTCTTGCATGCTCACCCCCCCTTTTTTCTTTTTTTCTTTTTTGTTCACTCTCTTGTATCAAGGACATCTCTGATTGTGTCACAACAACTGCATTCAAAGGCCTCCATTGGCTCTTTCCGCATGATCAGCACCAATACCCTCTGCCCTCCCTTTCCTTCCCATCATGCCCACCCCCGCCCCGCCCTAAGCAATGTAATGATTAACTTTGTGAGCAAGGTACTGAAAAGCATCTGCTTGCTGTAAGAATCAGATTAGGGCTGAGTTTGCATAGCACTTGGCAGGGGAGGCTACTGTGCTGGGGAGGGGGTGGAGAGACTCAGGCAACTGGGAGGGGAGGGTAAAGGCATATCTCAAGCCAGCTGCATTTTGCTACCAGGGCACTAGCTCAGTGGCAGAACACCTGCTTTGCATGCTGAAGGTCCCAGGTTCAGTCCTTCGCTTCTTCAGATAATCTACTTTTTGAAGGGGTTAGATAGCAAGTGATGGCAAGGATCTCTGCCGGAGACCCTGCGGCTGCTGCCAGCCTGTGCCAACCTGGTGCCCTCCAGACATTTTGGACTGCAACTTCCCATCAGCTCCAGACAGTTTCCCAGCTCAGTGTGCAGGCTGGGGCTGATGAGAGCTGTAGTCTAAAACATCTAGAGGGCACCGGCTTGGTGAAGGCTTCCTCAGGGCCCCTCCAGGCAACCTTTTTTCACTCAGCATTCATTATTGCACAGAGTTGGTTGCACTAGTTAGACAACGTTCTGTCTTTATTTGAGCGTTCCTTCTGATTTGTTTGCAGGGAGGCTGTACAGCACCAAGCGTTCATCCTGCATTCATCCGGATTTGCTTGGAGGGTGTTTTCACGCCTTCCCGATAATGATTTGTTCATCCCACACTTGTCAGTGTGTTCCCCTGTCACTTTATTAACCTCAAATAGTCCAGTCTGGGTGGTTTTCCCCCCACAAAGCTAGGCACTTGATTCCCTCCTGCAAAATTGTGACAGCTTGGGGGCGGCCCTTAGACCCTCCTGGGAGAGTCCAGCCTGGGATAAAGCAGATTCCTGTGTTGTTGCCAACACCAGTAAATGCAAACTTGTAAATCCATCAGACACTGCTCACTACCTTCTCTAAGTATAGTGCAAGTGATTTAAAAAGTAATGATAATATTTAATATCTACCTGGTGCTTTTTCCTAAATGCTGCTGCACATATCATTGTGTCATTAGTCCTTCCAATAACCTTGTCAGCAGTGGAGGCTGGTGGCTCCGTTGTCAGTGGGGCGATGGAATCCGCTCCAGGATTTTGTCTGAACTTTCAAGAAATTGTCCAAGTTGCTGAAAGCAGCTCTAGGTTGCTGGTGGCTCCATGTCAGTGGGACAGGGAATCCGCGGTGGGTTTTTAGTCTGAACTTTCAAGGTGCTGAAAGCAGCCACATCCTTAGCTCTAGGCCCCTAGTGGCTCCATTGTCAGTGGGGCAAGGAATCCACTCCAGATTTTAGTCCAAACTTTCAAGAAGTTGCTTTCAGCACATTGGGCAGCTCCTTGAAAGTTCGGACTACAACCCGGAGCAGATTCCCTTCCCCCCTGACATCGGAGCTATCAGTCTCCACTGCTTGTAAGGTAGGCCAGTGTTGTTGTTAGACCCACTATACAGGTGAAAGGTAGAGGAGTGGGGAGGCTGAGAGAATAACAGCTTAAGGCCACCTCAAGAATATGTGGCTGAGGCACCTTTCCGGCTCCCTAGCAAGACTAGTCCCCTTGCGTAGTGAAAAGGTACATCATTTCAGAGAGTGGGGATCCTTCCACCCCCTCCCACCTCTTTCCCCCCTCTTAATTGGATCAAGGTGGGGACACTCGACAGTCTGCACAGAAGAGATAGGGAATCCAAGGCCAGTGGGGGATGCCACCCTCCAAGCTGCTCCATCTGACCCTTGGGACTCTCCCCACACCACGCCCCCTCCGCAGGCCATCCACCCCCTTTCCACTCCTACTTCGCACCCACCTTGATTATTCTTGCCTGGCTTGGTATCCACAAACCGGTACTATCTCTTGCTTGCCTTGATGGGGGATAGAGAGGAGGGCACCTGTGGGTTGAAACGGGTCTCCTGGGCAAAGGTAAAATCCACATTTGTTCTGGCCCCGCTCACCCTTGGCAAGTGGCCCCTGGAAGGTTGCCCAGAAGGGAATGTGGCCCTCAGGCTGGAAAAGCTTTGCTGTACTTCCATAATGTGTTCCTCCTGAGTATAGGCACTAATTAAGCTAAAGCAAGTACAGACTTTGATGGAGCAAATTCTGAACTCTCTCTTTTTGCTTAAAACTGGCTGAAAGAGAGGTGCAGAGGGAAAATGGCATGGAGTTTTGTGTTGTAGGGAATGAACTGTGTAGAATTCTAGCAAAGGAGGTAAGGCTGTGCTTAAAAAACCAGTGTAGCATGGCTGTACTATCCTGGGAGTTGTGCTGACCAGCCCTGGAACCCTTTCCCAGGCTCTACATTGTATGCATCTACAGACCAGCAGCAGTGGCGAGGGAAAGGCACTCTGCACATGAGCAGAAACACTTTGCTTGTTGTTATATTGCTGCAAATTTAAACAGGGTTGATTGCCATTTGGTGGGGGAAATGGAAATTTGACATGGTGCTTTTAGGGCAGCTAAAGGCCTCCACCTAAGGCAGGGATGGGGAACTGGCGTCCACCTCCCATCGTCCCTGACTGTTGGCTATGCTGGCTGGGGCTGATGGGAGTTGCAGTCCAGCAATCTCTGGAGGGCCACAGGTTCTCCACCCCTGATCCAAGGCCTCGAGGAATCACCATCAGTCAGAGCAGGCGGCTTCATAGGAGACGGGTGCCTAGTGGTTGGGAAGGGAGGGTTAAGAGAAGCGCTTCTTTCCTCCTCTGGACGACAGACACTTCTGGGGCCCGTCGGGTAGGTGAGCGGCTCCTTCCTGATCACTCCTCTCCTCTGTTTCCTCCCCAGTTACATGGTTCGGGTGCGGGCTGTGGTGATGACCCGAGACGACTCAAGTGGGGGTTGGGTGCCCATGGGCGGCGGGGGCCTGAGCCACGTCATGATCTGTAAAGTCCGATGCCCAGAAGAAGGGCGAAGCCGCCAGTACCTGATCAGCGGAGAACGCCTCCGGGACCAGACGGTGAGATCTGTGCGGATGGGGGGGGGCAGGCACAACTGATAGGAGGAGGCTGCAAGCTGAAGAAAATATCGTTAAGCTGAACTCGACAGAAAGGCCATCGCTCAGTGGCCAAACATCTGCTTTGCTTCCAGAAGGTCCCAGGTTCAATCCCTGGCATCTCTGGATAGGACTGGGAAAAGGCTCCTGCCTAGAATTCTGGAGACTGGCTGCCAGTCAGAGTTGACAACACTGAGCTACTTGGGCCGAATGTGTGGCTTGGTATAACAGCTGTCATAGCTGACTGAGCAAGAGTAAATATAACCAATATATACAATATATATATATTGTTTTTATTTTTACTAAATTAAATGTAGAATGTATTAGATTTTTCTTGTGTATATACATGTATTTGCTTTTTATTATACAGCCACAAGAGTGACTGTATACTATAGGCAGCATGGATTTTTTGCATTCTGCAATGTTAAATTGAAAATACCCCCATGCCATTCTGATGCTTCCTATAACCTCATTTCAAAACAAAACCGTATCAAACTTATAGTCCTGAACTCAGAAACGCTTGCTTAACAACTCTCTAAATTTTCATGGTGATATACAAAACAGTCGGAGAGAATTGAGAGTTCAAAGTGTAAAAAGAAAGAGAGAAAAAACAGACCCCTTTTGGACTTTTTTCTGTCAGAGTTCTCATCATCTGTTGAAATTAATTAAATATCAGCCATGTTCCCAGAGTACCTGTAATCCTATTACTGACCTTGCCCCATACTCTGACCTTCATCTTCTGCAGTTTAAAAATTAAAAGAATGCCTGGCTGATTTTTAATTAATTCAAGAAATTTTGGCTTGAACTCAATGATAATGTTGGGCATGCTCAGTAAGAACCAACTGTCTGTGTTCCCAAAGCCAGACTCTCAGCTGCTGGGCTTGCCTAATCAGGGGACCACACCCACACCAGACTTTGATTTCATGTGAGACAATCATGGCTTCCCCCAGAGAATCCTGGGAAGTGTAGTTTGTGAAGGGTGCTGACAGGAGACTCCTATTCCCCTGACAGAGCTCCAGTGGCCAGAGTGGTTTAACAGTCAGCCGTTCTGATTGAAGCTCTGTGAGGGGAACAGGACATCTCCTAGCAACTCTCAGCACCCTTCACTAACTACACTTCCCAGGATTCTTTGGGAGAAGCCATGACTTTCTGAAGTGAACTAACAGTCTGGTGTGGATGTGGCCAGGGACAGCTTTGGTTTAAATTTGGGTAGGAGGCTACATGTGCCTGCTGTAGAATAAAAAAGTGGGGGAAATGCTGAAAAAGAATGATACTGTTCACAATGTTTTCCTTTTGGAAAGGAAAGGGGCTTCCCCTCTGCCCAGTGCCCACCCACATTTCCAAATTCTTCCAAGCTACACAGGAAGTGGGTTGGACTGTGAAAGACCGACCCAAATTGTGTTTGTATTTTTAAAAAATTTGTAGTGCAATACAATATTTCAGAGAGGAAGTCAGGTCTCCTGCTCCCCTGGTGCATTCACTATAGCTGCCCTATTTCCCTGCTTTTTAAAGTTTGATAGAAATATATTTTGGCTATAGGTACATTCTTAAACCGCAAGTTTTTTTTTGCCTATTAGTGAATTATATTAGGTTTGAATTGGAGGGACAGTCTTATAATGCTCACAGAGCTGGAGAGCATCTCCTATGTATATATTTTGGTGCAGCATTCAGGAAATCTCCAGATCTTAGTTCTGTGGTTTTAAAGGGAGTTGTACTGTGAATTGTATTGTTACACTTATGCTGAATTGTATAGTTGTACATTTATTAACCACTGTAGAAGACTTTGTCGAAACACGTTTGGTTATGTTTTGATATTGTATTGCAGAAACTGTTTTTATATATATTGGTTATATTTACTCTTGCTCAATCTGCTATGATAGATGTGTGTGTGTATATATATATATTTAAATTATAAAGCATCCGCATCCTTATCGTAGGCAGCTTTGAGGGTTTTTTGGGTTCCCAATTCCTTGTTTTTCTACATTTCAGTTTGTTGAGACATACTTCTTGGTTTCTTTTGGTATAAGGCATCTCCTTTTGTTCCTGTGTCTCAGTCCAAGGGTTTCTTCCATCCTTTCTCCCCGAAATCCTGTAACACAGCCTTTGCCAATCTGCCATCCTCCGAGTTCTCACTGAGCCATAGCTCAGTGGCAGAGCATTTGCTTTGCGTGGAGAAGGTCCCAGGTTCAATCTTGGCAGCATCTCCAGAGAGGGCTGGGGCACCTGGGAGAGACCCTAGTCTGAAACCATGGAGGGCTGCTGCCAATCAGTGTAGACAGTACTGGCCTGGATGGACCAATGGTCTGAGTCAGCATAAGGCTGTGAGGTTCCTAATTTTCTCAGCTTTCAAAAAGGCTTCCCAGACTGTGGTGGTGGTGGCAGTAAGAGGACAGAGATGTGGCCCCCTGTGTCAGGGGACTTCAATGGGGTTGTGGTACTGCTGTCTTTGGTTGAGGGCTGTGGGGAGTGGAGCTATTGCTTAGGGTGGGCGGCCTTCCACTTCAGGGGAGGGCTGAGGTAAACATCCAGCCCAGAGTGACAGCCATAGATTCTCCGCCAGCCTTTCCCTTAACCCCCTTCTTTCCCCACGGCAGACCATCTTGGAATGCACGCTGAAGCGGGACCTTGTCTACAACAAGGTGAACCCTATTTTCCACCACTGGAAAGTCGGAGACAGCAAGTTTGGCCTCACTTTCCAGAGCCCTGCAGACGCTGTGGCCTTTGAGAGAGGAGTGCAAGCTGCCCTGGAGGAGATTGCTGAAGGTGAGGGGGAGCAGGGAAGTGGGGAGGCTGCAGTGGGGGGCATGGTGATTTGCAGTGGGGGGCACGGTGACTTGCAGTGGGGGGCACGGTGACATGCAGAGGGTACCCGTCAGAGACACCAGTAATATTTACTGAGCCTGCGGCAGAGCTTTGTTTACTACATGCCACCATGCCCAAAGCAGTGTGAGCATATGTGCTGGTGGAGCATAGTAGTTAAGAGAGCTGAGAAGTCCCCCAGTGCCACTCTTACTTCAGCCTCAAACTCACTAGGTAGCCTTAAGGAAGGCATTGTTCTCTCGGCTGCATTCCCTTCCTGGCATCTGCTCAACACGGAATGATGATCATACCTTACTAGTAGTTTTTTTTATGCAGTTTTAAAATGTCTCTTGAGTAGCCAGTCATTTCTCATGATTATTTTGTATGGCTTTTAAATGTTTTTATCTTGCTGTACTCTGCTCGGATGTTTTGCGAGAGGGCGGTATGTAAATACTCTTATAAATAAGCAAATAAATAAATTGCAATGTACGTACAGAACAATATATAAATGCTAAGTAATATTGTTAGCATTAGTGTTTATGGCCTGGCCAGTGTGCTTCACACCTGGGAAACATGCCTAGGATGCATCCAGGAACCCAGAGCTTGGAAAAGTTACTTTTTTGAACTACAACTCCCATCAGCCCCAGCCAGCTGATGGGAGTTGTAGTTCAAAAAAGTAACTTTTCCAAGCTCTGCCAGAACCCTTTGCACAGCATCTTAGAGAATCCGTCTGACATTCTGGACTCTCTCTTAATCTGCCCTGGAAACCAGCTGGGTTCAAAGTTTAGTGTGCTATTTCCAACTTACTTAATGCCCCAGATAAGCCAAAACTCTGCTGTTTTAAATGAGGGTTTTTTTTAGTGTTAGTGTAGCTTTTATTCCTCTGTTGTTGTTTTTCCATTCAGGTTCCCTCTCACCTTCCTCCACCTCTTCCTCTCAGGGTGACGCTGATGGGACGGACGAAGCTCTTGCAGTAAGCCTATTTTGTTGTACTGTTTTTAATCATTCTATTTTTAAATAGCTATACAACCTGCCCTGAGACCTTATGGTGAAGGATGGGTAAGAAATCGAACAAATAATAATAATTTTCTGACAGTACAGGCTTGGTGCTTCTGAGCATGTACAGAGCACCTTTCCCCTTTGACGGGAAGCAGCTTTCTTTTAAAAAAAACACCAAAGGGCTGTATCCCAACGTTAGTCATACTCAGAGTAGACCCACTGGATGACTAACAGCTCAATTAATTTCAGTGGGTCCACTCTTAGTTGGATGCAGCCTTAGTTGGATGCAACCCAAATTCTGCACAAGCTCAGAATCAGGGATTGGCCATGAAACTGAGTATCCTAAGAAATCCCAGAATGCAGGTTTTGTTTTATTTTTAAAAACAACAACCAGGTTTCTTTTGCTTTTGATTGCCAACAGAGGGTGGTGTTCAATATTAACCCTACTCAGAGTAGACCCATTGACATGACTACTTTTGGTACATTAATTTCAGTGGGTCTACTTTGAGCAGGACTTAGCTGAATACAACCCAGAAGGTTTAAGATGTGCACCCATTGCTGGTAAATTTCAGAAAGCCAGGATCTGCGGGTAGGTGGATTAACTATGATACCCGGTGATGTGCAAGGAGAAAGTGTTTTTGATGCCTTATATGACTCCTAGCCCTTGCCCACAGGCAGCCCTTCATATATTTGGAGGCCACAGTCGCATCCAGATGTGCATAATTAAATAACCCAAGTTTGCAAACTCTCCATGCCTCTTGACTTGGACTACTGCAAAACTGAATTTGTGCCTTCAGAAATTGAAATATAATTTGAGTCACAATTTTTTGGCAAGCCATGTTTTGCCACCTCCATGCCAGCAGGGGGCACTATGGGCCAGGCAACTGGATGGAGAAGCCAACACCAGGGCTAGGGGAGTGAGGAACACAACCTCTGCAGTGGCCTCTCTCTCCTTCTCTCCAGGTTCACACAGACAGCGAGTCCTCCACAAACAGCCAGAAGGAAATGCTCCCCAAACCCATCACCATTGTGACCAGTGAGTCCTCATCTAGCTGCTACATCCATTCCCCTGTCTCTGAAGAGTTCTCCTTCGGCACAGCACAGGGGGCCATGTCAACCGGACAGGTAGGTGTCTGAAGCCTGGCCGTCTCAGTGGCTTCTGAGCTTAGTGGCTAGTGGCTCCATGTCAGTAGGTCAGGGGAATCCACTCCGGTCTTTCATCCAGACTTTCAAGGAGCTATCCAAGATGCTGAAAGCAACACCCTTAGTCAGTTCTGCTTGCTTTGACCACTTGCAGGAAGCCAAGTTGTTTTGGAGGGAAGGCAGATCTAAAAACAGTTTTTTCATTAGGTTAACTGACATGGCTTCCTCCAAAAAATCTTGGGAATTTCTGTTTGGCAGGGCTGTTGGAGAAGCCCACTCTGCTCCTTCCCTGATGGTGTTTCGGAGACTTCTGAAAACCATCTGGTTCCAGGGAGCCTTTGGTAGGGACTGAAGGTAGAGCCTGAAACTGACTTTTCCCCCTTTCTAGTTTTACCTCTTTAGTCACCTTTTACTATTACTCCCCTTGAATTGTTAACTGTATTTTATGTATTTTTAAATCTGTTGTAATGGTTTTTTGGTGTGTTTTTATTTACTGTGTATGGTGGCATTGTAAACCACCCTGAGTGCCCCACTGTAGGGTAGAAAGGTGGGATGGAAACATTTTAAATACATTAATTAAATAATCACTCCGAGTGAATCCTCACCCCTTGCATTGAATTACAGTTTCCAGAGCTTCCCTGTGTAGCAGGAACACAACTATTAAACCAATTTAGGCCTGTAGTGTAGATCCGGGTGACCAGCATGGTGCCCTGGAAATGTTGCTGGATTACATTTCCCATCAGCCCCAGCTAGCATGGCCAATAGTCAAGGATCATGGGTGTTGTAGTCCAACAGTATTTGGAGAGCACCACTTTGGCTACCCTCTGGCATAGCTAGAGGCTTAATGGCTAATGCTCCCATCTAAGGTTCTCAGTTCTGCTTCTGCTCTGTGAACACACCCGTGTCATTTCTGCTGTCTTCAACGCGGCAGGTACAACCCCAGCCCTTGCAGCAGCTGAGCCTCCCGGATGAAGAAGAGCTGGAGAGCATCACCCCTTGCAAAGACCTCTGGGTAACCAAAGGTTATGAGGACTATCGCCGGGCTGTGGTTCAGAAGCACCAGCTGGACCCTGATAAGATTGACATGTGTGTGCACTTTGAGAAGGGTGGTGGCAAGTCCCCGCGGGAGAAGGAGTATTGCTTCCCGCCCGGGGCTGAAGGGCGACTCAAGGACCCCAAGGCCTCTCCCTCCTGCCGTATACACGGTGCCCCGTCGCCCCCCAAACACAAGGCCCTGAAGGAGCAGCAGCCACAACCACCGCCTGGGGCGATAGCGGTAGAGGAGGACACCGTGCCTTCTCGCTGTGTCTACTGCCGGGACGTCTTTAACAATGAGGAGAATGGACGCGGGCAGTGCCAGGATGCACCTGACCCCATCGGCCGCTGTGTCTACCAGTTCACCTGCATGTGGTGCGCAGAGAGCATGCTCTACCACTGCATGTCAGACTCTGAAGGAGAGTATTCGGACCCTTGCTCCTGCGACACTGGCCACCCGCACTTCTGCATCCGCTGGATGGCCTTGGTCACCCTCTCCCTTGTGGTCCCTTGCATGTGCTGTTATCTACCCCTCCACGCATGCCACTGGTGTGGTGAGCATTGCGGCTGCTGCGGTGGCAAGCACAAGGCCGTGCAGTGAAACCAGCAGGATCCGACATGGGGCGCAGAGTTTTGGCCACCACAGTGGCAGGCAGGTGTGCCAGGCGGCTTGCTACAAAGCCGGAGGTTTGCTAGGGGTCCAATCCGCCCCCTGCCTGATCTCTCTCCCTTCCCCTCCTCTTATGATACTTTTGGGGAAGGAGTGTTGTGTTCCGATGGTGGCTGGTGGAATTCCTGGTTTGTTTTGTTTTTGCTGTTTTCTTCCTCTCTGTTTTGGGGGCCCTTTTTATGGAGAGCAGGGTGGTAAGGAGGGAAAGATCCAAGGAAATATGGTTGACCACAAACAGTATGGCGAGCTTGGTGATCAGATATGGAAGGTAACAGGTTGTTAATTACCTCCCTATGGTTTTCTGTTTTAAACCCCATGGGGACTTAAAAAGAAATGAAAACGGTATTAATTTGGAGGAACGAAGTAAATGAGGACACAGTGAGAAAAGGAAGTGATGTTTACCTGTCGACTCACAGACCCTCCTGCATTTTAACAGGCGAGCATCATCTGCCATATCCATGAAATCTCCCCCGTTTGCACAACTGCTACTGATATTAACGTAAGGTTAGGCAGGCCTGGGCAACTCCGATTCTACCAAGTCAGGTGCAGCTCACCAGCTGTGTCTTTATGGGGGCCTCCCAGGTGCTCAACAACCCATCACCACCACCCCCTCTCTCCAGGCAGGCAGGAGAAAGGACAACAGAGAAGGCCTTTGTCAAGCACCACATAGGGAACCCTACATGATAGGTGAGTCTGGATTTGCCTTGGTGTAGATTACAAGTTGTGAGGGCTGCTTAACTTTCTTCTAGTTCTTCACCACCACCTAAAAAAATGAAAAAAATCACTCCCAATCACTTAGTATGGATTAAACACCCACATTTGTCTTTATAGGTTGTTTGGCCTATGGCAGCCTTCGCCAACCCGGCACCTTCTTGATGTTTTGAACTACATCAGCCCCAGTCAGCATGGCAGTGTTGGCTTAGACTTACGGGAGTTGTAGTTCAAAACATCTGGAAGGTGCCAGGTTGGCAAAGGCTGACCGGTGACCTCTAATGTTCCATTAAACACTTCTCTCCTTTATGAGGTTTACTTTGCTTACAGCGAGACAGTCGGAAGCATTTGTTTCCGGGAGCAAATCCCAGAGGTGGCATTGCTTTCCTGCCTCAGATCTCTGGCCTCTGGACCAGGGACGGGAAACTTCTGGGGCCCTCCAGGTGTTGCAGGAGACCAGCTCCCATCAACCTCAGCCAGTGTGGCTACTGGTCAGGGATTATAGGAGATGTAGTCCAGCAGTACTGGAGGGCCACAGCGCCCGCCCCCCCCCCCCCAGCTCTAGCTTGTGTCGCCTTAAAAACAACACACAACAACTGAGCTCTAGTCTGGAGTGGGGGAGTTTAGATTGGCATTTTGGCTTTCTGCTTCAGGCTGTTTGGCTTGGTGGATAATCGTCGTGCAAATCTCTCCTCAAGCAGTACAGGGGGCTGTCACTCACTGGCAGAGCACATGCTTTGCATGCAGAAGATTCCGGGTTCAGTCCCTGGCAGCATTCCAAGTAAGGCTGGGAAAGACTCCCGTGTCTGCAGCCCTGGAGAGGGGTAGGTAACCAGGCACTAGATGGATTGATAGTTTTGATGGCACAAGGCAGCTTTCTATGTTCCATAACTGGATGGAGTTCAGGGAGTGAACTAGGCAAAACTCAAGAAGGCACAATCATGCATGGAGGTGAAAATCCTACATTAACCTTGTACTTGGCTCTCCCTCCTGAAGGTTGGCCCAGCTGAACTGCCCTGGCGCTGCCCAGGGACTCCCCGTCACAATGCCGTGTGCTCGGCACTTCCGGTATCCATTTCAGTGGAACTATTTTGGGTGGTAGACACCCAACACCTGGCATCCAGGGCTTGACATAGTTTGGATGCAGGTGCAAAGGGACTCCCGTATCTGCGGAAAGGCCTTGGTTCTGAAAGTTAGGGATATTTTCTTTCCTCTGTGCTTTTCCCATTGGTGGACCAGCCTTGCCTCTGCTCTCACCCCACCAAATTTTTCACCGGTTTGTCTGGGCCTTCAGTTCTGGTCTTTCCAAGATACAGAGAAGAGTGTGGTTGGCCCATGTGGACTGGTCCATGAAATGTGAGCTGCCTGGAGAGGGGCAATTAGGAATTTTCAGAGGCCCAATGATGGGGCTGGGAATCTCTCCATCATTTTCCCCATTGCTACCCTTTGTGGTGTTTCTGACTGTCCGGTCCAATTCCCCTCCTCCCAATCCTTGCAAAAAAAAGAGAGAGAGAATTCTTGAATAACCTAAATCTTTGAAACTATAGGAATTACGGGGGGGGGGGGGAAACCCACTGAGATATACAAATTTCCATTATTTGCATATAATTCATGTAAAGTGCAGAAGGTGGATATCCTTGGTACAAAATTTGATTGTAGATGGTTTCTTTTAGATTTTGTCCCAGACTCTACATTGCTGTGTTAAAAACCCAGGCAAAACAGGGATCTGCATCGGACCTTTGAATAAGCAGATTTAGACTGTGAGTGCTGCTGGTTCCCCCCCCCCTTCCCTTAGCATGGGAGGATTATTTTTTTTTAAGAAAATCCTTTGGAAAGATCCAAAACTTGTAAATCGTTGGTTTTTCAACTGGAAATTTAAAGGAAGGAATATAATTATATGAGGAATATAATTATTATTTTGAAAGGATGTTGCTTCTTCACTTTTGCAATTTCACTGTAGGAACCCAAAGAGACAGTTGAAAAAGTGTGATCGTTTAGGGAATCCTTTGCCAACATGGTGTCCTTCCAAATGTTTTTTGGACTACAGAGCTGAAGAGAGTTGTAGTCCAGAACACCTGGAGGGTACCAAGTTGGTAAAGGCTGGCTTGATGGCTTTGGCTTCTCTCTCTCTCTCTAGAAAAGTATGAACAATGAGTGAAAAACATTTAAACGGAGAAGAGACTATTCAAAGCTTTTAGCCCTTTTCTTTACATTTTTATGCGCACAGAATAAAAACAAGTCATTACATACGAACTGGTATAGAGATTCCTTAGGATTTCAGACTATCTCCGTAACATATTAGAACCTTTAAGGAATGGAACATGGGAAAACCAAACCTGTGTGCTTGCTGCCTTGCTTTTAAGTGGTAATTGTTGGGTGCATTAAGGGATGTGCAAGAAGGTCATCCTGCGGATGAATGGGATTGGAGCTACATTTCCCAGCATTCACTTGTGTTGGCAAACCACACAAACCCTTGATATATAAAAAGTGATCAAACGTTTGTTTTTCTTAATGTCAGAAAAGTAACATAGGATAAATTTGGTTTGGTGCAAGATGTAGTAGTGCTCTTTGAATAAGGGTGCTTATGTAAACAGGGTTCGGTTTACAGGGTACACAGCTATCTTGCTCCCCTTATTTTCATTGTTTTCCGTTTGTATGTGTGTGAGTTTGCATGTGCACACTTTTTCTAAGGCTTTAATTAATTCTGAAACTGAGCTGGAGTAAACAGGGCTCACAACTTTTGTGAAAGAGAATGGCTACTATGCCAAATTGAAAAAAAAATGGGGGTCAGGATTCTCCCATTTAATTGAATAGATAGTAACATCCTTTCTTAAGTGTCAGGGTGGATAACTGTATGAAGTTCCTAGATGAGACCTTACCCATTCTTAATGGAGGGGTCTGACTTCTCAGCCTCTTTTCAATTCATTATCTGAGGGTAGAAACACACTCCCTGTTTTGCTGGTTCCAGTGCGTCTCCACTTCTCTCTTCTGAAAATGGGGGCACACAACGCTAGTCAAACCCGGCCACTTTTTACTGTAAAACCTGGTGGGATCAGCTTGAGTGCGTTTTTTTTTTAATTCAGCTTCACAGAGATTTTGCAACTGATCAGCAGATCAACCCGTTCCCCCTCCAGGTGTGGCTAATGGAAACACTTTGATCTGGCGACTAGTGAGTTCACAGCCTGATTTTATCAGCTATTGTAAGCCGCCTTGGGAAAATACTGTATTTTGAAATTCACCTATTAAATTTTATAAACAAGCAAACGCACTCCTGTTCAATCCTGATGACAATATCAGTCTTTATTTCTAGGCAGGAGGTGTATTGTAGTCCCAACATTTTCAGCTTAGTACAGACAGCACTGAGCAAGATAGACCAGTGTCTGACTCAGTATAAAGCAGGTTCCTATGTCTTTATATATCTCAGTCATTCCACTATAGATTACTGCGGTTCCCATTTTATTGCCTGAGAAACTGAGGCAGAGCCACTGAGCCAGGAAGTAAAGTGGCAGTAAGAAAATTGGTACTATGTATTAAATAGATACAGGTGAGGAAGTTACATCATTTGACAAACCACTGTTAACAGAGATTTCCAATTAAAAATAAATAAAATGCTCTCACTCAGTTACCAAGTAGTGAAATGTCACTCTCCCACCCCAAAACACATCCTTGTTTTCAGAAAAGATCCTTAAATCAGAATCATATATCTTGTGAAGGGTCACTTTAAGGTGTGTGAGTGAGTGAGTGAGTGAGTGAGTGAGTGAGTGAGTGAGAGTGAATGAGTGAGTGAGTGAGTGAGAGAGAGAGACAGAGAGAATGGTGTGTAGCCAACTGCTTCTAGGATGACAGCCTCTTTGGAATGAAATGGTGTAGGCGTAGATGAAATGCATGCTTTATAGAAGGTAGCAATCCAAAAGAGTGTGTTTGGGTTATGTGAAAAAACACTCCCTAAAAAGGTCATCATGAAAACAAAACCCACAATGGCAATGCTTGTCTTACCTTATGGTTAATTCACTCCCCATCAGATACCGAAGATAGATTTCTAAGACTGTGGATCAGTAATTTTTATGCTTTTTTTAAAGTGCCGCTGCTTCCTGTTTGTTTATAACAATAGTTACCTGTAAATAAGCCTCTCTAAAACAATGGGGTTTACTTTAGGGTAAATGTGCTGTGCATCAGGACGAGAGGGTTGGCAACAAGGCATGTTGGCACAGAGAAATCCTAAATGGCTGGCTCTGGCTGCGGATGGTAGGAGAGCTGACACACCTGCTGGGGCTCCTGTCCCCATAGCGCCACCCTTCTCTGTTGCCATGAAGCACCTGCAGAAGCCAGAGGCAACAGAATTATCAGCTTGCACTTTCTATGGCTTATGGTGCTTTGCAGAGAAACTACAAAATAGAAGGCCCCTGCCCCAAAGAGCTTACAATCTAAATTTTAACACGGGCCCTTGCAAGGAAGGCCTGTGTCCGAGGTCTTCCCAAATCCCAGAACTGGTACTGCTAATGCCTCTGCATCTCTCCCACTAATTGACATGGGTCCTACCAGCTCCTGTTCAAACATCCTTGAACAGACCACAACAAGCTGGTACAACTCACATTAATGAGTTAGATCTGTCTTTATTGCCCTCCACCACCTTCACGGCACCCAAAATCTGCCGTCTCGGGCAACAACCTCCCCTAGTCTGGTGTTCAGGCCGCCTCTAATTAGGGTGTCAAAAGTGACTCATCTCACAATTTTTTTCAGCTCTATCTCTTGTTTCTTGTTTAAATTTCACACCAGAGTCCAGAGCCAAATCATACACGCCTGGAGCTCTTACATGTGTGCCTGTGGGCTGTTGCACTTTGCACTAGGTTCGCATCGCTCACGGGGGCTTCACAGCAGGGAACCCAAACCATGGGAACGGAGAGAAGGGAAATTTGCGTCAAAGAGTATCATATATTGTTGCCTGGGTTTCTTTTCATTCTGTTTTATATATTTAAAAGAAAGGGAGGGGTTAATGAAAAGCAAAACAGATGGGGGGGAGGTTCATATTCCAACCATAATCCTATGACAAGCATTTTTTTCTGTGGTTGCCAATCTGATTCCCCCCCCCCGTTTTAAGTATTTTATCAGATTTGTATATTCAATATTGTAATTTCTGTGTATTTTAAAAGAAAAGATTTTTAAAAGAGCAGTTCTAAGGACACTGGAAGATAATGCTCTGTTATTTTAAAAAACCTGTATGTTGTCAATTAAAAACACACACACAAGGAGAGAGAGAAACAGCCTGGTATTCTGTTCATTTCTTGTTTTCGTAGGGTGAGAAAGGGGTTGTTGTTTTTTCTCAGTCCTATTTTTTAAATTGATGATAATGGGGTACAGAAGGAAAAGAAAAAATCTCATCCAGTATGATGTATACTTATTGGGTTGTAAGTTTTATCCAGCTAAGGACAGACCTGCTGAAATTAAATCATGTCCATTAATATAAGTCGGTTTACTCTATTATCAACTTTGGGTACTGCAATACATTGTTTCATATATGTGGCACTTTAGAGAGTAAGGTTGGGTACACACCATCCATTTAAAGCACATGGCTTCCCCCAAAGAATCCTGAGAACTGTAGTTCACCCTTTTCAGAACTACAATTCCCAGCACTCTTAACCAACTACAATTCCTGGGATTCTTTGTGGTAATCCATGTGCTTTAAATGGATGGTGTGTGGACAGCCAGTGGCTGCAATCCTAACCCCATTTACCTGGAATTAGCATATAAACATCCCTTCTTTCCAGCCAGCTCAAAAAAAAGCAGCAAGATTTGTTTCTCTTTTCTCTCTCTTAAATTTAAAACTGTAAAGTGCTCTCCTTTAGCCCCTGCCGAACTCCCAAAACCTAGGCAAATGGAGTGTGAGACATTCCCTTGGCGTGGAGTAGTCTGTAGCCATCAAAGATCATTTAGCATCTTCAGCCAAGCCTTGCAAACAAATCTGTAAATGTTACTAGTCCACAGCAAAAACAGGAAATAGCCTTGTGTAAAGACTGACAAATTTATTTGTAAACCTCAGTTGCCTGAGTTTTTTTGGGGGGGTGAGGCAGGTTGTCCGCAGTGAGGTCAGACAGAAATGAAACACAGAATGAATACAACATAAGCACAGTAACACTTTATGCAACAGCAACGATAGGCACCAAAACAAGCAACTTGGTAATTCTGAGCTAATTAACGATTGTTTCCATTCAGCAGAGCTTGAAAAAGTTACTTTTTAAAACTACAACTCCCATCAGCCCCAGCCAGTATGGCCACTGGATTGGGCTGATGGGAGTTGTAGTTCAAAAAAGTAACTTTTCCAAGCTCTGCCATTCAGACCCAAATGAATAGAACTACTTAATGCATTGTGTCATTCAACAGTTTCAGAATGGAAACCCACCTTTGGAATGTCGTTGTTCATGTGTGGCGATCTTAAGATGAGAAGCAAAGAGTCCCAGTGGAAGGAAATGGTTCTCCAACTGGTGTCTGAATAATGCCATTTCTGATGCCAGTTTTGTGTAGACAGAACCAAGCCTAGTTGCCCTATGTAGGCTGCAGAAGGGCATTGCTGGCAGATGGTGGCATGTATCGGATGGGAAGCTGAACAGGTGAACAAGCCCTTGAAGTTGTGGCTGGCTGACATCATTGGATCCTGAAACAGCGTCGCCTGAGTTAGATATGGAGACACAACCGTTTTTTATTTTACCCATTAACCCACCTGTAATTCCAACCTAAACACACTCTCATGGGGAGTAAATCCAATTGAATCACACTGCAATGCTCTATAACCTGAGCAAACCTATCTGCACATGCTCAGGGGCAATTTGACCTTGGTTTTTTTTTGTTGCAACAAGCTTGTTTCACCGTGAAAAGGGGGCGTAAGCTCAGCACATGCTCAGAGGCACTGTGCCTAGCGCTCCTGGTTGGTGGGGTTTTTTTTAAAAAAAAACCCTGAAATATTGTCTTACCTCTTTTATACCCAGTATGTGCTCTGCCACCCTAGTCAGAGGCAGCATGCTTCTGAAAACCGGTTGCCGGAAGCCTCAGGAGGGGAGAGTGTTCTTGCACTCGGGTCCTGCTTGCGGGCTTCCCTCAGGCATCTGATTGGCTACTGTGAGAACAGGATGCTGGACTAGATGGGCCACTGGCCTGATCCAGCAGGCTCTTCTTATGTTCTTATGTTCAGTTGATCACTACGCTCTGCAGGTGAAGGCCTCCTACCATCTTATCAGGAGGTCCCCTCCTCACAACATAGGAAGCTGCCTTTTAGTGTAGTAGCACCCACACTGTGGAATTCCCTCCCCTTAAATATTAGGCGCCACCTCTGTTATCTTTTCCGTCCCTACTGAAGACCTTCCTCTTTCAACAATCCATTTAAGTAGAGACCTTATCCCAGTCTGCATCTGTGCTGGGATTGCTTTTCAATATGTTTTTAGAGCGGTTTTGTTTTAATATATTTTAAGTTCTGTTTTTAAGAAGTTTTAGAGTGTTCTCAATGTTTTTGTTTGGTGCTCTGGGCTCCTGGGAAGAAGGGTAGGATATAAATTTAACAATAACTAAACACACACGTGAGGCCAAGCACGCAGATGTGCCCACAACGCTCTTCCACGCTCCTGCAATGGAAAATGGAAATGGACTGCCTTCCCAAGGTCACCCAGTGAGCTTCATGGCTGTGTGGGAATTCGAACCCTGGTCTCCTGGGTCCTAGTCCAACACTCTAACCACTACACCACACTGGCTCTCTTGCTTCTTACTAGAGCCAAGGAATTCAATTGAATGGACATCCTTGCTATTTGCTGTATAGGATAATAAAGAATAGGTGGGGGGGTCACTTCTCTCCAAAGGCCACGCCCTCTGCTTGCTTGCAAAGCAGGTAGGATCAGGCCGTGGGGATGCGCAAGGCTCTGATTGGATGGCAAGTGGGACTTTGATCTTCACCAGTGTCTAGCTGGTTGCCATAGGGAAAAGGGAGGGTGTATGTCATGATGGGCTCTTTTAATTGGCTGGGTTTTCGTTTTAATGCAAGAAGAAGCTTCTGGTTGACTGGGGAGGGGGGACAGAACGAGCGCTTGGTTGCTATGAGAGTTGTTAGCCAATCAAAGCCACCATCTGGTGAGAAGATCGTTTGATTGAGTAGGAGGGAGGGATGTCAGTGCGTTCAAGTAAGAACGGGCTGTAATTGGTGGTGTGGATAGAGCGTAGCGCCAAGAAAGGATCTTACTGGCTGGGAAGCTCAGCCAATGAAAAGGGCTTCCTCTGTTTCTGAGGCGGACCTCGCTTGAGCCAATTGACGCGGAGCGGAACAGCTTGCAGCTTTCCAGCTATGCGCATGCGCTGTAGGAACGAGGGAGTTCCGCGGTGACGGATTGCGTTGGATGCCGGCCAAGACATGGCGGGGGTCGGAATCCAGGGGTAAGAGGGGGTGTGTGGGGAGGTAAGAGGCTCGGGGGCCACGCGGCAGGAGGAGGAAAGAAGTTTGGGGGCCCACAGTTGAGGGAGCAGGAGGTCCCGGGGCTCACGCGATTGGGGGCAGAAAAGAGGTGCGGGGATTTAGGACATTCTGCCCTCAGGACTCCCCCCTCGGCCACGCACCCCCTCACCAGCTCTGGGCCACATCTGATCTCCGATTATTGCGTGACTGGAAAGCTGCCCACTGTGCAAAGCAAAGAGTTGCAGCCGTTGACCCACCAGCCGCCAGCGTGTGGCCCCCGGAAGGTTGCCCGTGGGGAAATGTGGCCCTCCCGCTGAAAAAGCTGTTTTGCAACTCAAGCAGCAAGTCAAATTCTTGGAGCTGGCTGAGGAAATACTGAAGCTGGGGACGGCAGTTGAGGGAGGCAGGGGGAGTAATGTGGGCCAAAGAGGTATTTAGTGCTTCGCAGCAGCAGTAACAGGTCCCTTTTGCAAAGAGCTTACAGTCTAAAGCTGGTCAATGGGAGCGAATAGTGAGAGGGTAATGGGGGATGCATGTGTGAGCCAGTGGAGTTGCACACAGTTGGGTGGGGTGGGGTGGGGGATGGAGTGGGGTCTGCATGGTGTCAAAGCTGGGTTTGAAGAAGAGGGTGGCACCGGTGGGTTTATGAGGTGACACCACCCAGCCTGTTTGATGTGCAGTCAGTTGGTAACAACTTCAGGAGTGCAAGGAGCAAGGCTTCCAAGGAGCCCATTTTCTGCCCCTGAGCCTGTTTTTATTATTTATTTATTTAGACTATTTCTATACTGCTTAATATATAAAAATATCTCTAAAAGGAAAAACCACATTATAAAAAGTACACAATAAAGCTATAATACAAAGAAATCATATATAATACAAATTATTAACAAATAAATATACCAACACAACCAAATTCCATTTTTAGTGCCCCGTCCACAGATGTAAGGACAAGCAGTGGCATTCATGGCACCTTTCTCAGCCCAAGGGTTGCATTCTCTCATGGGCAGCCTTCCAAGAGCTACATGCCAGCGGTGGGCAGGGCAGACTAATGGGTGTGACTCCGACCTTTTGCACAGGGAGGTGACATTCCACTCTCACACCCACACGCCTCTCCATCTTCCACTCATACAGGTTGTTCAGGGGCCCCTTCGCGCCAGGCAAAAGACGGGCCGAGAAGATACGGAGCAGGGCAAGTGAGGGACATGGCCTGACAGACCCGGGGGCCAGATAGGGAGGCCTGGAGGGCCGCATTCAGTTGGCGAGCTGGTGGGTTCCCATCTCCGCATTAGCCTGCCACAGTGTTCACATACTGCTTGAATAGGCGGTTAAAGCACAAAAGGGGGATATTTATCTGTCGGCCTTAGCACTGGAGCTTAATTTCTAGAGGGAGAGGTGCCGGGGGCTCATAGAATCATAGAAGAGTTGAAGGGGCCTATAAGGCCATCAAGTCCAACCCCCTGCTCAATTCAGGAATCCAAATCAAAGCATTCCCGACAGATGGCTCTCCAGCTGCCTCTTGAATGCCTCCAGTGTTGAAGAGCCCACTACCTCTCTAGGTAATTGATTCCATTGTCGTATGGCTGTAACAGTTAGGACGTTTTTCCTGATGTCCAGTCGAAATCTGGCTTCCTGCAACTTAAGCCCATTATTCCATGTCCTGCACTCTGGGGCGACCGAGAAGAGATCCCGGCCCTCCTCTATGTGACAACCTTTCATGTACTTGAAGAGTGCTATCATATCTCCCCTCAGTCTTCTCTTCTCCAGGCTAAACATGCCCAGTTCTTTCAGTCTCTCCTCACAGGGCTTTGTTTCCAGTCCCCTGATCATCCTTGTTGCCCTCCTCTGAACCTGTTCCAGTTTGTCTGCATCCTTCTTGAAGTGTGGAGACCAGAACTGGATGCGGTATTCAAGATGAGGCCTAACCAGTGCTGAATCGAGGGGAACTAATACTTCACGCGATTTGGAAACTATACTTCTCTTAATGCAGCAGGCTCAGGCCTGCTGGAATGTGCCCCAAAATCCTGTCTTTGCCGATCCAGATGTGTGAGAATGGACTATAACTAGGGGGTTGTGGCGAGGAATGTGCCAGGGCTGCTGTCAGGTTCTCGCTTCAATACACCTTGCTCAAAGGGCACAAGGGGACTTTAGGCCCGTTGGAAGCTGCTTTATACTGATTCAAACCATTGGTCCATCTAGCTCAGTGTTGCCTACACTGACTGGCAGCGGCTCTCCAGGGGTTTAGATAGAGAGGCTTTCCCAGCCCTATCTGGAGATGCCTGAGATTGAGCTTGGGATTTTCTGCATGCAAGGCACCTGCTCTGCCACTGAGCTCGGGCCGTGCCTTCCCAAAGGAAGGAAGCCGTGGTGTCTCCTTTGCGGAATGTCCTCCCCAAAGAGAGTTGTTGCTCGTTTTGTTGTTATGTTTTTATAGCCTCCTTTATTTGTTTTGTGTAACATTGAGTAAGGCGCTTGGGCACCTTCGGGTATTGAGCGAAATAAATCTAATAATAATAATAATTGTCAGGTGCCCATGTTATAGTCTTCATAGTTTTTATTTTCTCAGGCATTTTAATCTTGAGCTGTGCTGGTGGCTTTATTTATTTTAGATGTCATTGGTGCTCTACTTTTTATGGTTCCAGGAATGTTTCTTCCTGGGCAGTAATGAAAATATGTGGAATGCCCATCCTATTAGCAGTATGACAAGTGCCAACTTTACAACCAGGTTCAAATGTGCTTATTTATCCAGGCATCTTAATTTCAGTTTGTTACTGTTACTCTGTTCTGCTTGATTTCACAGCTGCATCTATTTGTGTAGTACAACCTTCTGCAACCTGGTATTCTCCAGATGTTTTGAACTACAACTCCCATCAGCCCCTTGCCATACTGGTTGGGACTGGTGGGAGGTGTAGTCCAAAACATCTGGAGGGCACCAGGTTGGGGAAGGCTGGTTTAAAGGAAGGGCAGGTTACAGTGACGGCTGGTGCCTCCATGTCAGCATCTTGGACAGCTCCTGGAAAGTTCAGATTAAAACCCGGAGTGGATTCCACTAGCCCAGTGACATGGAACCACTAGCCGCCACTGGCAGGTTTTAATTATTTTTAATAAATATTGTAGATAAAATCTTCCTCACCTCTTGTTCCCAGGTGCCTGTCGATGGACACCTTTACTCAGGTAGCTGAAGCTGGCATCTCCAGCCCCCAGTTCACAGCTCTTTGCTCCTGGCTAGTTTCAGAGCTCCGAGCCCTTTGTCCGCTGGAAGAGGACGTGAATCCCACTCGTGGTAGGCACTCTGGCTTTTTTAGGAGAGATGGGTACATCAAAATAGTTCCTTGTGCAGGAGCTAAAGGATGTGGTATAGGGGAAGGCACATGGCCCCACAAATAATCCCATATGGGGCCTTTGGCATCATCCCATGGCTGTTAAGGTCCAAGAAGAAGCAACCCAAATATAACATAACTCAGCATCTATGGGATTTCATTGTCTGGATCCTGTGCTTGCATTGGATGATTAACCTGTGGAACTGCTTGCTGTAAAGTTCTGTGACTTCAGTCTGTCACCTGGATGAAAAGGGCAGATCAGCAGTGCTAATGGAGCTCATAGCTGGTTGGAACTGTGGAGTGGGTGGCGGGGGAACCAGCTTACACTGACTGGTTGTGTGGGCAGTCATATTGGCTAATACAGAGGACGCCCCTCTTGTCGTCCTAGTTTTATATCTTCAGGTTGGATTTTTTTTAAAAAATCCTTCTGGCATAAACAGATCTTCACAAACCGTTTTGCTCTATCAGGTCCTGCAGATGCTGAGACGTTCCAGATTGAAGTGAGCGGCCTTCTTGGTGAGCTGCGTTGTCCCTACTCGTCACTGACCACGGGGGATGTGACAGCCAGGCTCAGCACCCCAGACCGCTGCCTCCAGCTCCTGTGTAAGACCAGGCAGGAATGAGCTGCTTCTGTGCAGAGCAAGCATGCAGGTGGGATCAGTAAAGGGGTGGTTAATAACGCTCGTTCCGTTCCCAGAAAGGCGTTGTGTGTGTGTGTGTGTGTATTGGTTTGTTGGTATAAATTTAAGAACATAATTGAAAAAAATATGAATTCGCCTCTTCCTCTTTCCCTTGCAAGACTTTTTGAGCTCAGAGCTCCTTGCGGCCCGGCTCCAGGCTCGGAAAAGGCCCCGTTCACCACCAGAGCAAGACAACAGAGCTGGTGAAGTGGTGAGCGAGCTCCAGCACATCTGCCAAGCCCTGGGAATGCCTGAACTGGATCCAGGCTGCCCCATCCGTCAGGCCATGACTGACATAGAAGCCAAGGTGGGTTTCGGGGAGAGGCTGCTTGACATGCATATGCTTCTGGTCTCTGTAACACTCAAAAGGAGTTTCATGTATGGGGTCCCAGTCTGCCAGTGATAGGCAGTGATAAGTTGGGGCAGGAGAGGTAGGGATCCAGACCTCTTCTTGCATTGTACGTCTGACCTGCACCCACAAAACTTCAAAGGCAGACATTCCCAAGCCGCGTGGCATAAGCTTCTAGCACAGGGGTGGGGAACAGGCTTTGACCACAGTGCCAGATCCAAAAGTGGCCCCCACTCCACAGACTGCTTTGGCAGCTGGGCAGGGGCCTAATGTGAGTCACCTAATCTCATATGTGCAAGGTGGTAGGTAAAGGTGCCAAATTCAAGAAGTGCCAATGTTGTGCTCCTAATTCTTCTTTGACCTTTTCTGCACCTGGCGTCCTATGACGTCAGGCCCAAGAAAGGTGGTGGTGGTTTGCCAAAATAGTCTGGTGGGCTGATCTCCGAGGCTGGCAGGCCTAATTAATCCCAGGGACCAAAGTTTCCCACCACTGTTTTAGCGTGGAATTAACAATGAAATAATGGACTCCTAATGAGGCAGTGGGCCCTGATTGCTGCACCATTTCCAGCTCTGTTCTTGTCTCCTGCTGGTGAGGAGTTGGAGGATTCTGTTGCAGCTTCTCTGGCTGCAGTTGGATCATTCACCTGCTCTGATACAGGGCCACCCCAGGATCCCCCACCCCACAGAAGAGGTTCCCTGGTGTCTCTCAGCATGAGTCGCTGCTCTGGGCTTGACTTTTTTCAGTCAGGTGGAATGCTGGGAAAAGTGACTCTGCTCAGATATGCTGATGGCCACTGGCTTAGAGGGGATTTGGAAAAGGTTGTCTTATCAACTGTTAGCTGTTGTTGCTACACAGAAACTCCATGGTCAGAAGCACTATATCTTTGATTACTTGGCAGGGCCCACACAATAAAATAAAAGTAGGCTAGCAAGAGGTAATAGGTGGATAAAACGGATACTTACAGGACTGTTGTAAGGGTTACTGAGATAATATATTTGAAGCTCTCAATTTGCTTCCAGTGTTCTGTCTAAATGCTAAACGTCATGCTGAATGTTTTATTATTATTATTATTATTATTATTATTATTATTATTATGGTTTATTTCTATCTTGCCTTTTGGCCAAAAGGCCCTCAAGGCAGCTTACAAAAAATAAACACAAATAAAGAAATACATATCAATAAAAACAGTACAATTTACAAAAATTAAATAACAAGGTAATAACATTTTAAAAAGCAACAATAACAACTTTCGATGAAAATACAATAACAAGTCACACTTTCCTAACACCTTTCTAATAAATTCCTAAAAATTAGACAATGTCTGTTTGTTCTTACATCAATATGTTGACATCAGAACGTGATACCACTGAGGTGTCCTGCTGGTACTGCATCTGCCAGTCCTAATACAGGATAAGGAGCAGGAGCAGTCCAGCTTTTTGCCAACACAGACAATGTCCATGGTAAGCAGTACTTCACCTTGATCATGGGGATGAAGCAGTAGACGTTCCGGCTCTCATAGGTCGTTGCAAAGGTGGAAATGACAGGCTCAGAAAGAAAGGAGAGGAAAGAAGTAGAAGCCTGCTCAGCATGGGTGGGTCTGTCCATGGGAGGAATGGAAACGACGGGCTCAGAGAGGAAAGGGGTGGAGGGCTGCTTGGCATAGTTGGATCTACCCCCGAGGGAGGCCACGGCACCAGAGCTCATATCTTTGGAGAGTTGGTATGGGTCTGCCACCACGGCTGGGTTGGATGATGAGAGGCCCAGCGGAGAGGGCGGTGGCAAAAAAGATGTGGTGGTGAAGACAGGCAGGCGGCGCTTGGTGGCTCTGGGGCTTTCAAAGGTGAAGGTGGCACAGCTGCCCCTCCACCAAACTGGACAACAAAAAGCCCAGCAGGGAGAGCGGCAGCAAGGAAGACGCGGCGGCGATGATGAGCAGGCGGCATTCGATAGCTCCGGAGCTTTTTGAAAATAAAGGTGGCACAACGGCACCTCTGCCGGTAACTCTGCTCTGCACAGGTCCCGAGTGGCGAAGGTGTTCAAAATAAAGCACTAGCAGCTTGCCCACTGCTCGCTCTCTGCTGTCTTCTTGCAACCTCACAGTAACCTGTTCATGCCGCCACTACCTTTAGATGTTAGAATGTTGGTCTTTGAAAAGGCTTTTCAGGTGGAGGTCTTGCCTTGGGTGGTTGGAGGGATGGGGCCACCTTGTTCCTCCTTCCCTTGTGCTACTTTAGTTCCATCCCAATATGAAAATTGTCTGTTTCTTTCTCTTTCCCCAAACAGCTAAACTTGTCTCCTCCTTAGATTTCGGGGTTACTTTCTGCACTACCCACTGAGCACCAGGAGATGGCGCCACTCCTTAAGGTCCCGCTGACATCTGATGCCTGGGTAGGGGCAAGTTGACTCCTGTCATACATACCTGCCTTTGTGGCAAGTGAGATTATTGAGGATGGATCTGTGACGGATGGATATTTAAACGACTGTGTCTTCCCCGGCCCTTGTCTCTCCTCCAAACAAAAACACCAGGAAGCATTGGAAGGCATCCACAAAGCGCTGCTGACAGAGTATCAGTGCCGCCGACACATGATGATCACCCGTTTCAATGTCACCGTTGAGTCTTTCCATTGGTCTGAGAGGGCAAAGGTGAGAGGGTGGCGCAGGGCAGTAGTTATTTTTGTTGTTGTTGTTAATAATATTGTTATTTATTACATTTGTATACCACCCCATAGCCGAAGCTCTCTGGGCAGTTTACAACAATTAAAAACAAATAAACAGATATACAAATTTAAAAACACTTTAAAAAAAAAATTTAACAATTTAGTTCAGCAACATTGCCCTGCCTACTCCCTGGAGCGGCTTTTTGAAGGGGTGGTGGTGAAACATTGGCATCCCCGAGCCCTTGTTTTATTTCCTGCAACTTTCATCCTCTTCTAGGACTGTAGTGCGGCCATGTCCAAGGCCTTTAGACCCTTGCGGCAGTCCTTGCTGGCAGATTCTCAGGTCACCCTTCCCCATCTGCTGGCGGCTCGGGAGGATTTCTCGCGTGTTGTCAAGACCAGCAGCGGAGCCTCACGGGACAAAACGTGCTGTGCCATCAACAAGGTACAGGGGTGGGGAGGAATACTCATCCCCAGATGTTTGGGTGCGGTAGAAGAGAGCTCTGTAGCAGGCCTGTGGGTACGCGCATGTGCGCAGAGACTCGATAAAACTGCTTCCTCTGCAATGGCTCCAGATGACGTGCACAGATTAATCAAGCCACCTGTTTTCCCCCAGGTGCCCTGGATAATGGGACTAGGGTTGCCAGGTTCATTCCCTGAGACTGATCCTGTATCTTTAGGAGAAGAGAAAGTCAGCCAAGTGCAGGTGTTCTTGCAACCCTGTAACAGGAAAAACCACAAGGTGGAATCCTCCCCCCTGCACAACTTTTAAAGATACAAAAGGCCTCTTACTTAGAGGCTGGGCCTGGCGACCAAGAGGTCTTTTGTATCTTTACAAGTTGTGCAGGGGGAAGGGAGAATTCCACCTTGTGGTTTTTCCCATTACTGTGTTGCAAGAACACCTGCACTTGGCTGACTTTCTCTTCTCCTAAAGATACAGGATCAGTCTCAGGGATTGAACCTGGCAACCCCAAATGGGACGTAAGGTAAGTCCATGCTTTTTCCCAGCATTCTTCTATCTCCTAAGGGTGCTGATTGCTGACTCCTCCACCCCCCCCTTCCCTGAGAGGAAATGTTTGAGTGTTAATCATTGATGGTGGGAGAGGGAGACAGGAAGTAATGTAGCACTTCCTGTTTGCTCCCACATCTTTATCTCCCTGCGCCCACAGTGGCTACCTCCTGGAGTAACTCCTCCCTTCCTCCTTCACAGGTGCTGATGACCGGTAGCGTCCCAGACCGGGGTGGGCGTCCAAATGAGATCGAGCCCCCTATGCCCATGTGGGAGAAGAGGCGAGGAGGAGGAGGAGGCAGCCACCAACGATGGGGCAAACAGGGCAAGAAGAAGAAATAGCATGGGGATTCTGGACCCCTCCACTGTGGGATGTGGTCAGAACTCCTCTAGCTTAATGCAGGGAACAGGGTTTAGGAAGTAAACTGCAGAGAGGGGAAGGAGCAGGTTTTTCTTTTCTTCTCAATTTTGATTGGCTGAGCCGTTGACTAGAGGCTGTGGCTGACCCTGTCAAAGATGGTTTCAGTGTTGCCTTTCCCCAGGACTGGGGAAAATGCAGCTTTAAAATAAGTGTGTTGAGTTCGATATAAGAGAGCGGAGGGGTGTGCACCTGTGGAGAAGTCTCCTGCTTCCTTTTTCTAATTGCTTTAGAGCTGTCAGACCGATGCTTGCATTGTCGGCATTACAGCTTGGTGCCAGGTGAACTGCTCTTTTGGAGCAGTGGTGGAGAAGATCTGTGGCCCTCCAGATGGTGTTGGACTCCCACTTCCCATCCACCCCAGCCAGCAGGGCCATGTGCAGGCATGATGGGAGTTGCAGTCCAGCAGCATCTGAAGGGCCACCAGGTTCCCATCCCTGTTGTAGATAACACAAAACCTACAGAACAGAAGTTGGCGACAGTCTGGATTTCTCAAGATTTGTTTTGGGGCTTTAGCTAGTGAATTTGGGGGTCAGGCAGCTGTCCTTTCTGGGGCATAGGGGGCAATATTTATGAAGAATCCATCCATACCATCTTTAAGTCTAGTGGAACAGTATGTAACCAGACAACACAGGAAAACAATTCCTTTGGACTTTTTAAAGCCACACAAACTCCTCTGTAGCTTATCCTCTGAATTATCTACATGGGGGCACATTGTAACAGCCGAAGAGATTATATGGAGTTTTGGTTTAAATCAAGTAATATTTGCCCCACAAGCCCTGTTTTGAAGGGGTAGGACTGAAATTGCACGGCTGGGTTCAGTGTAACCCTGAGATTAAATTTTTTCCCCTTGTAATTCAAACTCCTTGTGTGAAGGTATATTTCATTTTGAAAACTTCATTTTTTGCCCTCTGTTCACCACCATCACCTGTCTCTTATTGTGCTGGCAAGGTTTGCAAGAGCAGAATACTTTGAAAGTGAGGAACTGTTTGCTTTTTGAAGATTTTCCAAAAAAGGGGGGAATAAGTTTCCTCCCCCCCCCCCAAAAAAGCGGGAGGTTACTGAAAGCTGGAATGGACTGTGCAGGCAAATATGAATGGGATCTTAGTGGGAGAGAGTTTGGTTCAAAATACATAATTTCTGTATTTGCTACAATATATTGCAACTATTTCCAGCAAATAATGCATCTCTTCCCCTCCCCCCCCCCCCCAATGAAAAGAGGATTTGTTAAAATGAGGCAGGCAGGGGAAAGTGTTTCACTTAGTGCTTCTGTATCGCCTCTCCATCTTCCCCCTTTGGAGACTGCCTTTCCCTCCTTCACCACCCCAGCCTCTAGGCTTAGCAGTGGTGGTTCACCAGGAGGTCACCCACTCTGGCCCCGCAATCAAGGCAGGGTCTCTTTCCACACTCACACTTTGGTTGCCGTGTGCTGCAGAGAACACTCCTTGACAAGTCACCTTATTATACAAAGCCAGCAGGCAACTTGGTTAAGCAATCCAGATGGCTTGAGCAGGAGAACTAAACTGTATCTACAGCAGCAGGGGAAACAAGCTTGTAGGACTCGCCACTCAATAAATAGTCCTTTTATGTGGAACAGAGGAAGCTACTTTTATACAGAGTCAGACTGTTGGTCCATCTAGCTTAGTATTGTTGACCCCGACTGGCAGCAGCTTTCAGCCGGGAGGAGTGTATCCCTGCTCTACCTGCAGAGGCCAGGGATTGAGCCTGTGGCCTTCTGCGTGCAAAGCATCCGTGTTCTCTGCCACTGAGCTCCATGGACCTTCTCCCCTCTCCATTTCCTTCCACACTGGCCAGAGAGTGATCCTTCTTCCCTGCAGCTCCTGGCCCCGGTGCTCAGTTAGGCTTTGGAGGTAGGTGGGAGCCGCAGGTAGCCCAGGCCTCCCAGCAGGAGAAGGGAGAGAGGGTCGATGGATCTGCTTTCAGCAAGCAGCTGTTCTCGGCCTCCAGCTGGGAGTTGCGTCTCTGGAGTCTCCGATTGGCCAGCAGCAACCTGTCCCGCTCCTGCAAAAGAGGGCGGCCTGCTGTCAGCTTAAAAGGGTATACGAGCTGTTCATCCCTACCACCACCCCACGCAACCTTGGGCTTGTCAGCACAGGAGCAAGGAGATTTCTGTGGGTGAAGCCCCAGAGTCTTTCAGATGTGTCACAGCTGGCAGGCATGCGGGGGAGATAAGGACAACAGCTGGCCGGACTGAGCCCCTTCTAGCTTTGGAACGGGTGCCATCTGCTGTCCAGCCAGGTTGGACCTGCTCCTCCTCTCTCAAATGGAGTACACCTGAGGCCTGAAGAGGGGAAATGAAGGGGTTGCATGTACCCCCCCCTTCCCCATTGCTTTGCTGCAGAAACCAGAAAGGACCGTTTGGAGGGGTTGCTCTGGCTTCTGGGTTCTCATCCACATTGAGGAATAAGCCTCAGGTCTAATTGTGACCATCAAGGGGGCTGCAGCAGGGCCAGTTCAGAAAGCAAAGCCAACCCCATTCCCGTCCAGGGCCGATCAGCAACTAGAGGAGTGTCCTAGAGCCCAGTCCTTGTTGGCGCATGGTAACTCTTAAATCGCTAAAATCTCTAGGCTGCATTAGACATGATGCAGGAGATCTCCCACCACCACCACCGCCCGCACATCGCCAGCCATGTGGAGCTGATAGTAGCTTTGGGGGAGGGGGGCATGGTTTAATTCAGGGGTGGGGAACCTCCAGCCTGAGGGCCAAATGCTGCCCTCTAGGGCTTCCCTTGGCACCCTCTCCAGGCCACTCATTCTTACATTGCCCTTCTTCACACTCCAAGTGTTGGAATGTATCTGACCTCTGACAATGATTCTTGCCTGCCTGGAGGGAGGAGAGTGTGAGTGTGTATAGAAACCAGCCTGTGTTATAAAGGTAAATTTCATGCTTGTTCATCCACCCAACTTTTACCTCTGGCCCCACCCAAAAACACTAGCACATGGCCCTAGGAGGGTTGCCCAGTTAGGAATGCAGCTCTCCAGCTGAAAGAGGTGCCCCATCCGTGTTTTAGGCGATGGGAAGGTCAAAGGCGGACAGAAAGTGTTTGTCACTTCCTCAGTCAGCAAAAAAATCCCCACCCAGAAATCCTAGTTACAGATCCCCACATCGGTCATAAGAAGCCTCCCCTCCTCCTCCCGCAGAAGTCAGGACGTGGAGTTCCCCCATAGATATCCTCACCTTTTCCACCTCCTTCAGCTCTTCCAGTAGCTGCTTTAGACTCTTGCTGTGGCCTTGTGGCTCCTGCGGACTGTCAGCCTCTGTTTGTGTGCTGGCATTTTTCACCCGCCGGCTGCCCG
The DNA here is from genome assembly GCF_030035675.1 of Rhineura floridana. Lineage (NCBI taxonomy): Eukaryota > Metazoa > Chordata > Lepidosauria > Squamata > Rhineuridae > Rhineura > Rhineura floridana. The sequence continues at coordinate 34,142,200 of NC_084494.1, forward strand.
TTGTGCTCAACCACATGACGTTGGGCCTCTTGCTCTGTTCCCATCCAAGGGGGGAGAGAAAAGCTTCTTCTTCTGAGCCTGCCACGTGGAAGAAAGGAGGTGTGGTTACAGTGCCTTGCAAAAGTAATCAGACCCCTGACCAATACTCTCATATTACTGAATGACAAATGGTACGTTGTAATTTTATTCTGCATGATATTTTATTTTGAAACACTGAAACTCAAAATCAGTTATTGTAAGGTGACATTGGTTTTATGTTGGGAAATGTTTGTAAGGAAGGAAAATGAAGACCAAAGAGCATTCTACAGAAGTGAGAGATAACGTAATACAAATGCATAGATTAGGAAAGGGGTTCAAAATAATATCCAAGTGTTTGGATATCCCGGTGAGCACAGTAGGATCAATAATCAGGAAATGGCAGGTGCATCACACCACCCAGGCACTGCCAAGAAAAGGCTGTCCCTCAAAACTCGGCATTCAGACGAGGAGACTTGTGAGAGAAGCCACAGAGAGGCCAATCATCACTTTGAAGGAGCTACAGAGTTCAGTGGCTGGGAGTGGAGTAATGGTGCACCAGTCAACCATATCAAGAGCTCTGCATAACACTGGCCTGTATGAGAAGGGGGCAAGAAAGAAGCCATTGCTCAAAAGTACCATCTGAAAGCACGTCTGGAGTTTGCCAGAAAGCATGAGAGTGCCCCAGCTGCAATGCGGGAAAACGTTTTGTGGTCAGATGAGACCAAGACAGCTTTTTGGCCAAAGTGCTATGTGTGGTGCAAACCTACCACTGCCCAAGCCTCAAGACACACCATCCTTGCAGTGAAGTATGGTGATGGCAGCATCATGCTGTGGGGATGCTTATCGGCAGGGACTGGGCATCTTGTTAAAACTGAAGGAAGAATGGATGGAGCAAACTACAAGGAAATACTGCAAGAGAACCTGCTTTGGTCCACTAAAAAACTGCAGCTTGGGGAAAATTCACTTTTCAGCAGGACAATGATCCCAAGCACAAGGCCAAAGCCACATTGGAGTGGCTCAAGTACCAAAAGGTGAATGTCCTACAGTGGCCCAATGAAACTCCTGATCTCAATCCCATCGAGAATCTGTGGCTCTCTTTGAAAATTGCGGTCCACAAGCGATGTCCAAGCAACCGGAACGACCTGCAGCGAATCTGCCAAGAAGAATGGGCTGAAATCCCTCCGACACTGTGCAAAGCTGGTACATACCTACCCCAAAATCTGTTACTGCAGCGAAAGGTGGCTCTACCAAATATTAATATTTGGGGGTTGAATACTTATGCAAGCAATATGTTTCAGTTTTTTTGTTTCTTACAAACATTGCCCAACATAAAACCAATGTCACCTTACAATAATTGATTTTGGGTTTTCAGTATTTCAAAATGTCATATAGAACAAAATTACAATGTACCATTTGTCATTCAGTAATAATGAGAGCACTGGTCAGAGATCTGATTACTTTTGCAAGGGATTGTAGAGACGTGGCCACTGAATGGAGATCATTCCTATCACCAGTGTGTTATCATAGTTAGAGTGCTGGACTAGGACTTGGGAGGCCACCTCACAGGGTTGTTGTGGGGATAAAATGGGGAGGAGGAGAACCATGCATGCCACTTTGAGCTCCTCAGAGGAAAGCTGGGGCATAAATGTAATAATAAAGAAAACCTTGCATGGAGGCAAGTCCCTTGGTTGGCCGAAGGCACACAGCGCCAACCTGATTTAGCCGGTCCAATGCCGCAGCAGTGATCCCCAAAGGTGACTACTACTAGTCTCTGGTGGGAGGGTGGCCAGCCAGAAACATGGGTTTAGAAGGCAGCTAATGTCACTCTGAGTTATGCTGTCCACACGAGTTGCCATTGGGTGTTTCCTAAAGCAGCATCCAAGGAGGGCAGGAACGCCCAAGGAAGCTCAGGAGGAGAATGGGAGAAGTGTTCACACATCACTAGTTCCAAGAGCAGGGTGAACATCAGGCTGCCGCTATCCAGGGTGGAGGGACTACTACGTAATGTTTCAGAAAAAGATGCTGAGGATTCAAGACTTTCTGGAAATGCCACCCTCTGCTCTGGAAGCCCCCCTCATTCTTGTTCTGTGAGGACTTCATCAATACTCAGTAGAGAGGAAAGTGCACTTCAGCTTTTGCCAACTTGGTGCCCTCCAGATGTTTTGGACTACAACTCCCATCAGCTGTGCCGGCTGGGCCTGATGGGAGTTGTAGTCCAAAATATCTGGAAGACACCAGGTTGGCGAAGGCTGTTTTACTTTGTATCTGTTTTGTCTGTTCACATGATCCACAGCCAAGCCTTCACACAAATTGATCCCAGGAGAGATGGGAAAAGGGGCATCCAGGCTGTGTACCGACCATACCTTTAAAGCACATTACTTCCCCCAAAGAATCCTGGGAACTATAGCTCTGTTGGGGCAAACCACAGTTCCCAGGATTTTTGGGGGGAAAGTCATCTGTTTTAAAGTATGATGTGTACACAGCCACTGTGGTCTACTCAAGCTGACATCTATGGGCGTATCTGCACTTTCTCTTGCACCAGGCGTGGGGGGCCTTTTGGCCCTCAGGATGTTGCTGAACTACAGCTCCCATTGGCCATGCTGGCTGAGGCTGATGGGAGGTGCAGTTCAGCAACATCTGGAGGGCCAAAAATTCCCCACACCTGCCTTACAGGCTCTGAACAAGTGGTTCAAACTGCCATTGATGGGTTCAAGTGGGTTTGATTTGCATTTTACTGTTTTATACAAGTCGTCCCATAGATTGCAAGGCTGGAGCGAAAACAGAACTCTTTGCCACCATGAACGCTGTAGCAGGTTCCGTTTGCCAGCCCATGCAAGGATTCCATGCTTGCATCTCCTTACCAGAACTAGTGTGATGGGTGGCAACCAGCGTGGCAGTCTGAGGCAGGGTGCTCTCAGAGGTGCAAGAACGGAAGCGCCGTTGGCACTCCACCTCCACCTGGTCCTTGCATTGCTTGTGACAGATCATGCCGCAGTCTGCAGAAGAGACAGAGGTGATCAGCACAGGAGGCAGGAACGTTAATACCCACAGCCTTCCCTGGCCCTAGCTTAGGTTGAGTCTACACATGAAGCAGAATGAGGCTGCATACACACCATGCATTTAAAGCACATGGCTTCCCCCAAAGAATCATGGGAACTGTGGTATACCCCTCACAGGACAATTCCCAGCACCCTTTAAAAAAAATAGTTCCCAATCTTTTTTGGGGAGTGGGAGAAATGTGCTTTAAGCATATGTTGTGTACGTATGAGATTTATGATGATGCTGGTTTTGATCAGTTCCATTTTTTAAATTGATGTTGTTGTTACGTTTGTGGATCGCTTTGGAGGGATCCATCTGAGGTCAAAGCAGCAGAATTATTTAAATGAACTGGATGAGCTGTGTAGACTACTTTTTAAAATGTTCTTAAGTCCCTGCAAGGTGAAAATGAATAGGGACAAAGAACCATTCTCCCTGCTGGGTTAGTTTTCTACATGTAGGGAGGAGCATTCAAATATAGTATCCTCCACCTGCAGTGGTATAGTCTGTTCTATGACTTTGTGACTCTGCTGCACAGAATGACGGCAAACGTGTCAGATCCACTTTTTTTTTTTTACTAGAACCTCAACATCGACCAACACAGCCTGGTGCAAAAGATACACAGGCAGAATGAAAGGATGAGGATGCCTCTGAGCACATTCTCAGCCTAGGAATTTGTTTTCTGTACCAGAACATAGCTCAGAGCCTTTTCCCACAGAACTCTACTCCTGCTTAGCTTTCTTCATTTCACCAGCTTAATTTAGATAGGATCTTATCCATCTTGACAAGACAGTCTTGCAATGCTCTTTTCTGAAACACTTTGTGAGGTCTACCTGAAAAGAGGCATATAAAGACCTTAAAAAGATAAAATAAATAAAAAAGAACAGTGGGCTACGCTCCTGCACGGATCCAAAACTTGCAATTATGGAATCACCGGGTGTGATTATTTAACTCAACAGGGGATGCAAAGATGCAGGCCCGCATGCTGGGATAAGATCCTGATGGCTGCTCATGCAACAGCCCTTGGCTAGCATTCAAAGAGAATTAGCCTCCCTGACTGGGAAAAAAAAGCTTCAGGCGAAAGTTGCATCTAGAGTGCCTTTTACTGCCCACTAGGGGGCATGCTTACCTCGACATCTGTATCCCTGCTTGGAGACTCCCCAGAGCTAGAACAGAAGAAGAGAAAAAAACATGGAGGTGTTAAGTTGCACTGATAGTCACCTCATTTTGGGGAATGGCATTGCAGGGGCTTCCTGAGCTCCTGCCCTAAATTTCAAGGAATGTAAAAGTATGGGAGGTGGGGAAACTTGGTTTAACTTGTGTCTGGGGTTGCAACTTTACTGCCAATTGCAAAAGTTGGATTCCAGCAGCGTGGTAGCTGCAGGGTTCTCGGAATCCCAACTTTGGGTTTTGAAACAGCAGGTTGCTAGACCACATGGTTCCAGAAAAAAACCTTAATGGTTATAAAGGCTGCAAAACAAGCAGGGCTGGTTCTCCTGTAGCAGCTTTGCCCAGCCTGGAGTAATCCAAAAACCTGAAGGCACCAAGTTCAGGAAGGCTGCTCTGGAGAGAATTTGTCTACAGATCTCTCCTACTTCTCCCTAGGGGCCCCCAGTCCTTTTATACTCCAATCCCACCTGCTGCTGGTTGTTACCACCACTCAGTAAAGATGGGCAAATACGTCCATTTCGGTTTCTCATTTTTCCAGTCTTAAGTTCAGTTCTCCACTCATCAACATAGTTTGCAATTTAAGTCCACATGAAAATTTCTTCTAATATTCACGTTTGTATGTAATTCTACCTAATATGCACATTGTTGCAAAGCAATTTTCTCTAATGTAATGCATTTTGTATGTTTTTTTAATCAGTTCTTGCACATATATAAACTTTGCCGTAGTATATACATTTTTGTACACATTCCTTGGCTGGAGACGACATTGCAAAATTTGGAGAAGGGCTGTGTTTCAGTGTGTGTCAGTTTGCGTCTTCTTTCAGAAAGTGCAAATTGGGTAGGTTTGCCGTAAATGTGGATGATGGAACTGAATTTCTACTTCCTCCCACCAAGCAGGCCATTTTCACTACTATTGTTGAGAGTAAAGCAAACAAACGGATTCTTCAGTTTGGCATCTTGGTTCAACAGGTGCCACTTCTGTCACTGCAATGGATGGATTGATGGTTTATTATTTGTTTGTTTATTTAATTTATATCCTGCACTTCCTTCTGGAAGGAGCTCAAGGTTGCAAACAAATGATAAAACACTAACGTATTCTTTAAAACATCTTAAAACAGATCACCTTATAATATAAAAACAAAAAAATCTTTTAAAAGTTTTAAAACCTCTTAAAATTAATTCCAACACAGACACAGACTGTGATAAGGTCTCTACTTAAAAGGCTTGTTGAAAGAGGAAAGGTCTTCAGTAGGCACCGGAAAGATAACAGATGGCTCCTGTCTAATATTTAAGGGGAGGGAATTCCAAAGGGTAGGTGCCACTACACTAAAGGTCCACTTCCAATGTTGTGCAGAACGGACGTCCTGGTAAGATGGTATCTGCAGGAAGCCCTCACCTGCAGAGCACAGTGATTGACTGGGTATATAAAGGGTAACATAGTCTTTCAGTTATCCTGGTCTCAAGCTGTATAGGGCTTTGCTCACCAAAACCAGCACCTTGACTGAACATAGCCTGGTAAGCTTGTTTGGTGGTGGAGGTGAAAATAAATGATGTGTCAATAAACTCACAAAGCCATTGCAACTGTCGCAGAAGGTGGGCTTTTTGAAGGTGGCCTCATGGAAGTTGTGCAGGAAACCAAGGCCCAGTTTGGAGAAGATGGCACAGGCCCGCATGAAATACTTGGACAGGTCTTCCCGACTCCAGGCTCCTTCACTGTGGTTGGGGGAGACAGACAGACAGAGTGAGGCTTTGGCCTAATTTGCTTGGTCCAGCAGTGCTCATATCTCCCAACAGAACAGGTGTGGGGAACCTTTGGCCTTCCAGATGTTGCTGAACTACAACTCCATCAGGCCCAGCAAGCAGGCCAACAGCTAGGGGTGATGGAAGTTGTGTTTCAGCAACATCTGGAGGCCAAAGCTTCTCCACCCCTGAGACAGAGGGTCTTCCTAACACCCCCCATACCTAAATAAAGTCCTCATGCAACTCTGACCCCTAGTGCTAGTTCCGAAAAGGTGCTCTTAGTCTGCCATAAACGCCTTCCATAAAGGCCAGGGCCATGCTGCTCCTACCCTTTGAGCAACTCAGCCTCTTTTCATTTACCACTCTCTTTCCAGCCCGTAGAAGGAGAAGGGGAAACTGGTGGAGATGATCTCAAAATCCTCCTGGGAGATGTAACCCTTTTGGTCAGGATCGTAATTCTTGAACACCGTCTGGGGGAGAAGGAGTGGAGGGAAAGAGTGAGTAAGAAGCCATAGGGAGATGATGAGCAGGCAATATGGGTGGACCGCAGCCTCTGTATGGACAGCTCTCCGGCCTGAAGGGATGAGGTTAGTTATTCAGCTCCACTTGCATTTCACAAAAGAATGAGATGACTGGGCCTTCCTTAGCACAACGGGTTTAAAATCCAAATGCTGACAAGGAAAACAGCGGAGCAAGGGGGAGGGGGGAGATAGAGGCAGGGGTAAACAGGAACCATGTGCAATGATGCGAGGTTAGGAAGACTAGGAGGCTGTGTCAGATGCTGTCTATAATTCTGTACCTTCCCATCCACTTCATTTGGAGGTCAAGGAAACGTGTGTCTGAGGCCTCATCTGCATTACGCATTTAAAGTAGCATCATACCATTTTACACAGGCATGGTTGCTTCCCCCAAAGAATCCTGGGGACTGAAATTTGTCAAGGGTGCTGACAGCTCCCTTCCTATCACCCACACAGAACTACAGTTCCCAGTGACTGTTAAGCCACGGTGGTTCTGTGAGGGGGACAGGGGTCTCCTAGCAAGCACCCTTGACAAACTACAGCTCCCAGGATTGTTTGGGGGGAAACATAGCTGCTCAAAGTGGCATGATACTGGTTTGCAATTTATTTTTAAAGTCCTTGTTAGCATTTTTGTGCAAATTCCTCCTACTATACACATTTCTGTATACAATTTTGCCTAATATGCACATTTTTGCAATTTCCCCTCATGTAATCCAATTTTGTATCTTATTTTCATTCATATGCATGCTTTACCCTAGGTTATGTATTTCCGTACACATTTCTTGCCTGGAGAGCTGCACTGCAAAACATGGACAAGTGCAAATTTTGAAGGATGGATAGCTGTGTTTTGGCCCTCATGTTGTTGAAGAAAACGTGGATTTGTTAAGTTTGCCTTTAAATGTGAACTGAATCAAATTTCTCCTCCATCTCTAGAAGTAAGCAATTTGTAATAGGGAATAGGGTGGAGGGGTGTGTGTGTGAGAGAGGGAGGGGGGGCTGCATTCACACTGTATATTTATTCCACTATTATAACATTTTAAACAGTTGTGGCTTTCCCCAAAGAATTCTGGGAAGTGTAGTTTGCGGAGGGAGCTGAGAGTTGTTAGGAGACCCCAATTCCCCTCACAGACCTGCAGTTCCCAGAGTTCTCTGGGAAGAGGGATTGATCATTAAACCACTCAAGGAAATGTAGCTCTCTGAGAGGAATAGAGGCCTTTCAGTACCCTTCACAAACTACACTTCCCAATATTCTTTGAGGGAAGTCATGACTGTTTAAAGTGGAATAATGGTGGAATAAATGTATGGTGTGTGTGTGAGAGAGAGATCAGCAAGCCACTGTTTTCATCTGTGAAACAGGGGAGGGCAGGGTGTCTTCCCCTCTCCTCTCTCCCCTCCCCAGGCACGCAGAAAGCCTGCCTCTGCAGCAAACTTTTATTTGCAGAAAAGGAAGTGGTTGGAGTGGCCGGATTTGAGCCTCTTCCTTCACCGAAGGGGTGTGTTGCGTGGAAGGGGGAGGAGTCAAGCAGGAACAGGCACAACTGAGGGCCCCCTGACTGCATTCACTGGGGTCGTGGAGCATCAAAACACGATACCAGATCACACCACCACCCACCTGTGTGCTACAAATAGCGAAAACCGTCAGATGTGGGGGTAGTCAGGCTGTGGCTTAACTTTAACACAATACTGGCTAGCAACAATACAATGCGGTGAAAATTGACATTTGCTGACAATCATGGCTTAGGAACAAAAAATAAGTTAACATACAATGATGCAGTAGAAAGCATCAGTGCTCAGCACACACCCACAGCAAAAAATCTCAATTCATCAATAACAAATGCCCATGAAACACATGCTGACACTGTTACAATACCCTCTCTCTCACTACTTCAGTCACCAAAAATGCTCCCAGTGTAGCTGAGCAAAGCAGCACAAGAAGGCAAGTGAACAAACTCTACCTGCTACAGCATAAATGCAACATATAGCCGTGATGTCACCATTATCAACCTGCAACCCACATAGAAACAATGCACACGTCAAACAGCCTATATACCTCAATGCAAGCACAGGCTTACAACTCCTCAAAACACAACACTTTTGTTTTGTACTTATACGCAGGTGACCCACTAAGCCTGCAAAATACGACATGCTCCTTAAAGAGCACACACCATCTACCTTATTTGCCATCTTTATTTGCTCTTTACTGCCAACTAACATTGTCTTAGGCAACCTTTCAGTATCTGCTTATGGACAGAAAGAGAGGCGTCTATAGCTCCAATCCAGAGACAGGGTTGCATTCAGTTCATGTACAAACCAAGATAGTGGCTGGGCAGGCACGTTACCAAGCACAATGAAATATCGATGGAAATTACAATAATGTCCCTCGTGATGTCAACCTCCTGTGCATGCACTCTGTCATGCTAGATACGTGGGGTCCCCACTGTGGCACCTGCAGGTACCCAGCATCCTCAGGCATACTGCTAAGGCCCCCCAGTTTCCCCAGTTTTAAAAACCAAGGCTTTTTTGGCATCTTTTTTTTTTTTTACCATGAGTGGTGCTGGGTTGGCCGGAAACCAAAATGCTGGCATCCAACCACCTTCTCCAAATGCCTCACGGCCTCACGGAGGGGTGCTTGGCCTGCTTTTTTCTTGGGAGGTCTTTTGCTTGGTTTTCGTGGGTGTTTGCTCCTTTTTGTGTGTGTGTTTTATTTTTTTCCTAGGGTATGTGTAGATATTTAGAGGGGGGGAGTCAGTGGGCTTCTGAGCATCACCAGCTTTTCTTCCATGAAATTGTATTTTGTGTCGGCCATTACAGTCTCCTAGATTTCCAGATGTGCTCCCAACCCCAAAAAGGTTTGGGTACCCTGCTGTAGGCTACTGGTTCTTAACTTTATAAGAGAAACTGTGGAGTCTCTCTACATGGCCTTAAGGACTAAAGGGAAAACATTAAGGTCCATTTGGATGCATGCGTTCACTACTGTTTATTTAAAAAATAAATGGCGTGCAGGACTAGAAGCTTGGTAAATTTGTCTGCCTTTTCCACACAGGTGCAGACTGGCCTGTTCTTACCTCGATCATCTGCAGGACGTGTCTCTTCACAGTTCTCCGGTCAGGCTTGGGAGTCACCCCAGGCACCCACTCCACTACCACAGGCGGTTTGAACTGCGTTGGTGGCTGTGGAGACAGGGAAGCAAGTCTGAGAGGTGGGCCTGAGCTAAGGATCCGATAAGGACCAACTAATAAGGGCTCTTCCCCTCCCTGGTTTCCTCACACCTTTGCTATCCTCTTACCAGTGACTTGGGGCCACGAGGCTCGCGGGCGTACGAGAGCGTATAGATCTCCTCATCCGTGTAGAAGAGGTCAAGAGAGAGCTGGGAGATGGAAGAAAAGTTATAGAAGGGAACAGAAACCACACTCAGGCCCCATTAAGTCACTCACATCATCATTATCGGCAGGGAACTTGTTGACCTCAAGACTGGCGGCAATCAAGAGTCCTGTGCAGGGGCTCAAAGAATGCAGAATGGGGGGTGGGGGTGGCAAGGACGAAAGGGTGGAATGGGAAGCTCTGAATGGGGATTCAAAAGCACATTATTTCAGCTGAACCTACTTAGAAATCTCTTCATGATTAGGAGCATCCTGTACAACTAGAGTTCCCAGCTGTGAGGATTTAAAGTGCACTCAGCTGAACGCATGAAGACTCCCCCTTCAGACCTTCCCCCCAAACACATGAAGGTCTGCCAAGGAGGATGGATTTTTGGAGACGGAGGAGGTTAGTATGCATGGCCCCCTTCTTCCTGCAATTCAGGCTCAGTAGAACACCTTAAGAGAGGGGTCAGGCACCTTTTCTGGCCTGACAGCCACATTGTGAAGACTGGTGGCTCCAATGTCAGTAGGGCAGTGAATCTGCTTCGAGTTTTAGTCTGAACTTCAAGGAGCTCCTTGAACCTTCGGATTAACACCCAGAGTGGATTCACTGCCCCACTAACATCGGAGCCACCAGTCTCCGCTAGCCACATCCCCTTATGGGCCATATTCTGGGGGACACATGCTAGTGGTGAGCATGGTCAGAGGCAAATGTGAGTGGAGCAATGGATGTTCCCTTGCCAGTAGGCTACATTGTAGTGAAGCAAGCCAGAGGTTTATGCAAAGATACACACATGCAGACACACTCCTGCATTCTCCATCCACGCATTATCCGTGCTCAAGGACGCATTCCAGGAAGGCAAACACACTCAAGGAGGGTGCAGAGTGGGGCTGGTGTGGGGTGCGGCCTGGGATGAGAGGAGGCGTGGCCCAGGGAGAGTCCCAAGGGCCAGACAGAGAGGTTGAAGGACTCCATTTGGCCCCCAGTTCCCCACCTCTGCCTTAAGCTCATGGATACATGCGGGTGTACACCAGTGCCCACCATTCTGGCACAACGTCCAATGATGGGCATTATTCAGTGCTGGTCCTACTCAGAGTAGGCCCATTGAAGTTAATAGGTATGCCTAAACTAGGCTCATTCATACTCTGGGTAGGACTTAGTTGACTTCTACCCTATATCCACACATGTCAAACTGCGTCCTTGTTAGTGGTATGATAACGGCTGGGCCTGTCAAGGCAGTTGGTGCCTTGCCCCCTGCTCTGGTTGCTAAGCAACATGTAGGTCCCATTGCTCCTTGGCCCCTTCTATAGTGGTTGTTGCTAGGCAACGCACTATGTGCTGAGCAAGAGGATATGTGAAGGGCAAGCTGGGGTTGGGAGAGCACCTTTCTCTCCCCCAGTTTACTGGGCCACGCAACATGTACGGCTCAATTTCCCTATAGTAATAGTTGCTAGGCAACTCAGAGGTTGTGGTTACTGAGTCATATATATGAACTGACAGCTAGGCCATGCACAGCGCAGAACTCTCTCTTTGCCTATAGCGGGTGGTTGTTAGGCAACTGTGGCATTCCCCCCAGTAGCAGGGGTTGCTAAGCAACAGGGCTGTTGTGAGCCTAGCTTCCCAAACTCACTCACTCTCTCTCAAAAAAAATGGCATTCTGCCTCAGTCAGGACAGGGGTAGTTCCTAAATCAAGGGTGGGATACTCTGTGGCCCTCCAGATGTTGATGGACTCCAACTCCCACCAGCCCCAGCCAGCATGATCAGTGGTTAGGGCTGATGGGAGTTGTAGTCCAGCAACAGATGGGAAGGCCACAGATTCCCCATCCCTCTTCTAAATGATGCCCTGTTGTGGGATTCTGCCTCTTGTAAGATCACAAGAAGAGCCTGGCTGCCGGATCTGTCCAACCATATGCCTATATGAGAAGCCCACAAACGGAGTGGAGAGCTGCAGGACTCTCCCTACTTGCAATTTCCAGAAGCTTGGATTCAGAGGCATACTGCCTCCAGCAGTGGAGGGAGAACATAACCATCATGGCTAGCAGCCACCGATAGCCTTATCCTCCATGAATTTGTTTCATCCTCTTTTAAATCCATCCAGGTTTGTGAGTACGTTAGCCACATGGTGGCAGCATTCTGTCTTGTCTTACTGGAAGTGGGATTAGCATCCCTGGATGTCTGGCGCACACATACACTCATCCTACCACGTGTGCCCAACCCCACACCCATGTCCCCCATTCCTCCTCCTTGCAATGTAGGTCATCCAAGACCATCTCTCACAGTGAGCAGGTGGACCAGGTCCTTGTTGGCTTGGAATGGGGGGCTTGCTTGCTGTAGAACCCTGAACTCCCTCGCCGGTTCATACAAACTCTGCAGCTTGCTCAGGTTGAGTCGCCCGCCATCCACGTGGTCGGGCAGGGCCTCGTGAAGCGTCACCAAGTCCTTGAGGTGGATGCCCACAATGGGGATCTTGAAGCCATTGCAATCTGCATACACCTGCCGGTATGTCCTGTAGTTGCCACATGATGAGAGCAATTCTGTCATCTCAGACAGTATCTGCAAGAGAGGAGGGAGCAAAATCTAAGAGGATGTTGTGGTCAGTGCTAAGGTCAGGGCCGGCTTTATAACATTTTGCTGCGGAGGCAAAGGACAAGATGGTGCATTCCATCTACAAAAGTTGACCAGGCCATTGAATCTGACTTCAGCGCTGGTGAGGATGGAACAGTGTCCACCTCCATCCCTGAGGGTAGCAAGCTACGTTATTATTATTATTACAGGAATACCCCACATTAACGTACGCAATCCAGAGCGAGTACGTAAACCGAAAATGTACTTAAAGTGAAGCACTACCTTTTTTCACTTATCGATGCATGTACTGCACTGCAATCGTCATATACGGGCAGAACTGATGTAAATAACGCATTTATAACTAAAATAAACACAGTAGGCCTTATTTTAACAAAAATGTTTGTAGTTGGAAACTGATCGGGCGGCGGCATCATGCCGTTAAGTGTCCGTTCTTGCGAAGCGAGCGTACGTAAACAGGAGAAAGGTGCTATTGTAAATATGTCCGTACTCGCGAGTGTCCGTAAAGTGAAGGTCCATATAGTGGGGTATTCCTGTATTATTATCTTTATTTATACCCCGCCCTTTTTCCAAACTGGAACTCAAGGCGGCTTCCGGATAAAAAGTACACATAATTAAGAACATACAAAAATCTGCATTAAAATATAATTCAACTATTGAAATATTCAAACCATTTAACAACATTTAAAATACTGCAAACTCAGTTAGGTTAGGGGTGCAGGGCAGGCCACATGGCCCACAACTCTGTTGGCTCTCTGGGGGCCAGCCCTACCATTAGGCAGAGTGAAGCAGCAGTTTTTGGGGTGTCATGAAGGAGCAGCAAACCATTACTTATTTAAGGCCGCATCCACTCCATACATTTAAAGCAGTATTATACCACTTTAATAGTCATGGCTGCCCCCCAAAAATCCTGAGAACTGTAGTTTGTCAAGGGTGCCGAAAGTTGTTAGAACACCCCTTATTCCTCTCCCAGAGCTACAGTTTCCAGAGTGGTTAACAGTCAATCTCTCTTCCCAAGGAACTCTGGGAATTGTAGCTCTGGGAACAGAATAGGGGTCTTCTAACAGCTCTCAGCACCCTTAACAAACGACAGGTCTCGGGGTTCTTTGGGGAAAGCCACGGCTGTTTAAAGTAGTATGATACCTGTGATGTTCCTATATATTAGTGTATATATGGTAAGTGCTGGTTGTTTAGAGTATACATGGTAAGTAGTGAAAGAGGAGGGGGAGTGAATGGGCAATAGAATGCTTGATGATTGGCTGAATGTTTAAAATGGCTGACAGTATAAATGAAAGGATGACAGGTAAATCTGGGTGAATGGGAGGTGGTGAATTGTGGAATCTGGGGGGAGAAGAGAAAGAGTGGGTTGCTTGGTGGGGTTTAGAGAGTTGTTTACCAGGAGGGAGGTGGAGTTCGGATTAGTATTGAGTAAAACCATATGCTTATGTGCCTTAAGAAGAAATCTTGTTAATCTTGTTAGCTTTGTTATCTTTAATAAATACTTAATTTGGTTTACCAAAGGCCTGATCCTTGGCTGGGGTTTCACAGACCAGAAGGGAGGGTAAGGTAATGACCAAGGCTGAAGGGGAACTGTAACAAATGGTGGCAGCGGTGAAGAGAATAACAATACCAGTATTCAGAGTCTCTGGGAATACTGGTATTGGGACGTTACTGGTGGTTGCCTAGCAGGGGGATCTGTTGAGATCTGTGCTAGAGCGGGGAGAGAAATCATAAGAGAGAGCGGTCCGGACTGGTGGAGTCCCTGGTGGTGCCTAGAGACAGGCAGTAACCACGAGCAGGTAGGAACCTGACAGGGAGAGCCAGGGAAGGACGCATCACAATACCACTTTCAATGTATAGTGTAGAGGGGGCCTAATTTGCTTTTCTTTTTTTTCTTTTCTTTTTACTGCCAGAGAAGTAGAGGTGCTTTTGGAATGTTCTGAGTAAGGTGCTAAAATAATTTGACTGGCCTTGTCACTGGCGGAGATGGATAAGGCACCATTTGCTGCTTTGCCTCAGACAGCCAAATGTCTTGGGCCAGCCGGCACTCTCTGCCAGTCAGTGTCTGCTGCCAGAGGCAGCTACTTCATTCTACCTAATGGTAGGGCCGGCTCCCACTTCATTCCCCAGCCATCTTGCCCTTTCTGGTAGAGAGTTTGCCACTGTTAGCCATTTTGGCAGCTCAGTGCCATCCTGACCCCCAAACCTGAGGGCTTCAGGTGACTCGGCACTTGGAAAGAGAGCATGGCTCCCTCTCTAGCAATCCCTGTCCCTGAAGCTAAAATATTCTCTCTCTTTCCCCCCAAAGTTCCTACCTTAGTAATCTCAGAAGGCAGGAGAGCATGTGTATCCTTGAGGCGGGCAATGGCGCTGTGGCATAGCCCCCCCACAATTGCCATGAGCGTACTGAAGTTCTGCAATTGTCTCAGCTTCTGCAACAAGATGAGTGGGGGGGGGGGAAACAGAGGGGTGAGAGGTGGGGCAGGAAGATGTTGAGAAATAATCGCCAGCAAGTCATGGGAGCTGGGTTTGAAATACATGCGCACATATCCTCTCCCAGATCTTAATTTGTCAGATTTAAACGCCTCCCACTAAGCCACATTGGAAACTGGGCACTAGATGTGATAATCTCAGAGAGAATGTGCTTTGAACATGCTCGGAGGAACTCCCTTCTCTACCCAGCAAGTACATGGGTAGTAGATGGTCCCCCACTGATTTGAGCGTAAGGGATTTGGGTCCACTCAACCACACACACAAAAAAAGCTTAGCTGGAGGGGGGGTTGCTAGGGGACCGGCTCGTAGCCAGCCTAAACATTAAAGGGGGCACCAAAAAAGTAGGGGGTTCTTTTTCTGTAATAAATTTAACATTTTTTTGTAGAAAAAATTAGGGGCAGAGAATTTTCAAGGGAGGTTGGACCCCCCCCCCCAGCCTGGGACCTGCTGTGGGGTAGTTGCCAGAAAACCAAGTTGTTCCCTCCACCTGCAGCCATTTTTTAAAAGCTGTGCACCTTAAGTGAAGACAGCATTTAAATTAGGGTCTACTCCCCAGACTAGGCCCTCCCCAAATTGCTGCGACCTGACTTCAACCACCCAAAGCCAGTAGGCTGCGCTCCAGGTAACCTACTCAGGGTTCCATTCCCTTCCCGCACCCAGATATCAGAATAGTTGCTTAAGGCACAAGGTGGCAACCCTTGTTCTAGGTCCCAAACAACAGTAGTCCTGGTGGCCAGCATTATTTTAGCAATCGCTCATCCTTGGGAAACCGCTATGGTAGAGGTAAGGAAGTGGCCTTCCTAATCTTGTTAGACTCCAAGTCCCATCAGCCCCAGTTGGTGGAGCCAATGGCCAGAGCTGTAGTCCAGCAATGTCTAGAGTAGAGATGTGAAGACTCAAGGGGAAAAATGGATTTTTTAAAAAGGGGTTTCTCCAGGTTTATTATTATTATTATTTTCAACAACAACAAAACACTGGGAAAATTCAGGGGGAAAATGGGTCGCCCTCCCCCCAATGTATGTGGTTGTTTTGCGGGACTTAGTCTGGAGTAGGGATGGCTAAACTTTTTCAGGCCAAAGGCTACATTAACCCTTGGGTCAACCCTCTGGAGGCCACATGCCAAAGTAGGTCAATTTGTTTTAAAAGGACAATTTGGGGGGGCAAGGTAGCTAAAGCCTCAGGGGCAGATGCCATTCAAGGCCATGTGCTAGCCACCTCAGATCTAGAGGTTCTCCCTCCTTGCACTATGGTGAACTGTGACTTCTTCCTTCCCCACATCCCCTTCAATTTCCCCCTCCCCTATCTGCTACCTGCGCTGCTATTTCTTCCAGCAACATGAACCCTCAGCAATCTTACCTGAGTAACATGGATGAATTTGGTGAAGACTTCAGCCCGCTGCTGGGGTGTGGGCCGGTTGAGGATCATGACCTGCACCCACTGGGAGATGCTATTGCAGAGGGCGATTGCACGCTCCAGTGCAGGACTGCCACGCACTGACCCACGTAGCACATAATTCTGGAAGTCCAAGTACTGCCCATGATATAAGACCAAAAAAAAAGTTTTAAAAAATTGCCTTACTGGGTCAGACCAAAGATCGATCAAAATGCAGCAACCTCTTTTCAATAAAGGCCTGCCAGGTGACCTACTGGGCAAGCTTGCAAAAGGGGTGTGAAGGGAATGCCCACAAACCAGCTCTCTTACTCCCAAGCATCTGCCTCTAGATTTAGAGGTTTGATAGACCTCTGTGAGTTTGCCTGAAAACGGCCTACCTTTAAGTCGATCCTGACTTATGGCGACCCTATGAATAGGGTTTTCATGGTAAGAGGTATTCAGAGGAGGTTTCCCATTGCCTCCCTCTGAATTTGCCTAACCCCTTTTAAAAGCCATTGCTACATCTTGGGATGGTGAATTCTGATAGTGAACAATCGACTGTGTACTGCCTTTTTCACCCCCCAGTAAGTGAAGTTAAGCGAAATTGGGGGGTGAAGGTGGAAACAGACATCTTGGAAAGTAGACATCCTAGAAAGCCTCTTGGACCTTTCAATGGGGGACATATGATTCTAGCTGCTGATGCTTCTTCCCCAACACATCACTGTGCCTCCTGGACTGGGGGTGCTCTGTCTGAGACCCTCAACCAGACAGCTTGCCTGTCTGCAAAGCTCTGAGAGCCACACCCTCAAAACCCGCTTCTGGGAACTGATTGGATCTAGAGACCGCCTCCCCCTGTATAAAGACGCAAGATCATTTAGATCATCAGGGGAAATTCTCCTCATGATACTGCACCCTTCAGAATATCATAGGTCAATGACCCGAAAACTGGCAGTTTCTGCTTGTAAGGGTTGCATGGAACAAATGCACCCCTTCCATTTGAATGGTGGTGGGGTTGAGCTTCTAGCTGTTGCATCAGGAGATGGTCCAATTTTAGGACTTGGCATTCTACAGCTGCAAGGCATTCTATTCTTTTCCCCCCGACTGGTGGCGGAATTCAGCCCTAGCTGCCCACAGAAGAAGAAACATCATAGTAAGCCATGCCCCAGCTTTTGGTTTGATATGGAACCTCCCTCAATCTCTTCTAGAGTACCAAGACCACAAGGCGTCTGCATGCTAGTGTGTCTGCCTTTGCGTACAACAAGCCAAGTATGGTTTGGGAGAACTGAGTGGGTGATGGAGATGGTCATTTCTAGGGATGGAAAGACCTGTCAATTTCGGGTCTCTCAGTTTCTCACTTTTCTAATGTTAAATTCAGTCCTCTACCTTTCTGCAGCAATCTGCAAAAAAAATTTAAGTCCTCATGAAAATTCTCCACCATTTTAGTACAAATTTCTCAATTTTGGTAGGAAGTTTTGATAAAGGTACACATTTTTTGCAAGCAATATCTCATCATATCATGCCTTTTTGCATGTTATTTTCCCTCATGTATTCCTTTCTATGCACACTTTCCCCTAAGATGCATTTTTGTAAATATTGTTTAGTTGGCGAACTGCATCCCAAAATTCTAATAGGTTGAATTTCGAAGGATGGCTGTGTTTCGGTTCTCATATTGTTTCAGAAAGGGCGAATTTGATAAATTCTGCTTGAAATGTGAACTGAATCGAAATGCTCACCCATCCCTAGTCATTTCACTTGATTCAGCTTTGCTGCAATCAGCGATATGTATTTGTTGTGGAATACCCTTTGCAGAAAGAAACCCAAAACAGTCACTGACAGACAGTTATCCAAAGGAAAGGGGGGCGGAGTGGTCCCCATCACAATTCTGGAAATTTTGATGATACAGGGCCCTGTCACATTATGGAACTAACAACAATGGGATACATTTCCATTTGCAGGACACTTTTTAAATCTAAATGAAAGAAAAATCACATTCCCTGCCCCCCCATAAGAAGTCCTGAATCTGAGAGACCATTAATATCTGTCTTTACTCTCGCTTTGCAGGAACAGGAGGAAACACACAGACAAGCACAGGCTTCAAAAATAGCCAGGAAATCCGCTCAGTGACCAAAAGGACTGCGCCTCTAGTTAGTATCATCCTTTTCCTAACCAGGTGCCCTCCAGATGTTTTGGACTACATCTCCCATCGGCCCCAGGGTTGGGCTGATGGGAGTTGGAGTCCTAAACATCTGGAAGGCACCTGGTTAAGAAAAGGCTGGAGCTCTTTCTTAGATCTATGCAGCTGCCCATCTCTGCAACAGTTTATAATCCTCCACCATTCCTGAGGGTCAGCTGGTCCCTACCGAGAGGCAGCAGAACGCCTTGAACTCCAGGTAACTCAGGTGGTTGGCCAACTCGCCTGCGTCAAGGTGATCGAAAAGCAGCGAGACTTTCCGCTTCTTGCCACAGCCGGGGCTGCTTTGGCAGCTGAGGGACCGGGTCCACGTACGGGTCATCCTGGAGGGAAACAAGGCCAAAAGGCTAAGTTAGGCTCTGAACTCTTTGCATGCTCAGAGGAACTCTTGCCTAGAAATGCAGGTGGCTCTGGGGAACATGGTAAACGAGGGACAATGGGGATGTGGAAGGTGGGAGGGAAAGATACTGGGAAACCAAAGTCCTGGGTTCCATTTGCAGTTCTGGAAAGGAAGGGGGATTATTAGAAAAATCTGGGGAGAAATGCACTTGCATGACTAAATCAGAATCATAGGTGTGGAGCCCAAACATCCGGAGTTTGGGATGTCAAAGCATGGGGGTAGCGCTTACTGGTGGATCACAGAGGCCTTGGATGCTGGGTAGGAGGAGGAGGAGGCCTCCTCTCCAGCATTTTCCTTGGTGCCCGGGCTCATCTCTTCCACACGACACATCAGAGAAGGTGCAAAGTATATTTCCCTTGCCATTGAATACCATAGACAGGCCATATGTAGTGAGGACCAAGAGATATAGCTTCCAGGGCAAAGGCTGTAGCTTCTCCCAAAGTCAAGTATATGAAAGTGGGAGGGGGGAAGGAAGAGAGAGAGAGAGAGAGGCCATTCTCCTGGGCTTCCCCCAAATAGCTTTGACAACATCTTGGAGAGACTGGTGGCTCCGATGTCAATGTGACAGTGAATCCACTCTGGGTTTTTAGTCTGAGCTTTCAAGGAACTATCCAAGGTTTGGACCAAAACCCAGAGCAGATTCACTGCACTGCACCATCGGGACCATCAGTCTCCACTGCCTTTAAACCATAGTTCAACTTCAGCTTAACTACAGTTTAAGGTGACAAACAGACAAGGCCAATGTGTAAGCCAAGGATGGGGAACCTGTGGCTTGCCACATTTCATTGACTACAACTCCCATAATCTCTTGCCGTTGGTCATGCTGGCAAGGTTGATGGGGGTGGGAATTTTTTTATGGCATTTCCACTCTGTTCTTCAGCCAAAAAAGGCTCCCAGACTCAGAGCAATGTTACAATCAATCAAAACAGGGCAGTTAAAATGCCCTTGCAAATTATTCCGTGTTCACCCTGCTCTGACAAATTAAGAAATCTGCTCACCACTTGGTGTCGCTTAAAGAAAAAAAGTCCCCTTGTGGTGGATTATCTCTCTCACTCCATGGGGATGCATTTTAGAAGAACACCACACAGGAACTACAGGTGGTGAGATTCTCTAGTTCTAGACAAACAAACAAGCCAGATGAGAGTGTAAAGGCATCCTTTGAACGCTCACGCGGTCAAGCCAAAGTTGAGTGAACATCCAATATCTTGGAGCACAGAGTCATCCCATTTGGACTTTTCTTCCAACCTGTGCCATGCGCCCCCCAACCCCACCCACTGTTCTCTCTCTCTGCCTTCCATTGCAGAGCTCGGTTTCTGAGCCGCTGGGCAGTCTCACTCACGTGCCAGAGGTGTTAAGCAGGTGGCAGTGTTCTTCCTGACCCTCTTTCCTCACCACCTCCAAGATCTCAGCCATCGCCTCCTCCAGGTGTGGGTCCAGGTGGAAGGCCTCTGGATAGTTGGTGAGCCAGTACCTGAAGCCAGAGCGAGAGGGTTCAGCCTGGAGCTGCAGGTGGCTTCTCTCTCTCAGACTTGGAGAAAGGCCCACTCAGCCAGGATCCGGGAGGGGGAAGCAGAGACTGGTGGCTCCGATGTCAGTGAGGCAATGGATCAGCTCCACTTGCAGCACCTTGGACAGCTCCTTGAAAGTTTAGACTAAAAGCCGGAGCGGATTCAATGCCCCACTGACATTGAAGCCGCCAGTCTCCATTGCATGGAAGGGAATTATGGGGAGGGAACTCAGACCGGATAAAGTGGCAAATCCTCCGCTGGCGCTCCTGCTGATTCTTCTTGGATGCTTCTTGGTATGTAGCAACTGAGTTAAGGTTTCATCCCTCTTAGGTTGCTAGGCAAAGGACCCAGGCATTCTGGGACCCTGCCGCTACCCAGGCGGAATCTACACCTCTCCCCTTCCATCCAGAGTTGCCAGTTCAGGTTGAGGGGCAGGGGAGACCCTCTTGGAAGGCACACCTTGACAGGAAAGAGGTGGAGCGTGAAGACCCTGATCTTCTCGGGATGTTCCAGGGAAAGCAAGCATAGACTTGCAGTTGGGATGGAGAGCCCTTGGCAGAGCTAGGGCCCCAGCACATGGCTGACCTCACCACCTTCTAAGATCAGGGGTGGGGCACCTGCGGCCCTCCAGATGCTGCTGGGCTCCAGCTCCCATCAGCACAACCGATGGGATGATGGGAGCTGTAGTCTGACAACATCGGGAGGGCCACAGGCCCCCTAGCCCCACTCTGCAGCATGAAGGAGAATCCTTATACTTATGCAGGGCTATGGACCCACAGGAAAGTCAGTCGAGGGGAGCAGCCAGCGGCGCTCAGTACCTTGAGAGTTTGGACTAAAACCCGGAGCAGTTTCACTGCCCCACCGATACTGGAGCCACCAGCCTCCACTGGCAGCAGCTGGTGGAGTGTGAAGACAGAGCCAACATTGGGCAGAGTTCACAGCATAGTGTTACCCCCTCTTCCCCCCTTCTCTCTGCCACCCCATTTCCATTAGCTTTGTAGAGTTAGATGGAGGGCTGCAGGTTCCTCACCCCAGCCATAGTGCCAATCCTGTCTAGACTGCAAAATTAAAACTAATCAATTGGGAAAGTTTAGGCTGGGACTACTACAGTAGCTCTACCAGAGGCCAATGAATTCTTAACATGGAATTGCCACCCCCTGAATTGAACTAAAACTCCCAGGGCTCCTTAGGGGGAAGCCATAGTTGTCAGAACAGCTTTAAACCCCGTTTAGGATTGTAGCATAGTACCATTATTAAGCTATCCCTTTAACATTAATTTGAAGGTTTTGCAGGGAACTCTGCTAGGTTAAGAACTAAATTCAGAGCCTCTGACCTTGTTAACTCTGGCAGTGGTTGAGGGGGTAACAGAGAACAGTTCAGAGTATTCCACTTCTAACACCATTTCCCTTAATTCGACAGAGGCTCCTTTTCATTTGAGCACAAGGTAGGGGAAGCAATACCAAGGGTGTTTCTGTGTTATGGCCGAAGCAGCTCAGCGCTACTTCCAAAAGGATATAAAGTCAGGAGATGACGAGCCAGCTCTGCAGACGGTACCACCCAACTGTGCGCTGTCAATGTCATGTTTACCATGAAGTTGCTGATACACAGGTTCCCATCCAGATCTAGGAGGAAAAGCTTGATTTATTTGGAGGCAGAAAGGGAGAAGAACTGGGCTGCAGAGAGGACTTGAAAAAGGCTTATCAGAACAGCAGTAAGTTTGGGACAGATGAAAGCTGGTTGATACCCTTTGAATATAGTAACCTCACTATCATTAAAACGTTGTGCATCAAGTTGTTACTGAAAGTGAAGTACAGATAATTAACAACATTAAAGTGTATTGACGTCCCTTGTTTGTTTGCTCAATAGCAGCATTGTTGATTTTATAGACTCTCTGACAGAGGGAATATTCTGGTTAAAGAAAAAAAAAATGATGGGCTGCCCAGACCCCCCCCCATTGGTCAAACTAGGCACAATTGGTAGCTGGAACTTCACCAGGTTCAGTCACGTTGTGATTCCAACAAAAGTCACGACAGCCCCAAAGCATGCCTGGTCCAGGAGAAGGGCCCCAATCCCTCAGCTTTCCCCTCGCTCCACGTTACCAAAGGTGCGAAGGCATTTCTCGATCAACTCATCCAGGGTGCAGGATCGGTTCAGGTCTCCCAGTGAGATGGAGGCCAAGGCCTGGTTGATTTCCCGAGGGTTAGGGCAGGTCATCCGCCGTCGACTCTTCCGCCTGGAAATCTTGCCAGCACCAGGGAGGGTACCGGCATCTGTCAGTTTGCAGGCTTCTGCTCGGGATTTCCTGCAAAAGAAGTAACTTTCAAACTGACCAAAAGCTTTAGGCACATTGACTGCAGCTGGTGGTGGCTCCTTGCAATGGTGGCTGGTGGCTCCACGTCAGCGGGGCGGTGGAATCCGCTCTGGGTTTTAGCCTCATCTTGCAAGGAGTAAAACCTGGAGTGGATTCCATTGTCCCACTGACATGGAGAAACCAGTCGTCACTGCCTCCAAGATAACAGAATGCAAAGCCAGAGAGACAACAGGTGCTTTAAGGGTAGGACAATGCAAACTTCCAAGGTCCACCACAGTAAGACCAGACTGGCTATCCACTTCCTGCTATCCAAGTAACAGAGCTAATTATATATATACAGCACGGATGCTCTTCTGTTAGCTTATGCCTGTGGGATATAATAGAGAGAGTGTTTTGGACTTGGGAGAGCTGAGGTCAGATCCCCACTCAGTCATGAAGTTTAACTGGGTGACTTTGGCTAAGTCAGTGATCTCACAGGGTTGCTTAGAATCTGCCTCATAGAGTTGTTGGGAATATATTTAAAAAAGGGATAACCATCTTGTTTGCTGTGTGGTTTGACCTTTTTGGAGAAAGAAGACAGGGAGGGATAGAAATGTGATTTTTTTAAACAAATATTTTTGTTCAAGTTTCAGTGCCTGTAATCCAGTGGTCAGCACTGGCAGGGGTGTAATTGTCCAGGGTCTTAGGGGTTTTTAGACCCCTACCTTTTTGGGGGGCAGGATCTCAGCCATGTCCCTATGTCTCCAGCATCCCACGAGTCAATCAGCATGAAAGGGGTGTGTGTTAGCCACTGAGAAGAGTCTTCTAACCTGCCTCCTTGTCCTTTCCTACTGATTCGAGCCAGTCAGAGTGAAAGGAGGTGAGTCAGCCACTGAGAAGACTCTTCACAGTAGCTAACACACTCCCCTTTCATGCTGATTGGCTCCTAGGGATGTCTGCCTTTGTAGAAGAAAGCATGTGCAGGAAGGACTGAGAAGTGTACAGATGATGACAGAGAGCTAGCAATTGAATGGAGGAGTAGCTGTGAGGGGTCGTGGTGTGACCATCATGAAGATACCCTGCCCTTCTGAATTTGCCACAGTCAGCAGTAAAATAAGGAGTTGGGTTAGGACCTTCCCTGTTTCTTCAGAATTGCCCACACACATACAGGAGGAGGCCCGCTGTCACTCAGTGTCTCTGGTGTCACCTTTCACATTTCCTGCAGAGAGCAGGAAATTCCAACACCACTTTGTATTAAGTGTGTGCTTTGGGAATGAGTGGGTGATTCAGAGATGGAGCAGAACTACTCTTCCTCAGAAGAAGCTATCTGTTGTGTTTCTGCACGAGTCACTGCTCTGGGCCTATTTTTTGCCAGCTGCTTTGTGGTCACTTTTGCATGGAAAAGCAGGATATAAATAACTAAATGAATGCATAAATAATGTGGAGGTCACAGAGCTCAGTAGTACAGCACATGTTTGCATGCTGCAGAAGATGCAGCCAGTTCCACGTTGTGTGGGAGGGGGGACAGTCATGATGACAGGGGCCCTCTGCTACATCACTGAGCCCTAAGCTGCCATTTTATGTCTCCCACAGTGTCCCAGCAACACTACATGGCAGGAGGCTCCCAGGTTGAAAGCCTGCCTGCAGGGTCTAAGGGTCAGTATCAACTGTAAGCCTGTTAGGGCACTTGGGCTCCAGCAGCCGCTAGGTGCTAACCGCAGACCTGGCAAAAGGTCCCAGGATCAAACCCTGACATCTCCAAGTAGGGCTGGGAAAGAGCTGCTGCCAGTCAGAGTGGTCTGTACTAGCCTAGATGAGACCAATGGTCTGACTTAGTGTAAGGCAACTTCCCATGTTCCTGTCTTCTTTCAGTCAGGAAGCACACTCAGAACAGGGACTCATGAAGAAATGCAGGGGTGGGCACTCTTCTAAAGGCAAATCAGTTATACTCTTACACTGCCTGAAAGGAAGTATTTTCATGTGTAAGCCTGACAGCGTCTCTTATTTTAATTCAGAAAAAAGGTGAAGCCATCAGACATTTCAAAACCAACAGTTTAAATATGTGTGAAGCGGCAATTGCTTCGCACTGAGAGACAGCTTTAAAAACACCACCACCAAATCCGGCAGAGTGACAAAACCTAGTTGGACTAGTTGAAAAATTGGCCAGGTGCCAGCCCTTCCCCAGGTGTGGCATTACCAACCTGCAAAACTGGCATACAGAAGAAGCAAATGGAAGCAAGTAAAATTTTATTTTGGTCACAGACCAGTACATACACATCATCAATAATAAATCAAAGCCATATAAAATACATAAAATCAGGACTGAATAGGAGATTACGATCAGTATACAGTCTTCCTACATTAAATCATTCGTCATAGATCGGAAGACTCTGCTGCCAATCTCTCCCCACCCAACCCTCTCCAAGCCAACAGAAACAGTAGGAAGCTCAGGTTTATGTTGCATTTGGGGAAAGGTGACAAGCCAGGTCCCCACTTTCTCCCGGATACACCAAAGTGAGTGATCAGTCTGCGAACATTTGGCAATTTATTTTAAATTCTGAACAAAAGGGACCTGCAACAAAATGTTGCAGCATAACCTCAGCCAGCCATATCCTACTCACAATATCTTTAAAGCATTCTTATACCACTTTAGCAGCCATGGAGAAGCCTGGGAACTGTAGGTTGCTAAGGGTGCTCGGAACTGTAGGTCTGTGAGGTCAGCACCTTTAACAAACTACAGTACCCAGGATTATTTGGGGGAAGCCATGACTGTTAACGTGGTGTAATTAATGAATGGACTGCCTTCAAGTTGATTCTGACATATGGCGACTCTATGAATAGGGTTTTCATTGTAAGTGGTATGCAGAGGGGTTTTACCATTGCCTCCTTCTGAGACTGGCCCAAGGTCAACCAGTGAGCTTCATGGCTGTGTGGTGATTTGAACCCTGGTCTCCCAGGTCGTAGTCCAACACCTGAACCACTACACCACAAAGAGCGCTTTAAATGCCTGGTGTGAATGTGATGAGGTACGGGTGGATCTGTCAATTTCAGTTTCTCCTTTTTCCAGTTTTAAATTAGGTTCTCCACATCATTGTAAATGTTTTTTTTAAAAAAGAGTCCTTGTAAAATTTCATTAGCATTTTAATGCAATTTCCCTCTAATGTACACATGAAAATGAATACGTTAGCAAAAATAATATGCAAAAATGCATTATATTAGGAGAAGTAGCTTGCAAAAATGTGTACATTAGTCAAAACTGCAGACAAAAACATATTTATTAGAAGGAATCTGCACTAAAATGCTGATGAATTTCCAGGAGGATAAAAAAAAACTTCACAAATTGCTGCAGAAATGTGGAAAATTTATTTTAAGACTGGGAAAATGAGAAACTGAGATGGACAAATCCTTCCATCCACAGATGCAGGGCAGTGGTGATGCTGGGGCTACACAGGCACATCAACGGAACCAAGTTGGTTCTCCCACTGTGTGCCTAGACAGACCCACTCTCACTGCCCCTTTGCTCCACTCCTGCCCAGTCCGGGTAAGTGGCAGAGACGCCAGGGTCAGGAGTGTGAATCTGCATCACCATCCCACTGTCCCAGCTACCCCAGCCAGCCTAACAATTGTGTGTGTTCTGTGCAGGCCCAGGAAAGCCACCAAATTTGGCCCAGCATCCTGAGAAACTCAGCTTTCTTTATTTTTTAAGCTGAACAAGCAAGTTTCTAGCCCTCATGCCTAACAAGATAGGCTTGTATGCTTGCAGTCACTGACAAAACCTTAGAAGCTGTGCAGGTATGGATGCCCAAAATCTCCCCCAAAAGCAAAATAAGGCCTGTGATTTTTTTTTCCAAGGAAAAGTACCAGAAAATCAAAACCGTCTCTTGTAAATGGAAAAATTGGGGGCTCATCTTTCAGCCCTCCTCCAGACGGCCTATGGACTGAGCATTTGTCCCAATTTGTTTATATCTGGTCTTTACTGAGCTGATTTGCTTGCAGGGCAGTCATATGACAACAACCATTCGTCTTGGATTACATTTGGGCAGTGGCATCTGGTGGCTCTATGTCAGTGGGGCAGTGGAATCTGCTCTGGGTTTAGTCTGAGCTTTCAAGTTTGGACTAAAACCTAAAGTCATCTCTGTTATCTTTCCAGTGTCTGCTGAAGACCTTCCTCTTTCAACAAGCCTTTTAAGTAGAGACACTAACCCAGTAGGCGTCTGTGTTGGAATTGCTTTTTAATATGTTTTTAAACCTTTTTTTTTTTTAAATAGATTTTTAAAACTTTTTAAAATGTTTTGTTTTAATATGTTTTTAATGGTGGTTTCGTTTAAATATATTTTAAAGTCTGTTTTTACAACGTGTTAAAGTGTTTTTAGTGCTTTTGCTTGCCACCCTGGGCTCCTATTGGGAGAAAGAGTGGGATATAATAATAATAATAATAATAATAATAATAATAATAATAATAATAATAATAATAATAATAATGCGGATTCCACTGCCCCACTGACATGGAGTCACCTGGCTCTACTGCATCTGGGATGTTTTCTTCTTGGCGATCACTCATGCCCGAGTAAGATTGTCTTCCAAGATATAGTCTTTAATAATGGATCCATCTGAATCTGTATCCACCGCTGATGTACCAGTCCATGACTAGGGGCTTCTGGATTTCACAGTCCTGCCCCCATCGCCATTTGCCAATCGCCATGGGACTTTTGTTATGGAAGACGCCTGTGCATGAATTTGTTTTATGTGGGGAGATCGGTGCACCACGATCAACACACAATCTTGACAGAAAAAGGCTTTGATCCAATGGCATGGGTACCATGACGATTGGAAGTCCTTTATCTGCTGCAGCCTTCATCCACCTTCACAGCCGTTGTAACATACACATTGTTATCCTCTGCCTGTTCTGCCGTTGAGGACTTTCTTGTTTATATGTCATCTTGTTAATCATTCGACCCCACCTTCAGAGCTTGCAAGCTCTCCCTGCCCTATATATGGTCCTGATACAGTGGTTCCAGCAACTGATTGCTAAGAATCTGAAATCTTCTCCCCCCACACACAACATTTTGGTAACCCACACCTCCCAACTTCCCCAACGCACAAATCTTTGGACTTCTGCATTTCCCCACCTAAGAGTGCACTTCCCCCATTCCACTCTCTAGTCTAGTGGCTGTTCTTGGGAATCCAAAATTATACCAAGAAACTTCCTCCCCTTGCCCAACTTCCTTGTATGCATACAGTGTCTCTCTCTCTCCACCCCACCCCGCCTATCCTCAAGGCCTGTCAGCTCTCCGATTTTGTCTTCAAGCTCTGAGGAAGAGGCCAATCACTCTCCTCCCTTTTTTGCCTGCTGTGGGATCAGCCTTTCCATTTTCCAAAAGCTGAGCTGACAACTGGGTCAAAGCAAAGCACACCTCTGCTTTGCATGTAATTCAAATTTGCCATGCAGATACACACACATGCCGGATTGCCAGATTCAGAGCAGAGCTCTTTCACAAAATCTCGGTTTCCCCAGCCCCACCCACAAGTTAGGCACTGCTAAACCTGAAGTGCAAAAGTAGACCTATGCAAGACCTCAGACCTCTTGCCAGTCAGCCAGCTAAACAAACAATGTTTAAGGATCAGGAGCAGAATGGTAATTCCACATTGCTGATGCCCATTCTCTGCCCTGCTGTACAACATATTAATTCACCCAGTGTTAAGCCAGTGTAGTGGCTGCGACCCTATCTTCCGGTTCATCTGCTCCCGCGGGTAGTGCATGCCCTGGTCTCCTCTCGCTTAGACTACTGTAATGCGCTCTACGTTGGGCTACCCTTGAAGACGGTCCGGAAATTACAGCTGGTACAGAATGCGGCGGCACGATTGATTAAGAATAGCCGCTGGCGGGATCACATCACCCCAGTGCTTGAAGATCTGCACTGGCTACCAGTTGTTTACCGAGCCCAATTCAAGGTGTTGGTGTTAACCTTTAAAGCCCTACACGGTTTCGGTCCAGTGTATCTAAAGGAGCGCCTCCAGCATCACCAAGTATGCCGCCTGACGAGATCAGCCTCTCAAGACCTTCTCTCGGTCCCACCAGTTAGAACAGCTAGACTGGTGCGGACCAGAGAGAGGGCATTTTCGGTTGTGGCCCCCGCCCTCTGGAACTCTCTGCCATACGACCTATGCCATGTGCTGTGCTTGGTAGGCTTCCGCCAAGGACTAAAAACATGGCTGTTTCAGCGGGCATACAGAATCACTAGTTAATTTTAATTCTATAGTGTACAGATGTGGGTAAACTGAATATGTTATGATTGTATTTATATGTGTATTTTAAATTTTAATTATGTATGCCGCCTAGAGTGGCTGTTTATTCAGCCAGATAGGTGGCCTAAAAATAAAATTTTATTATTATTATTATAAGACCTGGAACCCAGGGTTCAAATCCCCCATTCAGCCATGAAGCTTGCTGGGTGACCTTGAGCTGGGCACAGTCTTTCAGCCTAACCTACCTCACAGGGTTGTTGTGAAGATAATGTGAAGAGGGAGGAAAACCATATATGCCACCTTGAACTCCTTGGAGGAAAGGTGGGATGTAAATATAATCATAATAATAAAAATAATTACACTGGCTTTAGAAATAGGCATGTTATTAGTCAGAACACAATAGTTCCTTTTGGAATAAAAATTTCAAAACCTTAAGAAAATGGCTTATGCTACCACTCAAAACATATCCAACATCACATTTACCAGTCACAGCCCCTTTTTCCCCTCCAACCTTTTCAATTACGCTGAAGTTGGTACCTGTCAGAAGATGGATATAAAACCTGTAATCATTCCTAGGTACAGTTATTTGTAGGTCTCTCCCCTGAAATCAGGGTGGGGCACTTCAAACATGCAGTGGCTCTGGTTGCAAATCTCCCTCTTTGAATATTTAAAATTCGACAACTGTGTGCCTCCCAATTTGGACCTGGTTTTGTTTTGTGTTGTTTTCATTTTTTGCCAGGGGACAGAAGAAACTTCAGCAGAAAGTCCCCACCTGTCCAGGGGCACGTTCATCAGGGCAACTCAGCTGTTGGAACTAGCAGTCTCACCATGTGGGCATCAGGGTGCTTTGCTTGCAGTTGCGTGACAGGCAGAAATTCAACAGTACAGCTTTTCCTTCTAGGAAAAAGGGGGAAGCATTCTCCGTTGGGTTTCTGGCCTGCCACAAAGCTGTTTTAAATGCACAGCACCCCCCCCCCCCAGCTGATATTGAGAACAGTTGCACTTCATCTGTCAGCCAAGTGTTCATAGAGGAATGACCAATGCTGATCAAAATTAGAATGTAAACCCCTAGTAAACATGAAAGCAAATAAAAATCCCCCAGCACACCATGACATGAAACTTTGGAAGTACCAGGAAAATCCCAGTTAGAAACGCAAGGGAGGTGGGGGTTCTGCTTACCTCTTACTCTCTAGTCGGATCATTGTTTTCCCAGCCCACTGCAGTTCTTCCAAACCAGTCAATGTTTTGCTCTGAATTTGCTTTGGTGAGGGGGGTAGGGGGATGCCCTTTTTGCTTTCCCAGATGCAATCGCCTAGCCAGGCACTGCTGGCCAAGCCCGAATCCGTGCAAAGACAAGTTGTACAGCAGAAGACCGCTTCTCTCTGGCACAGCAAGCCGAGTCAAACAGAACTGGTTGATTTTTTGCTGATGTACAGTTAAAAGGAACTGGGTTACGCGCGCGCGCGCGTGTGTGTGTGTGTGTGTGTCTGTGTCTGTGTCTGTGTGTGTGTCTGCGTGTGTGTCTGCGTGTGTGTCTGCGCATGCATGTGAGTAAGAGAAAGAGGCAAAATTGAACTATGGCAATTGTTGCATTACCACTGGATTTTTTTTAATGAACAAGATTCCTCTGTCTTTGACAGTTGCATGATAGGCAGAAATTCATTATTGGTTTAGCAGGGGAAAAAAAAGATGTTTCCTTAGTAATGCACGTTCACGCTGGGGTGGAAAGCTGCATCACTTGAATTTCTGCCTGTCATGCAACAAACAAAATCAGAAAAGAGCAGGGGGAGAGGGGAAGATGGTAACTCCAGGGCATTGCTTGTGGGGGAGGGAAATCGGGGGAATGTGAAGTTTTTCTCCCTGTTTACCCTGTGCATCCCACTCAAATTATCCGCCAGGAATAACACTAAGGAGTACTGGCTTGCATACATACACACACACTTTGATTCCAGAAGTCTCATTGCTACATGCTCTAATCCAGAGGTGGCTAATCTTTTTCAGGCTGAGGGCCACCTTGACCAATGGTCGGCCCTCCAGAACTGCATATTAAAGCAGGTGTCGTAATAAGGCTACCTTCCAAAAGACTTTCCCATCAGCTATTCTATGTTATTTTAAATGTTTTTTTAATAACTAATTATTTAATAAATAACTAAATTCAGTTAAAAAAACCATTAAATGGGTGGGAGGCTGGGGGTGCAAAACTGCTTTCGGCATTATGGCAGCAGACCCACAGGGGTCATCAATATATATATTAAAATTAATATTTTTAAATGTCAAATTTTAGAGGGATTTTAGGGAGGCAACAAAATGTCCCAAGCCCCTTCCAAAAGGAGGGCTAGATATGTCCATGGGCCACAGGTTAGCCAGCCCTCCTCTAATAACTAAACTGAGCTCCCACCAGAGTAAAGGATAGAACTCAGGAGTCTTAAGGCAGCAGATCTTTAATTTTATTTATTTATGGAAACATTTGCATCCTTCGTTTCTGCTACATAATGTTCAAGGTGACTTGGATATATTTTATTAAAAAAACATTTAGAAAGTAAATAATAAGCTGTGAAAAAAACACAAGCATTTTAAAAAACAAAGAGGTGGTAGATTAGCCTTCCCCCCAAAATAGTAAAACATTCCAAAACAGCAAAAAAGAATAAATACCCCACTAATCCCAAACACTTACTCTAGGGATGGGAAGCCTCCAGCTGTTACCAGACTACAACTCCCACCACCTCTGACCATTGGCCATGCTGGCTGGGGCTGGTGGGAGTTGGAATCCAACAGCATCCAGAGGGCCACAGATGTTCCCCACATTCGCTGTACACTCCAGCCACCTGGAAACTACCATATTAAGTTGAACTATTGATCCATCAAGTTCAGCATTCTCTACACTGACTGGCAGCAGCTCCCCACATTCCTTTCTCAGCTCTTCCTGAAGATGCTGCTGAGGATTGAATCTGGGCCCTTCTGCGTGCAAAAGCAGATACTCACAGCCCTACCACTGAGTATACAGTATATACCACCAGCATACTTGGAGCAACTGAGAAATACCAACAGGGCTCTTTCTAATCAATAGACAAGATAATCACAGCTGCCACATAGACACAAACCCAGACACCAGGATGGTCAATTAGTTATTTAGGGTTGAAAGTTGCCAACTTTTCAAGTGGCCCTTGTGCTTTTAATAGAAGCTTGATATGCAGAGCAGGTGAGAATGTTTCCCCAAGTTGCCATGAAAAGCTTCAGCTGATGATCTCTGCAGATGGAGTGAGCTGCTGTGAAAGGCACAAGAGCAGATCAAGCTGATATTGTTAAAAAAAAAAAATCCTGGTCAGTTGGCAACTCTATTAGCACTACCAGAATTAAGGGTTAAGCACTTGTGCCCCCTCCCCATCCCCTGGTTGAGCTTAAAATATAAATGTCAAAAGTGGGGGAGGGAAGAGGGTGGTATGTGTTAAAAAGGATCCTGCCTTCTGTCCAGAATCTAATTGTAGAATAGTAGAGTTGCAAGGGTCCTCTAAGGCCATCAAGTCCACCCCCTGCTCAATGCAGGAATCCAACTGAAAGCATCCCCAACAGGTGGCTGTCAAGCTGCCTCTTGAATGCCTCCAGCATTAGAGAGCCCACCACTTCCCTAGGTCATTGGCTCCATTGTCTTACCGCTGTTACAATTAGGATATTTTTCCTTATGTTCAATTGAAATCTGGCTTCCTGTAACTTGAGCTCATTATTCCGTGTCCTGCACTCTGGGACGATCTAGAAGAGATCCTGGCCCTCCTCTGTGTGACAATCTTTCAAGTACATTAACAGTGCTATCATATCTTCCCTCAGTCTTTTATTCTTAAGGCTAAACATGCCTAGTTTATTCAGTCTCTCCTCATTGGACTTTGTTTCCAGTCCCCTGATCATCCTTGTTGTCCTCCTCTGAACCTGTTTGTCTATATCCTTCTTAAAGTGTGGTGTCTACAACCGGACGCAGTACTCAATATGAGGCCTAACCAGTGCCAAACAGAGGGGAACAGTACTTCATTTGATTTGAAAACCATACTTCTATTAATATAGCCTAAGATGGCATTTGCTTTTTTTGCAGCCACATCACATGGTTGGCTTATATTCAGCTTGTGTTCAACAACAATTCCAAGATCCTTCTTGCATGTAGTATTGCTGATCCAAGTATCCCCTATCTTACAACTGTGCACTTGGTTCCTCTTTCCTTGGGGTAGAACTTTGGACTTATCCCTGTTAAATTTAATTCTGTTGTTTTTAGCCCAATGCTCCAGCCTATAAAGATCATTTTGAATTTTGTTTGTGTCCTCCTGGGTATTAGCTATTCATCTGTATTTTTAATCTATGTATTACATTTATTGCATACCCTTCATCCTAAGGTCTCAGGGCAGGTTACATCTAAAAAGATAATACATTAAAACTAATAAAACAAAATCCACCCCCAAATACCAGACAATACAAGACAAGACCTCCCTTAACCCCAGCTAGGAAACAGAATCTAGGTGTTCTGATTCCTGCACCCCACTTCCATCACTGGAGCCCTCTTAACCCAGAATTGGGGGTCCTCTGGCCTTCTATGTGTAGTTGGACTGGAACTCCCATCAGCCCCTGCCAGCACAGCCAATGATCAGGGATGATGGGACCTGTAGTCCAACAACACCTTGGTCTCCATCCCTTTCACCAAGAGTTTCCACCCACACCTTTCCTTAAAGATTCACCTCTGTCTTTAGGGGAGGTGTGTGTCCCTTTAAATATTGTCTTGCCCTCCCAGAGTGAATTTATAAATGGGCCACTTCTACTTCAAACCCCCCTTTTCTAACCCTTTCTGTTTGACCAAAGAGGGTTGTTGGATGTGGGGAAAGACTGTTACTCAGAATTGAAAGTTTCCATTTGGTAAGGGAGAGATCAGATCTTGGTGCGTGAGAGTTTAGTAAATTCATAAAGATTTTAAATTAGGCCTTTTTTTTAAGGGTTGCAAAGTAAAGGCTGGCTGTTTGGCGGTCTTTGTTGCTCAGTTTATGAGTAGAACTAAAATGAGATCAATCTCTGGGCTGGGGGAAGATCAGAAGCAAACCTGAACCCTCGCCCCGTTGGGCTCCCTGGAGGCAACCTGGATGGCTAACTAACCCGGAATACAAGGGGAATCATCCTTGTAGTAGAGTTTATGCTTTTTTCTAAGGAGGCCAGACTTGGGATCTGGTTCTTGCAAATTTGGGGTGTGGTTCTTGCAAAATTGGTGGATTATTTGGGTGAGGTCTGCCCACCTTTTTTCCTCCCAGAGGAAAAGACACTTTTGAGTTTGGCTTTGCAGGCTCTTTAGGCCTTAACATGTGAAAGTTAGCCAGTTGGGCACGGACCATGCCTAGCGCCGAGAAAGGAGTGTCCTCGTGTGCAATCATCCAGTACCTCACAAGTATTGGAATTCATGTCCGACATTGGAAGACCAATCCTAGCCAGGTGAGTGGGGCAAGGATCTTATCCAAAGTGTTTAATAGTGCTTTGGAAAACCATTTTTTAAAAATGTTTTCTAACTAATTTATTTTTCTGGGCCCAGCCTGTTAGGCAATCCTTGTTTGTACTTAGGCCCTGTTTTCAGCCTCTTGATGGTGCTGAGTAAAGGTTCTGGTGATGTGAGGAGTTTGCAGGGTCCAAGACATTCTGGTGCCTGAGGTAGAGGCCAAGATGGTGGCTCCCCAGTGCCACGTAGAGAAGTCAACCAAATCAGCAGTTGAACCTTACTTTGGTCACATCCACACCACACATTTAAAGCACACAGCTTCCCCCAAAGAATCCTGGGAGCTGTAGTTTACCCCTCCTCACGGTGCATATTCCCAGCAGCCTTAACAAACTACAGTTCCCAGGATTCTTTGGGGGACGTCACATGCTTTAAATATATGGTGCCAATGTGACCAACCGTACTGGACATGGGACACCGTCCTCCACCGCTGTTGAGGGCTGCAGGTTAGATTAAGGGGCACAAAGCAGGCCAGTTCTGTTCTCTTACACCTTGACTCTGCGCTCCGCCCCTCAGTATCTTCTGCCTGGGGCAGCATTGCCTAATCATAAGTCTGGCCCTGGTTATTAGTAACATCCTTGTTCAGGGCTCAGCTTCCTTTCAGCCAACCCTTGGAGTTAAATCCCTGAACAAGGAATGAAGACATTGCATCTTGTGCCTAGGGCAGGGCTGGTGTCAGAACCTGGTATTCTTGGGTAGATGCCAGGGTTCCTGCTAACACCTGCCCGGGGCCCACTTTCAAAAACGGCTTCCTGGCTCACTGCTCTGAGCAGCACGGGATGGCTGGGTCTAGACATGTTTTAATTGCCCTGGAACAACGCTATGTCAAGGACATTGGAGATATATTAAAATGGCAGTAAGGCACAGCTGTGAATTTAAAATGGCAGTAAGGCACTGTGGGCATCGTTGGCCACTGGTAGATATGCCTACCAGTGCAACCTGAGGAGGACTACCACAGTGTATTTTGCAACCAGTCTGTCTTTTCTGGGCTTCTGCATCTGGACAGGGAGTTATTTATTTATAAGATTTAAAGCCCGCCTTTCCCAAAATGTAACCCAAAGGAAGCCAACAGCATAATTGGCAGTGGAAGCTGGTCCATTAGGGTGAATGGGGCACTCTCCCACCAACCTCAGTCTGCCCTCAGCTAGCCTTCATCTGCCTGCCTTCTTACAACCAGTCCAAGGGGTGGCCTTGGCTGCCAGCTTCCTCCTCCACAGTCAGGATTGCCCTGGTAGAATTCGGCAGGGAGGAAGATGGGAGCAAAACTAGAATCAATCGGCTCTGCCTGTCATTGGCTCTGGCTCCCCCTACTGTTGGCCTCCCCCCCTACTGTTGGCCTCCCCCCCTTCCGCCCTACCAGTCTCAGTGGGGACTGGCCACCACTGATCACTAAAAAATATTTTTTAAAAATCAGCTGCAAAGCTAAGGAGAGAGTCCAAATCCTTGCTAGACTGTGAAGCTCGCTAGGTGACCTTGGGCCCATCACTGTGTCTCAGCCTAGCCTACCTCACAGGGTTATTGTGAGTATAAAATTGGGACCATGTTTGTAAACCACCTTGAGCGCCTTGGGGGAAAGGTGGGATATAAATGCAATAATAAAAATAAACAATAAGAGTAGCAAACGGGAAACAAAACAATTACCACCTCATGTCAGCAGTATGAAATCATGCTGATTGAGCTGCTGTAAGGACAGATGTTATGCAAGCCAAAGGCCCTTGTAAAAGTGGATAGTCTTGGCTAGCCGTTGTCATAAGACAATCATCTCCAACCTGGTGCCCTCCAGATACTCCGGACTACAGCTCCCATCAGCCCCAGCCAGCACAGCTGATGAGAGCTATAGCCCAAAACATTTGGAGGGAATCGGGTTGGGAAGCTTTCTTTGGCTTGGGATTCCAGAGCCCACAGCAAGGTGAGTGGTGATTGGTAAGTGGTGGGTTGGGTAGATGAGTGACTAGTGCCCAGAGCTTAGAAAAGTTACTTTTTTAAAACTACAACTCCCATCAGCCCCAGCCAGCATGGCTACTGGATTGGGCTGATGGGAGTTGTAGTTCAAAAAAGTAACTTTTCCAAGCTCTGCTAGTGCCACCTCACAAGGTTGTGGGCAAGGCAAAACTGGATGAAGATTGCCCCATTCTTCCTTTTATTTTTTTCACTCTTGTATAGATTATTATTAGTGGTGGCTTTAATCCTTAGGGAAATAAAATATAATATGCTAGAGTTCAGTTGCCACTTTATTTTCCCAAAAGGGCTTCTATATCTTGAACATGTTATTTATTTATATTATGTTTATTTCATATATTTGTATACTTCTTAAATACCAAAACAGTCTCTTAGGCAGTTTACAGTAAATAAACTCTTTCTCTTTCTTTCTGATATATAACAAATGAATCTTGAAAAAGCTATGATACCAAATAAAACAATAAAAGTTTAAAAAAGTGAAAACATAGCAGCATATAGGCATATCTACCTATATCTTTCCCCTATATTTTGGGGAAGGGGCCATAGAATCATAGAATAGTAGAGTTGGAAGGGGCCTATAAGGCCATCAAGTCCAACCCCCTGCTCAATGCAGGAATCCAAATCATAGCTAGGGGAGAGCATCTGCTTTCCTCACAGAAGGTTCCAGGTTCAGTTTCCAGGACTGGGAGAGACCCCCTGCCTGGAACGCTGGACCGCTGCTGCCAGTCAGTGTAGACAATACTGAGCTAGATGGATCAAAGGTCTGACTTGGTATAAGGCAGCTTGCTACTTTCCTGTATAAAAGCTGCATGTGGCAGGCTGAATTTCCACAGGTGAAACTAGCTCTATGCTACCAACAGCATTTAGATGCAGTGATGGATAAATGCTTTGTATGTTGAAAGTCACTTTTGCTGGTAGCCGAAGTCAGAAGTACCAGGTGCAGGGCTTCATTTATGGCAAAGTGGAGCCCTGGGACTCATTGTGAATGTTCGGACTCAGCCTTGGAACATATAAACTCCTAATTAAAGTGGTTTCCCTCCAAACATAGGCAAGAGTGCCTTAGGTTCTGGATCTTACTTTCAACTGTACCAACATGGTCTCTGAGCATGTGCAAAGTGCTTCAGTTTCACCCAGGTGTATCTGACTGGGGAAGTGGGGAAAATTTCTTGACTTCCGAGAACCTAAGAAGAGCCCTGCTGGACCAGACCAAAGGCCCATCTAGCCAAGTCACCTGTTTCCCTACAGTGGCCAGTCAGATGCTTCTGGGAGGCCCACTTGCGGAGGCATGAGTAGGAGAGGACCCTCCTGCCGTTGTTCCCCCAGCAACTGGTATTTAGAGGTTGTTCCTAGAAGCACCATCCAGCCATCTTGGCGGGTCATAGCCACTTGAGGCAGGGTTGGGCTCTCAAATGCTAGCAAAATGGATTTGGCAACCAGGATAAGTAGAAAAGCCTTCTCTTGTGCTCTTCCCCAGCGTGTGAGTTCCAAACAGGATGTTTTCCCTTTGCAGCCCAAGGCGGCCTTTGCCTCCAAAGTCACACACCCCTTGTGGCTGAGCCTCTGAGTCAACCGAAACTCTTAAAACATGGCTGAATTGGAGAGTGGGGAGGGACCCTCCACCCATCTCTTGGAGAGAAAATAATCGCTTCCTTTGTTGTTGTTACGTCTGCCTCTAAGGGGAGGGTCGTTTTATTTCCTGCCCCTTAAATGTCGGTCAAACTAAGGAAATAGCTATTTCCCTAGACTTTTGTTTAACTTAATAGGTGACGGTTTTTCCTTAACTGGTGGTCCTTTCAATCTTCTGTCTAGAGCCAAGAATGCAGGTTGCATCCACTGAAGAGCAAAGAGGCTGAGGTTGTGTGCACAGCATACATTTCAGACACTTGCCTTGCCTCAAAGAATCTTGGGAACTGTAGTTTGCTGCTAGTAATTATAGCTCGGGGAATCTACAGTTCCCAGGATTCTTTGTGGGGGGAAGTGAGGAAGCCATGGGTTTTTAGTGTGTGCAGTCTCTAACAAGTATTTTGCCAGTGGGGTGGACATAACAAAAAGTGTTTATGGGTTTAAATATATCCTGCAAAAGAGAAACATGTCTTAAGTTTTTACAGCTGGCTAGCAAACAGCAGCCTTGTGGAGGAATGCAGGAGAAGCTCTTGTTTGGGGGGAGTTGATGTTGTTTTTGTTCTTGCTGAAATGGAAACAGACTGCCTTCAAGTCGCTCCTGACTTATGGCTACCCTATGAACAGGGTTTTCATGGCAAGGGGTATTCAGAGGGGGTTTGCCATTGCCTTCCTCTGAGGCTGAGAGGCAGTGACTGGCCCAAGGACACCCAGTGAGCTTCACGGCTGCGTGGGGATTCGAACCC
The DNA here is from genome assembly GCF_030035675.1 of Rhineura floridana. NCBI lineage: Eukaryota > Metazoa > Chordata > Lepidosauria > Squamata > Rhineuridae > Rhineura > Rhineura floridana. The sequence goes on from NC_084494.1 coordinate 34,180,962, forward strand.
TGGTCTCCCAGGTCGTAGTCCAACACTCTAACCACTACACCACACTGGCTCTCTTGCTTCTTACTAGAGCCAAGGAATTCAATTGAATGGACACCCTTTCGATTTGCTGTCTTGTAGGAGAACAGCCTTGTGCCGCTGCCTGTATCTGGTGGTCTCTTTGGCGTTCCGCTGCACTTGCTACCCATTTCGGAGCATGTAGAGGGGGTGCCACAGTGAGTAATTTGTAACACATCCATGCTCTCCAGATGACCAATCCCCTGTGGTAAAGAATGTGAAGATCCCTATTTGGATCATGTGACCAAGAGGAGCCTGCTCCACCTTTTCCCAGGATGCCTCTGTCTGCCATAGAGAAAAAGGGGCACTTTTGCCTAGAAGGAATTGCATGCATGGACTGCCTTCAAGTCACTCCCAACCTATGGTGACCCTGTGAACAGGGTTTTATTTATTTATTTATTTATTTATTTATTGTTTCAATTTATATACCGCCCTTAGCGAAATAGCTCTCAGGGCGGTGAACAAACAAAATAAAATACAATATATCATAATAAAAATACAAAACATATACAAACAAACAACGAAAAGCACAGCAAAAACAAAATAAATACTACAAAAATTAAAATACAGATTAAAAGATTAAAAAAGTTAAGAAGATTAAAATGCCTGGGAGCATAAAAAGGTCTTTACCTGGCACCGAAAAGATGGAAGTGTAGGCGCCAGGCGTACCTCTTCGGGGAGGCTGTTCCACAACTCAGGGGCCACCACAGAAAAGGCCCTAGATCTCGTAACCACCCTCCGGGCTTCCAGATGGGTTGGTACCCGGAGGAGGGCCTTAGATTCTGAACGAAGTGAACGGGTAGGTTCATAGCGAGAGAGGCGTTCCACAAGGTATTGAGGTTTTCATGGTGAGCGGTGTTCAGAGGGGGTTTACCATTGCCTTCCTCTGAGGCTGAGAGGCAGTGACTGGCCCAAGGTCACCCAGTGAGCTTCCACTCAAAGAAAATCCTGGGTAGTCTGCCCATAACTTCACCAAATGCAAGCATTGCTGTTGTGGGGACTGGCAGTGGCTCTTCAGGTTTCAGGCAGGGGTCTCTCCCTGCCCTACCTAGAGATGCTGCTGGGGATTGAACCTCAGACCTCCAGCTTGCAAAGCAGCAGCTGTACCACAGTGCCAAGGCTTCGTTTATGTTGACCGCACAGCATTACCTGCACAGTAGTGATGTGGGCACTCTGCTCTGGCAACGTATTCTGTTTTGGCCATCCCATGTCACATCTACTGGTTTCCTTCCATCCTCCCAGGATGTCCTATACATTTTAGCCTCCACCCTTATCTATCAAATCCCTCTCTTTCCATTAACGCTAGGCACCCCAGTAGAAACTTATCGCCCCTTCCTCTGTCCCCTTCTAACTCATCTCCAAAGAGTTCACACTGTTTCATAATTGCCTCTTTCCATTTTGACCCAAGGTTCCTTGTGGATGCCTGCGAACTGCTCCGGCCTCACCTTCACGTTGAAGGGCTCTTCCGGAAATGCGGCTCAATGACCCGTATCAAAGCCTTAAAGGTAAAATATAGGACTACAGATCTACAGGGACTTGGTTGCAGGGGCGGCGGGCAACTGTCAGTGGTGCAGTGGAATCTGCTCTGGGTTTTAGTCCAAACTTTCAAGGAGCTGTCCAAGGTAGTAAAGCACTTTGGACAGCTCCTTGAAAGTTCGGACTAAAACACAGAGTGGATTCCACTATGCCACTGACATGGAGCCACTAGCCTCCACTGCTTGGTTGGTGTGTGTGTGTCCTCATGTCCAGAGGCCTATCATCATCCTCCATTGCTCTCTCTTAACTGTCAGGTCCTGATTCTTCCTATTTACTGTATATATAGAGAGAGTGAGACCATTTATAAATTTTGAAATGGCTTCTGGGTCTTGTGTTTTGCCTTCGCAACACCCATATAGGTAAGTAGTTGCCGTTCCCATTTTACAGATAGGAAAACTGAGGAGAGTGTGTGTGTGTGTGATTTGCCCAAAGCTATGCAATGAATCCTTAGCAAAAGGCAGAGCTGTTGGACCCAGCGCTTGGATCCTCTAGTCAAGGGGTCCCAAGATGTATTTTTTTGCTGCTGCTTTTTAACCACTAGACTCTTATCCCATATCTGGGAATAAATCCTGGTTTCCTTTCCCAGAACTGGGCCACCAACATTCCTTCCTTTTCCAGCTGTTCTGCCATCCCCTGCTTTAATCGCTAGCCTACCTTTCCAGAATTTGAGGTAGAGCTGCTCTGTTTACCTGTTCAATCCACTCCTGGAGTAGACCTCTGAAACGTGTGCGTCCACAAGAATTTTTTCAGGGGTGGGGGGCAGGGGGCAAAAATCTCAAGGTAGATCTGTGCCCTGGAATCCATGTTTCATCAAGTTCCTGGAGAAGGCCTGAGGCTGGGATTCTCCAGAATAATGGCCTTATCAGTCCTCTCTTTCCTCATAAAGATGGTGGGGAGCAGCAGAGGAATGTTGACATCCGTATGAGAAGAGGTTGCTTAAAGAGGGGAACTTGAGCAATTGTCTTGCCAGGAAACTTTTTTGTCTTACAAGTCACAACTCTTCCCCCCCCCCGTCCCATCTCTCTCTTATGGCCTCATCTGCACTACATATTTAAAGCACTATCATGCCACTTTAAACAGTCATGCCTTCCCCCAAAGAACCCTGGGAATTGTGCTGAGGGTTGTTAGGAGACCACTGTTTCCCTCACACAGCTCCTGTTCCCAGAGTTCCCTGGGAAGAGGGTCGGATTGTGAAATCACTCTGGGAAGGGAGTAAGCTCCAATTCCCAGGATTCTTTGGGGGAAGCCATGACTGTTCCAAGTGGTATAATACTGCTTTAAATATGAAGTGCAGATGGGGCCTTGGGTTCACTAATTTCAGTGGGTCTACTCTGTTGGATACAGCCACATATAGAAAAATTGGGGTAAGAATGGCTATTGTTTTTAATTACTGCAAAAACAGACTCCTGTTTCCCTCACACAGCTACAGTTTCCATTTTTGCCTGGGAACAGGGATTGATTGTTAAACCACTCTGGGAACTGTAGCTCTGTGAGGGGCTCTCCTCTCAGCACCCTTAACAAACTATAGTTCCCAGGATTGTTTGGGGGAAGCTGTGGATGTGAATGGTATTATACTGCTTTAAAAGTATAGTGCAAATGAGGGCATTTACATGGAAGGAAAAGGTGGGGATTGGAAGGCTTGGAAGGAGTGGATTTTCTCTTGCAATTGTTAACATATATAAACATAGATTTGTTATGGTATATTTGCATTTCTCAAATCAAGTTCTGGTGGTGGGGGTTTTTTTGTTTTCAATGCAAGGCTAAATAGCTTTGGTTTAATGATGGCTGTCCAGGTGGCTGTCCAGCTGCCTCTTGAATATCTCCAGTGTTGGAGAGCCCACCAGCTCTCTGGGATGATAAAGAAGAGATCCTGGCCCTCTTCTGTGTGTCAATATACTGAATACTTGAAGAGTGCTATCATATCTCCCCTCAGTCTTCTCTTCTCAAGGCTAAACATGTCCAGTTTTTTCAGTCTCTCCTCTTAGGGCTTTGTTTCCAGTCCACTGATCAATTTCAGAGAGCCAGTGTGGTGTAGTGGTTAAGGTGTTGGACTATGACCTGGAAGACCAAGGTTCGAATCCCCACACAGCCATGAAGCTCACTGGGTGACCTTGGGTCTCTCAGCCTCAGAGGGAGGCATTGGCAAACCCCCTCTGAATACCGCTTACCACAAAAACCCTATTCATAAGGTCGCATAAGTCGAGATCGATGTGAAGACAGTCCATGTCCATGATCAATTTCAAGCCTAATTTCAGATGGGGGAGGGAACCCTGTGGGTGTTGAGGAAGACCTCACTGCCACATGGGCACCATGGTTCGGTGACCCCTAGCCTGGGTGGACCTTTGACCCAATCCAGCTAGCCAATCCTGCTGTTCTTAGCAAAGAGATGAATCTGGTGGGTCCTCCTGCTTATAACTGAGAGTTGGGGAACCTGTTCCATGGAACAGACCCCCTGGAGGTTCACGGCAGCCCATTCCTCCTGTTGCGTCCTTCCAGACCCGGCTGGAGGCTGGTGAACGCTGTCTGGTGATGGCTCTACCGTGTGACGTGGCAACCCTGGTGAAGCAATTCCTGAGGGACTTGCCTGAGCCTCTGATTCCAGCTGGGCTCCAGGGGCCCCTGTGCCGGGTCCAGCAAGGAGGAGGAGGCGGCGGCGAAGATGATGACGGCCAGGCCCAGCTGACACTCCTGCTCACCTGCCTGCTCCCTCAAAGGAGCACTGATCTCCTTCGTTACTTCTTCAGCTTTCTGTGGGACGTGGCAGCCAGGTAGGTTGATGGGGGGGTAGGGTGGGAATGGGGAGCCACTTTGTCCCCTTAATCCCTGCCCAGAACTTGTTGCTGTGCTCCAACAGCCCTCTGAGCTGCTCCAGGCCTGTATGTGGTTGATTTATTTATTTTTAATTTAACACATTATATACTGTCTGTAAGTGGTGTAGACGTAACTCAAAACAGTTGGGATTAAGATGGAAAGATTTGTCAGTTTGGGTTCTCCTTGGGTTCTCCATTTCTCCTTTTTCCAGTCTTAAGTTTCGTTCTCCAAATTTCTGCAGCAATTTATGATTTTTTTAAAGAAATCCTTATGAAGATCCCCCAGCTTTTTAGTGTGAATTTCTCAGAATAAACACATTTTTGTAGGTAGTTCTGACTAATGTACACATTTCTGAAAGCAATTTCTTGTCATATAATGCCGTTATGCATGTTATTTTCACCCATATAGTCATTTTTATGCACACTTTCCCCAACATACACATTTTTGTAAACATTGGTTAGAGAAAAGCATTGCAAAATTTGAATAAGTGTGAATTTCGAAGGATGGTGTGTTTTGGTTCTCATATTGTTTCAGAAAGTGCAAATTTGATAGATTTGGCTTGAAATGAGAACTGAGTTGAAATTCTCACCCATCCCTACGTGGAATATGAGAGCTGTCCACTACCTGCGCTTTCCGGAAACTGTTGAAGGTTCTGACAGGTTTTCCCAGCTGGATAGATGGGTCTCTGCCATGAGTAGCAATTTTGTTTTGTTTTAAATATATCTGCTGTGTTTTTAAAACTGTATTAATGCTGTTTTATTATACATTACCTTAAGGTGATGACAGAAGACATAATTATTAATTATTATTTATTAACACAATCAATTAAAACCATAAAGTCAGAATTCAGTTAAACTGCCTGCTGAAATAAAGAAAGCGTTCAGTAGGTGCCTGAAGTTAACAGGGAAGGGTGTGTATCTGGCCTCAACTAGAAGAGAATTATTTAAAGAACTGGGTCCGCAGTAATGAATGCACTGTTCCTGGTGCTTTCCAACCGTGCAGCTTAGCCATGGGGAACTATGGGTTTTCCCCTGCCCCACTCCCCATTGATGCCCCTGAGCTGCATCCACCTAGGGGACAGGTAGATTTGCTCCACTTGATTCATGTTGCCCACCCTTCATCAAGGGCTCAGGTGTGGACAGCTGCCAGTTCAGGTCAAACGTGGGCAGACATCAAACTTGTTGGATCCACTTCCTTTTTCAAAGCTAGACCCTCAAGATCAACCAATTGGGCAGAGCCAGTGGCAGCTGGTGGCTCTGATGTCAGTGGGGCAGTGGAATCTGCTCCAGGTTTTAGTCCAAACTTTCAAGGAGCTGTCCAGGGTGCTTTCAGCATGTGGTTGGCCACTGTGAGAACAGGAAGCTGGTCTAGATGGGCCACTGGCTTGATCTAACTACAGGGTTCCCTTTATTTTTTCATGTTCTTTTGTTGTTGCCACTGTTGTTCAACAGTTGGGACTCAGAAAAACCCTCAAATCTACTGCAAATCACCCAGGGGCCTGCCCGTAGATCCCCATCTCCTTTTTGACCACCCCAGCTTTATGTGTCCAGCTATGAGTCAGGCCTTTGCCTCTCTGAATGGCTTATTTGCACTCGGGGAAGGGCCGTAGCTCAGGGGCAGAGCATCTGCCTTGCATGCAGAAGGTCCCAGGTTCAGTCGCCAGTATCTCCAGGTAGGGCTGAGAATGTCCCCTGCCTGAAACCCTGGAGAGCTGCTGCCGATCAGTGTAGACAATACTGAGGTAGATGGACCAATGGTCTAGTTCATTTTGAGGTAACTTCCTATGTTTGTAGTAGAGAAAGGAGGCTGGCAGAAGCAAACCTGTGGGCCATTTGCATTTAAAAATAAATAACAATTGAGGCAAGCTGAATTATGCCATCTGTGTAAATTAGGCATACTCTTTTTTTTTTTTTTCAATAATTTTTATTCAGATTTTCATAAAACATACAAGACGAAATCATAAAACATTCAAAGACAAAAAACAAAATCAAAAATAGTTAAACAAAAAGAAAAAAAGAAAAAAAAAACAAAAATAAAAAATAAAGAGTAAAATATTGACTTCCCATTTGTCAAAGATCAAATCAGTTATAAGTCTATAATATATAACAATCCTGTCTCTTAAGTCATATTATAAAATCACTTTCCTCCAGTAGTTATCTTACTTAATCATCAAATCTCATAAACATTACTTTATTCTTTCCACAAAAAGTCAAAGAGAGGTTTCAATTCTTTAAGAAATATATCTATCAATTTTTTTTTCCAGATAAGCATATCGATTAATCCATCTCATTACTAATTATGATAATCTTATTGTCATAACCATAGTCAAAATAAACATTTCAATTAATCCATCACATCAGAATCTGTTAGGTTCAGTAATTTCAGTAGCCATTGTTCTATTATCCCTATTAGTTCCATTTTCCATCTTCCATCTTCAGTAGTCTTGTTAAGTCCAGTAATTTCAGTATCCAATCTTCCATTATCAGTATTCCATAATAATCTTGCTGTCAAAGCCATAGTCATATAGTAAGAGTCTGATGGGAATTACCTCTATCCCAAATATTTTCTTGCCATCCATTCTGAATAGGTTGCTGAAATACTGCTGTAAAATCATATCTCTGTTCTTTTTTTCAAAATACACTGGGTCATCTCTTGAAAGTTTTTCCATTGTCACATGGCTGCAGTTAATTCCATAGATTTTCTCTATATTGGGCTCCATCACATCATTCCAGTCCAGAAGATTATCCATGCCATTGATAACTTTATCTCTAGAATCTTCATTAATTTCTTCAGAGATAACATTGAGTTCCAAACAATAGATTTTATTTCTAAAGTCCATAGACTCCAAATCTTGTTCCTGTTCCACGTTTGTTCCAATCTCCGGGATCTCCTCTCTCACAGGGACCCCTGTTCCAGTCTCCAGGGTCTCCTCTCTCACAGGGACCCCTGTTCCAGTCTCCAGGGTCTCCTCTCTCACAAGGACCCCTATGTCTTTAATCTCCTGTGTCTCCAAACAATAGATTTTGTTTCTAAAGTCCATAGACTCCAAATCTTTTTCCTGTTCCACGTTTGTTCCAATCTCCGGGGTCTCCTCTCTCACAGGGACCCCTTCCAGGGTCACCTCTCTCACAGGGACCCCTATATCTTTAATCTCCTGCTTCATTTTACTCAATTCAATTTTCAGCTCCTTACAACCCTGTCGCAGGTTTTGTTTCGTTATCTCAATCTCATCCATTATTTTCTGAAACATAGTTATTTCCAGATTCTCAGCCACTTTCTTAATTGCCATTTTAAAAGAAAAATATAGGAAAACCACTTCTTATTTCAGCAACAATTGGGTTAATACTCCAAACTTGGTGACATCACAGTATAAACAGAGCAGACAGCCTTATCTCTCCATGCTTAAGTAAACAAAATGCAGTTCCCAGGATCGAAACAATTAATGGCGGTCGTCAGGAAACAGATTCGTCAAAATAAAATAGACCAAAAAGAGAGTAGTCTCAGACAATATAATATTCTTCAAAATAAAAATCTGGAATAGAAATCCCTCTTCTGTGTATATCTTTAGAATGCAAATCCAGGACAGCTTTTTGCAACAAAAACAGAGATAAGCTATTAATTAGTGAGTAGCAGAGAGAAGTTATGGCTCCCCAGTGAGATGTCAAAAACCGATCAATCTGGCAAATCTCTTTTAAACAGCAACAATTTAAGTCAAGTAAAAGAAAAATATAGAAAGAAGGGTGCTTGCCTGTTAGTGCGTTCTCTCTTAGAAGATAAGATGAACGTTCGCTTTATCAGATAGAGCTTGTTGTTGAAAATCCGTCCCACCTTCGTCGGCTGGACCTCGTCCCATAAATTAATGAGATCTGGTCGTCCCAACAAAAATAGGCTTTGAGGTTAATCTCTTCGTTTCTCCCTACCCGGGAGAAGTTTAATCAGTCAAAAAAAAAAAAAAAAACTGACTGATATATCTGAATAAGCTTCTTTTGAGGCAGGAGCCCGTCTCAAAAGCAGGCACAGGCTAAGTCACCCTTCCCGGAAGTCCTAAATTAGGCATACTCAATTACCATGTTCCCCATCCCATATTTCCATAATAGCTGTTGAAGTTCTGCATAATTTATTCTGTTACTGCTAGTTATGGGGCGAGACAAGGAGTCATGTTAATCACCACTGAAGCCCTGCCTTCTGGCTAGTGGAAATCATAATTCAGCCCATTGGTTTGGCTTCTAAGATATCACCACACTGTCATGCATATTTTGCAGGCTTGAGGGCTAGGAATGTAATCTCAACTTTATATATATAAGGGAAGGGAGGAACTTAAAATACAGCTTCAGAAGATAATGGTTTTCTTTGCTGTGGCTAGAGGTGTGAATCCCTCCCAAAGGTTTCTGCATCAGGCATGTGGAACATTGCCCCCATTATCCCCTAAGTTCCCCAGGTAGAGCCAGCTGAGCAGTGAGCTTTGGGTTTCTGCTACAGCTTCCAGTTTGCCTCCCTGCCGGAGGGGAAACAGTGCCATTAGACCTGGGATGGGAAATCTGGAGTACTGCAAGCATTGTTGGACTCCAGTTCCTGTCAGGTCCAGCCAGCATGGCCAATAGCTGGGGGTGATGGGAGTTTTTGTTCCCATCCCTGCTTTAGAGGGCCACAGCTGAGTGGTAGAGTGCCTTCTTTAAATTGGGACCTTGTGCATGCAAATCTCAGCAGCCATGAGGACTAGCGACTTTTTCAAAATTAACAAAAGTTGAAAATCTCAGGATGACGAATTCTGTACTGGGTTGCCTTTTCAGCTTGTGCTGGTGTGTATGTGTGTGAAATACACACGACCTTGCTAATACATGGACAGAACAGCCACCCAAGATTACTGGTGAGGAGACTCCCCTTCTTGCGCTGGTCCTTGCTAATCCCAGGGTAACTCTTTTG